>NC_135803.1:141477754-141808379 GCF_964213995.1 Mustelus asterias
AGAATTCCTACAGGCAGAAGAGGAGGCCATTCGGCCCATCGAGTCTGCACCATCTCTCCGAAAGAGCATCTTACCCAGAGTGCCCATCTCGCACCCTATTTCCCTAACACTCTGCTTTTTACCATTGCTAATCCACCTAACCTACACATATTTGGACACTAAGAGGCAATTTAGCATGGCCAATCCGCCTAAACTGCACAGCTTAGGAGTGTGGGAGGGAACCAGAGCACCCGGAGGAAACCCTCGCAGACATGGGGAGGATGTGAAAACCCCATACAGACAGTCGCCTAAGGCTGGAATTGCACCTGGGTCCCTGGCGCTGTGTGGTAGCAGTGCAAACCACTGTGCCACCGTGCCTAATTCTTTTCATTGTGTATTTGTTCAAGTCCTTTTTTTAAGTAATAATACTAATGGGTATATATTTGACAAAACTAATTTTCTGTATAGGGGAGGGCTGAAGCCTTTCAATCTTGTCTTGCAGTTACTATTCAAGTTAAATTACTTGGTTACATTCACATTATACATATCGGTCAGCATTTTGGGGAAATGTGAGAGGGTGAACACATGGTCAGTAGACAGACCTGAGACTGGACATTGAAAGAAAGTAAGACTTGCATTGATATAAAGCTTTTCATAATCACTAGGTGAAGCTTTTCAGCCAATGAAGTACTTTTGAAATGTACTCACTGTGGTAATGTAGAGAATATGGCAGCCAATTTGCACACAGCAAACTCCCACAAACAACAATGCAATAATGACAAGATTATCTGTTTTTGTGATGTTGATTTAGAGATAAATATTGGTGAGGGCATCCAAACTGACATTGGTCTCAAATGTTCAGTCTTTCACATGTATAGAGTTATGAGGAAAGTGCAATAAAATCTTAAGTGCACTCACATTATATTCGCAAGCCTTTTGCCATTGAATAAAAATAGCCCTTTTCTCATAGTCACAGGTTTCAAACTCTGGGGACAGATTTGTTGCACACAGAATTATTAATGTACAAATCATGCAGCAACTAATGGAGAAGAAGAGACAGCCTACGGATTGAGAATTGAATTTCTGCAACTCTGCCATTAGCAGAAAAAGGCAGCTCACCCTCAAACTCTCAATGCATTTCAAGATTGCTGCATTTGCACATTAACTGCTCATGAAACTGAGTGTCAGGACTAGTACTTTATAGTGTGGATGCCTTTTAGTGAAGAGATTTATATTCCTGCAATGGCACTCAACTCTCCAACTTAAAAAAGGAAAGTTCTCCACTGGTTGGAGTCATACCTAGCCCAAAGGAAGATGGCTGTAGTCGTTGTAGATCTATCATCTCAGTCAAGGACATTGCTGCAGGAGTTCCTAGGCCCAACCATCTTCAATGACCTTCCCTCCATCGTAAGGTCAGAAGTGGAAATGTTTGCTGATGACTGCACAATTGTCAGTACCATTCGTGTCTCCTCAGCAACTGAAGCAGCCCCTGTTCAAATGCAGCAAGACTTGGTCATCATTCAGGATTGGGCTGACAAGTGATAAGTAACATTCCCACCACACAAATGTCAGGCAAGGACCATCTCCAAAAAGAGAGAATCCAACCATCTCCCCCTGACATGTAATGGCATTACCATCACTGAATTTCTCACTATCAACATCCTGGGAAATTATCATTGACTGGAAATTGAACCGGACCCAGCTATAGCAACGCTGTGGCTACCAAGAGCAGGCCTTAGACTGCAAATTCTGTGGAGAGTAACTCACTTCCCCAAAGCTTGTCCACCATCTACAACGACAACACTCATGAAGCCCGACTAAGTAGCCTGCTTGATTGGCACCACCTCAAACATTCACTCCAGCCACTACTAATGTAGTGTAGCAGCAATGTGTACCATATACAAGACTTACTGCAACAACTCATCAAGGCTCTTTCAACAGCTCTTTCCGAACCCATGACCTCTGCCACCTATCAGGACAAGGGCAGGTGACGCATGGGAACACCACCACCTGCAATTTCCCCTCCAAACCACACACTGTCGTGCCTTGGAACTTTGTCGACATCCCTTCACTGTCGCTGGGTCTAAATCCTGGAACTCGCTTACTAACAGCACTGTGGATGTACCTCCATCACATGGACTGCAGCGGTTCAAGAAGGCAGCTCAGCATCAGCTTCTCAACGGTAATTAAGGATGGCTAACAAATGCTGGCTTAGCCAGGGATGCTGATATCTCGTGAAAGAATGGAAAACATTGAAACTGTGGATCACTTTTCTCTGGATGCAGTGTGAGTTTTTTTTCAGTTTTAGACTGTTAATTTTTTCTTGATTCTGATCTTTGTCTCCAACTCTTCTTCTCTGTACCTAACTGGATTCTAATTCATCCAATGTCTTTCCCCGTTTCTTTCTCAATTCTTAAATATAATTTGGTAAGAACACAATGGAGTGAATAACAGGACAGGTTCGAGGGGCCGAATGGCTTGTGTTCCTCCCAATGTTCCTTGCAGACTGTTAGACCATGTTGTTTGCCAGCTGCCGTGTTCTCCCCCTTGTCAGCTCGCACTTTGCACCAACTTCCAATGCAGAACCATTGTGCTGCAATGTCTAACTCGTGGGGCAAGTGGCAATTTGCCCCTCAGCAACATATTCTAGGCTGTTATCCTCCAGTTCTGGTGAAAGGTCATTGATCTGAAACTCTTCCCAACCAGAGTTGCTGACCAATCTGTGTTTTCCAGCATTTTCAGTTAACCAAAAGGTGGGAGAAAAGGACCAAGTCCAAAAATGTGCAGGTTAGTTTGATTGGCCATGCTGAATTGCTCCTTAGTGTTAGGGGGATGTCAAGTGGATTAGTAAGATAAATATGTGGGGTTACGGGGATAGGGCCTGGGTGGGATTGTTGTCAGTACAGATTTCATAGCCGAATGGCCTCCTTCTGCACTGTAGTGATTCTATGATTCTAAGTGGTGGCCTTAAGTTACTTGCCTGCTAACTAGAGGCAGGGAAAGAGAGGGAATGATTGGCCATGCATGCAAACACTTGTTTTTTTTATTGGTGTCACAAGTAGATTTACATTAACACTACAATGAAGCTATTGTGAAAATCTCCTAGTCGCCTGTTCGGGTACACTGAGGGAGAATTTAGCATGGCCAATGCACCTAACCAACACGTCTTCTGTGATGGTCTATCCCTGCAGCCAAGGAACACAGCCGCGAAAGTTGGCTTCTAGTGGGTTTTGAGTGTGTGTGTGTGTCCAGTCTGTGGTCAGTTTCACAAGAGAGGAGGGGGAGAGAAAGATCAGAGAAAGACTAGACTGGGGAAGGCTGTGTGCCTCAAAGGGTTAATTTGGGTGACGCGATTTTTAAAAAGATTTTTTTTAGCTTCCTCAGAGAGAGAGATCTGAAAAAAAACATCAATAAGAAGGCCAGAGAGAGAGAAATAAGAGAGGGGCACAAGGAAACAGTGAAATAAACATAGAGAAAGAACACAACATCCAGCCAACGAGCAGCCAGGGGGAGAAAGTAATGACAACAAGAGGGGGAGAAAGATCAGATTCAAGCCCGCAGCGAGGATGAAGAGGAAACTGCCGGGGATTAGCAGTGGAACCGCGGCAGAGGAAGAGACCCCAGCCTGGGTGCAGGAGGAGGAACTAATCGTGGCGGGGAATCCACAATCTGGCCCCGGGCAAACCGGAGCAAATCCCTCGCCCAGCCAGCAGCCGGAGTCAGTCCCAGCATCAACCCGGAATCCGCTTCCAAACTGCCCGCTGGAGCCGGCACAATGACACTTGCATCGCTCCGGGGATAGTTTCAGGAAAGAGGGGAATTTTGTCAACCCGATTGGCGATTGTATCCGGAATCTGGGCAAGAAACCTGGGAAAGTGACACCAGTCCAGGAGTTGCGGGCATTGGGCAGGCAGCGAGCGCACCCCATGTGCGGATGCTGCGACCAGGTAGAGTGACTGGATGCTTGAGAGAGTGCACGGGGCTTTTGGTAACTTTTCTGATGTGCACACAGCGACTTGTGAGGTTGGTGTTGCGTTTCCTTTTTCCCTTCCTGCTTCTGGATGATATAAACAGTCCACAGGCAACAGGTTTAAGGCTGATGTTTACACTTAGTGGAACTTCATTCTGGGAGTAAAGCTCCAATAACAGAGGAACTGCCAATGAATCATAGAATCCCTACAGTGCAGAAGGAGGCCAAATTGAGAGGGAGATTATTCGAAAAGGGACTGGATTTATATTAAGAGGTTTCTGGGAAGAGCTTTAATATATTTATATATATATATGGGAAGTAACGAACAAGAAATATAAATAACCTTTAAATCATGTGCAGGAAGCAAAATAGAAAGTATAATTTACAGATCACATGAAGGGTGAGAGAAAAAGGAAAAGAAAAAACATATAAAATTCTTATATATATATTATATATAAGAACTTGGAAAGTCTCCCCCTGTTTCTTCATACACAAACCAAAGAGAAAATGCTGGAAAATCTCAGCAGGTCTGGCAGCATCTGTGTGGAAAGAAAAAAATCTGGACTCCAAACGTCAGCTGTTTTCACTCCTTACAGATGCTGCCAGACTTGCTGAGATTTTCCAGCATTTTCTCTTTTGGTTTCAGATTCCAGCATCCGCCATAATTTGCTTTTATTTTGCTACGATGATATTGACTTGAGGAGTGAGAAAAGATATATCCATGCTTCCATTTGGCTAAATCAGAAGGGTCCATTTCAAACAGAATTCGTACCGATAGGAACAGTTCCCCTCTATCTCCTGTGTCTGGGCATCTCATATTTTGAATACCTCAATCAAATCTCTTAATCTACTATTCTCCAAGGAGAACAGATTCTCCAATCTATCTGAACTGAAAAGTAACGTAACTGAAGTCCATCATTCCTGGAACTATTCTTGTGAATCTGTTCTGCACTCTCTCTAATATCTTCACATCCTAATGAGGTGTCGGACAGACTAGAGAGAGAGAGAGAGAGACATTTCCCACTAGTGGAAGGATCGACAATCAGAAGACACTGATTCCAGCGTCTGCAGTAAATTGCTTTTATCTTCATACACAAAACCGGATGATGACACAAACATGCTTACAGGCATCATGTCAGTCACTGTGGGTGACATCATGCTGTTGGACACAGTATGTGACAATAACAGCAAATGCTGGAAAATCTCAGCAGGTCTGACAACAACCATGGAGAGAGAACATTTCAAGCCTGGATGAAAAAGAAGAGTTAAACTCACAATATGTGACACATGTTAAAAACATGGCCCTACATAGAGTAGCAAAGGAAAAAAAAACTTGCGCTGTTCACCTCTCATGTGACTGGCCACAGAACTTTCAGGAGATTGCTAGTGGGCATTTTCTACTAATCCAACCACCTGTGGTGCCTATGAACAGGGCCCTTCAGTCAATCAGGTTGTATCCTCACAGTGCCAGGCAGAGTGTAAGAAGGGAAGTAATGAACAAGAAATATAAATTTCCTTTAAATCATGTGCAAGAAGCAAAATAGAAAGTATAATTTATAGCAGGGTGAGAGATAAAGGAGACAATGAAGAAAAAAACAAGTATACTTTTAAAAATCTGCAGTATTAATTTTCTTCTGATGGAATGGGGCTCCAGACTTGTAAAATTATTTTTCAGGGGAGAAAAACTGCTTAGCAATGATTATCATTTATTACACCATCAAAAATGTATTTGGTCGCATATGTAAAAACGCTAATGTTTTCAGTTGTTTTGTTTTGCTACTATTGAGTAATTGCCATAAGTTCACATATTGCAGTGATGTTGGTGCACAACCAGCAGTGCAGAATGTAGTGTATCTCTGACAGCAACACTGTGCATGTGCAGACAACAGAACTTTATGTCAGATTTATTCTATAACTACTGCATTATTATTATCGTAAAATCCTGGCCAAGCACAAGGATCCAACATGTTAAAATATTACTCTGCATTTGCACTTCAGGATATTTATGCTAATGTTGGGATCTGAGTTTGTCTTTGGAGTTAAAGTATAGGCTTTAGTAAGGATATGCTTGTATTGTGATTTATAATTTAATGTATAATTTAATCCATCTCTGAGTGACCATGGTATGTAAAATCATAAGAGTATGAATTTTTTTTTTTGGCATTTGGATTTAGACTTACATTTGTATTTAAACTTCTTGTTTGGCGTTTGGTTGTGTTTAGAGATTTAAACATAGAAATTGCTATCAAAGCTCTTGCATTGCAATTTTCTGCCTGCTAATTTTCACACAGGTACAACACCATTTAAAATTATTTAAAATTGTAGACTGATAAATATGATATGTAAGTTTTCATGGTTGCTAGCTGACATCAACCAACCGTAATCTGTGTGCTTTAGATTAATAATTTGTTTTGAGGTGTAGACCATGAAATAATATTTTGGCATACAAGTTTGTGTCGGAGTGCCAGAGGTATGGATTTATGTTGGATTGTTTGCATTTGCACGTTGCATTTGGGGTTGACTCTGCATTTGCAGATTGAAAAAAGTAAGGAGATGAGAAAGTGGAAATATATTCCCTCCAGTCAACATTTCTCCTGTCGCTCTGGTGCTGGGAACAAACCATTATTTTTTCACTTGTTGTGGAATCAGATATGTAACCTCTCTTTTTTATGAGTGTTTGAAATCCTCCTTCACTGTGCTAAATAGCAGCTTGTTCTATAAATTGTGAGAGCTAGTTACTCCTTGAGAATTTATTGCTTTAATAATATGCTCCTCAGCACAAAGAACATTTCCACAATCATTACTCTGATTCCCTGTGTGATTAGAAGAATTTTGATTATTGCTTTGGTCTAACAAGAACAAATATACTTAATCTCTTTTCATAGCTCATTGATCTAGGATTAATTTCTCAGTAAAATGTAACAAAATGGGGACAATCAGTCAGGGCACATCTTTAAAATTTTTAAATCAGAAAATCATACAAACAGCACATAACTACCATGGCTGTTAAACATTTAATAAACACAATATTTACAAGAGGGTTGACTGAAATCATAGCTGTCCATACATGAAAAGTATTTTTGGAATACTTCTGGATTAGGTTGGCATTTTGATTTGATTTGATTTGATTCATTATTGTCACATGTATTAGGATACAGTGAAAAGCATTGTTTCTTGCGCACTATACAGACAAAGCATAGAGAAGGAAATGAGAGAGTGCAGAATGTAATGTTACAGTCATAGCTAAGGTGTAGAGAAAGATCAACTTAATGCAAGGTAGGTCTATTAAAAAATCTGACAGCAGCAGGGAAGAAGCTGTTCTTGAGTCAGTTGGTATGTGACCTCAGACTTTTGTACCTTTTTCCCGACGGAAGAAGGTGGAAGAGAGAATGTCCGTGGTGTGTGGGGTCCTTAATTATGCTGGCTGCTTTGCTGAAGCAGCGAGAAGTGTAGACAGGGTCAATGGATGTGGTACGCATGGAGTATGTTGGGCATTGACTTTGCAAAAGTTCTACATTTTCATAACACATTATTAGGTAGGAGCAATTCTCCAACAATGGGGAACAGTTAGTTTGTCTGTACTTTGAGGTTGGATTATGGAAATGGCTGTAGGGATGAATTTACACTTGAGTTTTGAAAGTATAGGACACTGATAGATAATTCCTACTGGATGTTTTCTTGTAAATTGAAATCCAGCTGAATTGTTTTTAAGTTGATTTGCACACCCACTTTCTATTTTAGTTTATATTTGGAGTTTGAAAATGTTGTAATGGGTTCTGGAATGTGAAATTAGCATGAGGAATTTCCTCTGTGGTGGGATAGGGACTTGATTAATAAGCGGAGACCATGAGTAGATCCATAAATGTGTTGAAGTTACTGTATCCTGTGAGTAGAATCAGTAAGGAAATTACACAGGTTGTTGCAAACTGATCACACGACGTAAATCATGTTGAACCCTATTATTGAATTACTTGGCTTTTGTCTCTGCTTGAATAAAAGGGCTTACACAACCCCCTGTTTTGTGAAGGCAATGATTTATGTGGTGGAGGTCTATTCACCTTTCCATCTCAGTGCTGGAGATGGGTTTGGATTTGGTCATCAAAGTGGGAGAATTAATGTATATTTATATCCCATTTAACTACTCAACTTCCTTTTCTGGCGATGATGCTAACTGATTTAGCAAGCTGTTCTCCCTCCTCAGATACATTTCGCCTTTTAAAATCATTCATTAACACCCCACCTCGTTAAAAAAAATCATCGCTATCCCATATGTCCTTCTTTTCCCCTCCAAATACCTTTGAATGTGTTGTCTCCCAAATCCATAATTTTCTACTTTACAACTTAAAATTTGAAATCCTCCAAGTCATGATTTCTTCCTTGCTATGTCACACTGAGCCTGGCCTAATTAAGGTCAGAAATGATATCCTCTGTGACTGTGGACTGTGACTTTAACCATGGCATACTCATCAGTAAGTTTTGATAGGACTGACCACGCTATTTTCCATCAAAACCTCTCCTCCATGGTCTAGTTATATGGAAGCTTGATGCCTTTCTTACCTATCTGTTCATAGTCAGCGGATCTCCTGCAATGGCTTCCCTTCTGTTATTATGGGATTACCACCTTGGATCCATCCTTGAAACCTTCCTATTTCTCACCTATATGCAGCCTATTGGCAACATATTCAAAGACATGAGAACAATGACAATCAATTCTCCCTGGCCACAACATCAGATAGCTTGTTTTGCTATTTTTTTAAAGTTTATTTATTAGTGTCACAAGTAAGGCTTACATTAACACTGCAATGAAGTTACTGTGAAAATCCCCTAGTCGCCTCACTCCGGCGCCTGTTTGGGTACACGGAGAGAGAATTTAACATGGCCAATGCACCTAAGAATGAGCCACAATTTCTTCCAATTATAGATTGGGAAGACCAAAGTCGTTATCTTCAACCCCCACTGTAATTTTGTTTCTTTGATAATAGTTATATCCTCCTCTCTGCCTGCCATCAGGCTGAGCCAGATTGTTCACAATCTCAACAACTATTTAGCTCTGAAATTCCATTTCCATCTTCTGTTCATCACAGAGACCATCCACTTCCATCTACATAGCATTGTCTGTCTTTGTCCCTGCTTAAGTGGTCTTCTCCTGTAACCTCTGTTTCTTCCAGAATCGTCTATTCCAAGACAGCCTTCTATCTTGCCTGCTCTGTAAACCAGAGCTCATCCAAAACTCTGCTGCCCAATACTTAACTGACCCTAAGTCCCATTATCCATCACATTTGTGCTTGCTGGCTGACATTGGCTCTCAATTCAGCAACACATCAATTATAAAATTCCCATTCTTGTGTTAAAATCTCTCCATTTGTCTTACTGCTCCCTATATCCATGACCTGCTCCACCCAACAACTCTGAGAGCTCTGCATTCCTCTAACTCTAGCCTCTTCTGAATCCCCTATTCTATTGGCCTTCAATAAAGTAAGTGCTAAAGTCTGAAATTCCTTCCCTAAATTGCTTTCCTCTCCATCTCTCACTTCTCTTTTATGATGTCCCTTACAATTAATCTCATTGACCAAAACTCTGCCTCCTCCTTTGGCTCAGCATCCATTTTGGTTCCATGAGACTCCTGTTAAAATGTCACGCCATATGTTACCATATTTGTGGTTCTAGAACGAAGAAAAGAACAAAGAAAATTACAGCACAGGAACAGGCCCGTTGGCTCTCCGAGCCTGCACCGACCATGCTGCCCAACTGAACTAAAACCCCCTCCCCTTCCGGGGACCATATCCCTCTATTCCCATCCGATTCATTTATTTATCAAGACGCCCCTTAAAAGTCACTATTGTATCTGCTTCCACTACTTCCCCAGAAGCGAGTTCCAGGCACCCACCACCCTCTGTGTAAAACACTTTCTATATAAATGCAAATTAGAGTATGGGCCTATTTCCTATAACTCACTGCTGCCTCACAGCACCAGGGACCCGGGTTCGATTCCCGGCTTGGGTCACTGTGTGTGTGGAGTTTGCACGTTCTCCCCGTATCTGCGTGGGTTTCCTCTGGGTGCTCCGGTTTCCTCCCACAGTCTGAAAGACGTGCTGGTTAGGTGCACTGACCCGAACAGGCGCCAGAGTGTGGCGACTGGGGAAATTTCACAGTAACTTCATTGCAGTGTTAATGCAAGCTTTACTTGTGACTAACAAATAAACTTTTAAAAACTCAGTGGGGTTGATTGATTTACATCGAGGGCAAGTGTGTGGGCATGCAATATTATATGCACGTAAGGGCGAGCAATCTCTTGAGTATGTGACAGAGATTTCTGGTGAGCATTTGGTTTTGAGTTGAGGTTTTCAGAGTTTGCAGGGTGCTTTTCTTCAGGTTTGAGCACAACTTTTCCTTGAATTAAATTATTAGTTTCTTTGCAAAAGGATAAAAAAATCAATGTAAGCAGAGAACGATGCGTGATAACTCAGCCAGGATTTAGTATTGATCACATGTACCAATGGCAGGCAATAGTTAAGTAACCCAAGCAGATATTTTGCTTCAGGGGCAATCTCTCTCTTTGAATTTATTTTCTTCAGGTAGCATTCTTCCATTTTTTTTATTCATTCGTGGGACCTGGTCATCGCTGGCTGGCCAGCATTTATTGCCCATACCTAGTTGCCCAAGGGCAGTTGAGAGTCAACCACATTGCTGCGACTCTGGAGTCACATGTAGGCCAGACCAGATAAGGATGGCAGATTTCCTTCCCTAAAGGACATTAGTGAAACAGATGCGTTTTTCCAACAATCGACAATGGTTTCATGGTCATCAATAGATTCTTAATTCCAGATTTTTAAAATTGAATTTCAAATTCTGTGGCGGGATTCGAAGCTGGGTCCCCAGAACATTAGCTGAGTTTCTGGATTAATAGTCTAGCGATAATACCATTCGGCCATCACCTCCCCTTAAACATCCCAAGTTATGCCAGTTATAAAGAAACTACCTGGTCCAGAAACAGGGCGCCACAGAGGTGCTACAAATTAATAATAACTTTGCAGAAATTCCTTGGTTGCTATGTACGCACATGGCTATAATAAAAACACACCAAGGATAGTGCTAGTGGGCACACTAGATTGCTTTTCTAACAACAATAATTTGGTAGAACACAAATCGGAAAGAATTCTGATTTCCCTTCAGAAAACATACAGAATCAGACATGGATATGTGGTTCTTCCTTCAGGCCCCTCTTGCCTTGCCCAATATTAAAATCATTGGAATATGGATAATGAAATGTCTGCCATTTGTAAAATCCAGACCTAACGGGGGTAGATGAATAACAAAAAGAATTAATTGAATGCAAAATTAGTTTGGAATCATGAATAAGTAGTGCAACGATTAAATAGATGGGAATTGCGGTTGGCACAGCTTCGGAATTTTGATTTGAAAATGATAAGTGGCATAATTGAGAAGTTTCCTCCTCAATGGTTCAATGCCATTTATTATAGGATTTTGTGTAGATTAGTCTTTGCACTCGGTAATTGTGGTTTAAGGGAAAACCCTGACATAAATTATTTGAGGCAGGCACATTTGGTCCCCAAGTAAACACGCGGAATGTTCCAAAGAAAGGACAGCCTCTGAGAGCTGAGGTAATCAAAATTCAAGTCCAGCTGAAAACATGTTTTTTCAGAATGGAGAACAATTTATGTTGCACCCCAAGTTAATGGATCTTTTGTGCTTGTTAAAAAATTCAGAAGGCTGGTTCTGAAAGCAGAATCTGAAGCAGATTTCTGTATGTATGTTGTTGCACTTACAGAAAGATTGTGTGCCCCTCTATTCCCACAGGCACCACACGTTAGACGAATATTAAAGGCAACTAGTAGTGGCTCTCACATGCCATTAAAATAATCATTCTGACACTGTCACACTGACATAGTTGATCAATCATTCCATATGTTAAAGCTGCCCAAGCAATTGCTGATAAGGAATTGAGCATTGCGTGAAGCTGTTAGTGTCTGTGTGCCATATGTGTCTCAGTTTAGGAACATGTTGGGTGTTATTGGAATTAAACTTAAACAACTACACTGCCATGGTACTTGTGTTGCAAAGTGATGGAGCACCTATCCATGATCACAGATTCCCACATAGTGAGTTCCTAATCTTGATTATTGCACAAAGGTCAGATGATTCCCCACAGAGTAAAGGAAACCATCCTCACACATCGTATACTGGTCAGGCACAAATTGACTATAGCCTAAGAGTTGCACTTTTCCATCCACCGAGGTGTGGATGAACTAATAGGCGGGGAAAATGAATCATTATGTTCTAAATAAAACCCTCTATCTGTACTGCCCATCACTACGTGGAAGCTCCATTCATATCAAGTCAAACTATATATGGGACGACTCTAAAAATGGGCTACAAAAGCAACATACAGTGGAAAGTGGCAATCAAATTTCTGTTTATCCAGTCTGCAATGTCAGACAAGCAGCCTGATAGTGAAAAGGTTGAGAGAGGTGGTAGTGAAGCAGAGCTTGTTGTCATCAGCAGCCATCTTGAACCATACATTAGGTGGTATTTAATGGAGGGAACAGGGCCTGGCCCACTGGTTGGAGAGCTGGTGAGAGCCCATGTTGCCTCTTCTCAGGAAGGCCTGCTGAAGTAATTGTCAATCAGGCACTTAAATGGGCAGCAGGTCTTCCCAGGGATCAAAGACCTGGGACAGACGTTCCACCCACCAAGAGCTACCAACCAATCAGAGGCCAGCTTTGTTGTTCAGCAGTGCCACATGGTTGGTTACTGCTAATACTGCACCCAACCAAGGCTAAGGATTGCCAATGGGCCCCTTTACAGGTAAGTGATGGGGGGGGGGGGGGGGGTTGGGAGAGGGAGGGGGTGGTTACAGGGAGGGCTGGGGAGATGTTTGGCAGCAAGGGCAGTGGCGTGGCTCTCAGTGGGCCCCCTCTTCATGATGCCAGGTGCCTCGATGGAGCACGGAGTGGCTTTGAATGAGGGAACAGCCCTCTGCTGAAGATAGCCTCCATTATGTTACTGTTGCTGTCTGCCCTGCCACTCAGATCAACAGGGTCTTCACATTCCCAGCCTTGCCAAATTCGCAAAATTTCACCCTCCTGGCTGGACACCATCCTTGCTTCAGTATTAATACCAGGGCAATGTTTCAGGCCAATGACCTTGTATCAGAAATGGTTACGTGTACTCAAAGGAAAATTGTGGATAAAATATCCCTCGGTAATTGTGTAAATATCTGATACCGTGATCTTAAAAGACCAACTATACAAAAGATTTAAAAGTTCTGTTCGAGATATGGGTTTGGGCATTATTAATTATCATGAGATTATAGGTGTTGACTTCTGTCCTAAATCCTTAAGATTAATATTATAGAATTATAGATGTGTATTGATGTGTAAGCCAAAAACAGATACTATATGTTGTCATAGATACTGAAAACAAATGATTTTTCTCATAGGAGAGAAATGTTCGCTAAGATAAGGAAACATTGACTGACGTGTGCTTTTATTCCTTTCAATAAAGGTTTATTCCATACCTGCCTAAGAAGAATGTGAGATGGTACCCTGTTCTGGAATGCAGATTACTCCATTGTGCTCTCCCTTCCTTCTCAAGTCATTCGTTTGCTCATTCAGCCCTTGGACTCCCAGATGAAACAGTGTTAAAAAGTCGACTTTGTGAAACTTTGCGGCGCTCACAATAGAATGCATTCTAGGTATTTTTAATTTATCTCTGTGGAATTCCAGTGATCGCAATCCTCTTTCCAGTTAGTTATTTTCTGACATGTTTCAGCGATGAGCTGTGCTGCGTTTCCACGCTCTGGAATATACGAGTGAAGGAATCTCATGTTCTGTGGAGGCTCAGTGAAAACAGTTTATCGCTGGGACTCGAGGTATGGCAGTGAGCAGTGTAAAGTCCATGTACTGGGAAGACTTCCCTCCCATGCCTACCAAGCGTGTGTACTGCACTCCTGTGTATCAGGATAGGCAGTTGTTTGTTCTTGGGGGCTGCAGTGATACAGGTTTGCCCCTGGACAAAGTTGAGATGTTGGACATTGTCAGCCAGAAATGGACAGGGCTACCCTCGATGCCCACTCCTCGAGCTGGGGCGGCAGCAGTCATTCTGAACAAGCAAATCCTCATTATTGGTGGCATGAATGAGGAGCAGAGCCCTTTAGGATCAGTGGACATCTTTCACATGGATGAAGGAAAGTGGGAGAAAAAGGCATCACTGGGACAACCTTCAATGGGAATAACAGCTGTCAAGAAAGGTATGTCATTTAATATTTCTCAAACACAGAGTGATAAAGTCATAGAGGTTTACAGCATGGAAACAGGCCCTTCGGCCCAACCTGTCCATGCCGCCCTTTTTTTTAAAACCCCGAAGCTAGTCCCAATTGCCCGCATTTGGCCCATATATCCCTCTATACCCATCTTACCCATGTAACTGTCTAAATGCTTTTTAAAAGACAAAATTGTACACGCCTCTACTACTACCTCTGCTAGCTTGTTCCAGACACTCACCACCCTCTGTGTGAAAAAATTGCCTCTCTGGACACTTGTATCTCTCCCGTCTCACCTTAAACCTATGCCCTGTAGTTTTAAGACATACTTGAACTTTCCATTGAAATGCCAATTGTGGGCATGAAGCTACAGGTTACAGCTAATTTAATGCTAAAACAATCATGCAGCATATACGCCACAAAGTATTAAGTGAATAAATATCTTGTTTAGAGCGCTATAATATAAAGTAGAAATTGGTTGCAAATTATTCAAATCCACTATGAATTTCTGATATCAACATACAGTTTAACTTGTATAGATGGCAAGCAACATTAAATAGATGAGCTAAATTTAAATTTTCTGTGATAGGGTTACTGGATCTTGGCTTGCGATTTTCCCTGTTACTTACTATGCTAGGAGTTAGGGGTCGATTGCTAAAACGCACAGCTCATTACAAGAAGCAAAACACCCAAGTTCCGAGAACTCTTGATTATTGAAAATGCGATGAGAAATGAAATGTTGCAAAAATATTGCATCTTGGAGCTGCATAAGAGAGAGTCATGCTTTGATTCCCCTGCTTTTATTCTGTTGCTTTTAATTCTGAAGTTGAGAGCCTCCCTAACAACATGACTTTATGCTGCTGCTTAGCAACAAGTAAGATTGAGAAAGGGAACATCATGAGCCCTGAGGAAAATGTTGTTTGACAAAATGGATGTAAAAATATTCCCTTCAGGAATGTATGATTGAAGGAGAGTTACAAGATATATGGGGTGAAAATTGACTTGGACTGGGGCATAGAATGGGTAGTATCGCATCTGGTGCCAGTTGCATGCCCTGAATATTGGGGTGGCTTAGAGCAAGTACAGGAAGCAATACTGTTTGTTTTGTGTGTCCATCCAAGGCAGATTTTACCTCTGTAATCTTGCTCTCTTACTTGTCACAGTGGAAGAAGAAAATGCCATCATTGCATTTGTTTTATTTTTTCCCCTTTTTCTTGCTGTGGTAATATTTATTGGAGTTGTAACCTGATTGGATGGGAAACCCAGCAGGAGCCATTTTGTATTGATTTGAAAACACCTCACTTTGGATTCTAATTGGGCAGTACCTCTTATCTCGGGCATTTACCCACAGCATCTTTTTAATATTAATTTGGATGCCATTCGGCCCCATCCTGTTTGTGCCAGCTCTCTGCAAGAGGAATTCACCTTTTGCCACTCCCCTGTCTTTTCCCAGTAGCTCTGAAACTTTTTCCTCCTCAGATAATAAAACAATTCTCTTTAAAAGCCCCGGTCGAATCTGCTTCCACTATATTTTCAGGCGGTGCATTCCGAACCACTCATTGTGTGTAAAATGATTTTTGCTCATGTCGCCATTGCTTCTTTTGCCAATCACCTTAAATCAGTGTCTTCTGATTGTCGATCCTTCCACTAGTGGGAAATGTTTCACTCTAGTCTGTCCGACACCTCATTAGGATGTGAAGATGTTAGAGAGAGTGCAGAACAGATTCACAAGAATAGTTCCAGGGATGACGGACTTCAGTTACGTGGATAGATTGGTGTAATGACTTCAATCAGGCCATTGGGGTTGGCCTATTGGAAGATGAACTCCCTGATTAAGGAGTCAATTGATGGGCCAATCAGGGAGTCTTTTCCTTGTATTTAACTGGGAGTGTCAGTTGCTCTGGCACTCCCGAGGGTAGACTGCTGATTGATAGCACTCTGCGTACTGCTGTTGGAGTTGTAAATATAGGGATTTTGGTCAAGGGACTTCTGCCTCTGGAGACTTATTACAATTGGAGAAGCTGCTCTCCATGGAGAATAGTAGAGTAAGAGATTTAATTGAGGTATTCAAAATATGAGATGCCCAGACACAGGAGATAGAGGGGAACTGTTCCTATTGGTATGAATTCTGTTTGAAATGGACCCTTCTGATTTAGCCAAATGGAAATATGGATGTATCTTTGCTCACTCCTCAAGTCAATATCATCGTAGCAAAATAAAAGCAAATTACGCGGATGCTGGAATCTGAAACCAAAAGAGAAAATGCTGGAAAATCTCAGCAGGTCTGGCAGCATCTGTAAGGAGAGAAGAGAGCTGACATTTCAAGTTCAGATGACCGTTTGTCAAAGCTCAATATGATAGTATCTTGGACACATATGTATCTTTCCATGACCAGAAAATGAACATGTGTCCTCCAAAGTAATAGGCTTTCCAAAATTTCCAAAAGATTTCACCAAATCCTAAGGAATTGGATAACTGCCAGGAACTGAGCAAATACATGGCATTACACTGTCATAAACCGGGGGCACTTCCTCACCACTATTATCTGTTTTCTTTTTACAGCTTTCCAAATAGGGATCAGGGGGCTCATGTATTTTCATCCCACACTGTGGCTTCCTCTCATTGCTTTTCCTGACTCATGGCTTTGTTACACGCTCTATAGCAAGCTATGAGCTTTCGAGTACAGGAGCAGGGATGTGTTTTTGCAACTATACAGGGCCTTGGTGAGGCCACACCTAGAATATTGTGTGCAGTTTTGGTCTCCTTTACTGAGGAAAGATGTTCTTGCTCTCGAGGGAGTGCAGCGAAGGTTTACCAGGCTGATTCCGGGGATGGTGGGACTGGTGGGATTGTTGCAACTGTACAAAACTCTGGTGCAGCTGCACTTGGAGTATTGCGTACAGTTCTGGTCACCGCATTATAGGAAGGATGTGGATGCATTGGAAAGGGTGCGGAGGAGATTTACTAGGATGTTGCCTGGTATGGTGGGAAGGTCTTATGAGGAAAGGCTGAGGGACTTGAGGTTGTTTTCTTTAGAGAGAAGAAGATCAAGAGGTGACTTAATAGATGGTCAGAGGATTAGATAGGGTGGATAGTGAGAGCCTTTTTCCTCGGATGGTGATAGCTAGCACGAGGAGACATAGCTTTAAATTGAGGGGTGATAGATATAGGACAGATGTCAAAGGCAGGTTCTTCACTCAGAGAGTGGTAAGGGCGTGGAATGCCCTGCCTGCAGCAGTAGTGGACTCGCCAACATTAAGGGCATTTAAATGGTCATTGGATAAACATATGGATGATATTGGAATAGTGTAGGTTAGATGGGCTTTAGATTGGTTTCACAGGTCGGCGCAACATCGAGGGCCGAAGGGCCTGTACTGCGCTGTAATGTTCTATGTTCTAAGTTCTATGATGTATGAGGAGAGATTGACTAGGTTGGGATTGTTTTCGCTGGAGTTCAGACAAATGAGGGGGAATCTCATAGAGGCTTATAGAATTCTAACAGGTCTAGACAGGATAGATGCAGGGAGGATGTTCCTGATGGTGGGGGAGTCCAGAACCAGGGGTCACAGTCTGAGGATTCAAGGTAGACCATTTAGGACAGAGGTGAGGAGACATTTCTTCACCCAGAGTGGTGAGCCTGTTGAATTCATTACCACAGGAAGTAGTTGGTGCCAAAACATTGAATGCATTCAAGAGGCGGCTGGATCTAGCACTTGGGGTGAATGTGATCAAAGGTTATGGGGAGAAAGCAGGATTAGGCTATTGAGTTGGATGATCAGCCATGATTGTGATGAATGGCGGAGCAGGTTCGAAGGGCCAAATGGCCTCCTCCTGCTCCTATCTTCTATATTTCTATGTGCCGGGATTTTCTGGCCGCACTCACCCCGAAACCGGAAAATCCCACCCAAGGTCAACAGGCCTTTCCATGGTCTGCCCTTTGCCCACTACGATTCCCATGGGCAGGCAGAACGGGAAAATTCATTCCATTGTCTTTGTAGCCATCTCCTCTCTTACATGACCCCACGTGGCAATGAAAAGCCTGATGTGTCTGAATGTTGGCAACCTTATCATCTCAATATTATCCACCTAGCTTATTTACTGAACAATCTATATATGTTTATCTTTACAGTATAATGTCTTCGGTCCTGAAATTCATCCTTCTTCAATGTTACCAGTAACATTGAGGAAACGACAGGATTTGCAAAATACTGTTTAAACCAATTCTGTTTTTGTCTTTGTTTTGTATTGGAATAATGTAAAAACATATCTATATTCTTATAGTGAAGATGCTTTCAGTGCACTCTTACCACTGACAGTCTTGATATTAATCAGCAGAGGCTTTTAGTCTAAGTTCAAACTGATCTGAATAATGATAGTGCTATAAGGAAGTTTCATAAGCATATCTAGTACAATTGTAAAGTAGGCGCCAGATATAATTTTCCAGGAGATCATGGCAGCAGGTGCATGGTAACAGAAAAAAATTGATGAACTAATAAAAAGAATACAGTGCCCTCCACTCTGACAGTAACTGATAGGCAATATCTCAGATTCTCAAAGCTCAACAGATGAGATCTGATTATGGCCTGTGGAGAAAATTGAAATCTTATTCCACTATTTCCATTGAATTTCCTGTGCCCATTACATGTAACATATATTTAGACTTCCAAATATTTTCCAGATTTAACTCCTAATCAGCCAGTTCACCACACCCCTCATGACTCTCACCCTATTTTACTTGTCCCTTTATTAGAAGGTGGGAGGTTGATAACTGATTCCACGAATAGCTTGAAAGTGATGAAATCTTAGGAAATTGCTGGTGCCTCTAACAGTGACTATTTCTAATCCTGTCAGGGCAAGATATAATTAGATGTAGCAGTCAGCACTGTATCATCATATATGTTGAAAATAGGCTTTTTAGGTGTATTCAGTCAGCACTAGATAGACTTTATTGCATTGTCCATGAAATCCTTGTGATATTCAACATAAAAGCAAATTACTGCGGATGCTGGAACCTGAAACCAACAAAGAAAATGTTGGAAAATCTCAGCAGGTCCGGCAGCATCTGTAAGGAGAGAAAGGAACTGCGCCGAAATTTTATCGGCATGCCCGCCCTGGAATCGGGGCGGGCAAAGCTCACAGAACGGCATTCTCCGTTCGCCTTGGGTGGGATCTTACAAACCTCAGGCGGGCGAGGTGGTAAAATACCGGCACTTCGAGTTTCAAGCCCAGATTACCCTTTGTCAAAGCTTTGAAAAGTTAAAGCTTTGACAAAGGGTCATCTGGACTCGAAACGTCAGCTGATATTCAGCATGGTTTGTCTATAGAATCATAGGATTCTATGGGACGGCATGGTGGCACAGTGGTTAGCACTGCTGCCTCATAGCGCTAGGGTCCCAGGTTGGGTTACTGTCTGTGTGGAGTTTGCATGTCCTCCCCATGTCTGCGTGGGTTTCCTCCGGGTGCTCCGGTTTCCTCCCACATTCTGAAAGACGTGCTGGTTAGGTGCATTGACCCAAACAAGTGCCAGAGTGTGGTGACTAGGGGAATTTCAGAGTAACTTCATTTACACTATTAATGTAAACCTGACTTGTGACTAATAAATAAACTTTTAACTTTAAAATGATTACAACATAGAAGGAAGCCATTTGGCCCCTCATGTCTGTGGCAGCTCTTTGGAAGAGCAACTTACCTAGTCACTCACCTACCTTTACCCCGTAGCTCTGAAAATCTTTTTGCTTCAGTCAATCACCCAGTTCTCTTGTACCTTGACTACATCCACCTTCACCACATTCTCAGGCAGAGCATTGCAGATCCTAGCCACAGATGACGTAAAAAAGCTCTTCCTCATTCCAACGTTGCTTCTTTTGCAAAACACCTTAAATCGGTATCCTCTAGTTCTTGACCCTTCTGCCAAAGGGAGCAATTCCTTCCTGTCCACTCTATCCAGACCCCGGATGATTTTGAACACCTCAATCAAATCTTCACTTCATCTTCTCTTCCCCAAGGAGAAGAGCCCTAGTTTTGCCAATTTATCATTCTAACTGAAGTTCCTCAATCCTTGAACCATTCTTGTGAATCTTTTCCGCGTACACTCCAATGCCTTCTCATCTTTCCCTAAAGTGTGTCTAGGATTGGAAACAAAGCCCCAGTTGTGGCTGAACCAGAATTTTACACTGGTTTATCATAACTTGCTTGTTTTTTGTCATCCGTGCCCTATTTAGAAAATCCAGGATCCCGCACGCCTTATTAACCGCTTTCTCAACCTACTCTGCCACCTTCAATGATTTATACTATATATTCTCAGGTTCCTCTGCTCCTGCTCCCTTTTGACATATACCTTTTATTTTATAATGCAAAAATATTTGTTGCAAGCGCTTAAACCCTAAGCAGAGAATGTTCATAAAAGTCATCATTATGTAACTTCATATGTGGTCAATCTATCAAAATGACTTTCTGATTCCTTGCCCTCCAATCCAAAATTTGCCAAGTCTTTATTTCCTTGAAAGCAGCTTCCCTTTAATCAGAAGCGTGCTTCACACAGTGATAGACTTCGAACTATGGGACATCTTGATACATGTGAAAATAAGTCACTATGGAATTCTTTCAGTAACTGGCTATGTGATGAACACACTCAGGTACTATTTTATACCAGATAAAAGTCCTAGTACATTTAAGAAAAACATGTAACAACTGTAAGATACCATTGTTTTGCAGTGGGCGTTATGAATTGATGTAAAGGTTCTGTGACCCATTGATAAAATGGAGTAATGTGACTGCTGACTCATTGCTTCACTGCTTGTTTTTCTGCTGCATCTCAGCAGCACAGTGGGACTTTCTGTATGCAGTGATTTAAACAGTGACATGAGTGGAAAAATAAATTAATTGAAGAAAATGAACTGATTATCATACTATTTTTTATTTCTAATGCTGCTGTATTATCTCATTTCAAATGCACTTGTGTCTATTAGCCACTTGAACCAAATTGTTCAATAACTAAATCCTCATTCCGTATCAGAAACAAGCTAAAATCAGAAATAGCTAGGGAAAAAAAGCAGGATAATTTTTTTTGGTTATTTGATGCATCACCAATTTTAACTTGTTTTGTCACATAAAATGAGGATTCAAGTTGCTTAATAGTTCTGTTTGAATTTTTTCCGAGCTAACAATTTGAACGATAAGTGTTAGTGCATTTTATATCTTGTACAGGACATCAAGCAAACAGTGTCATAAAATAAAAATATAAGTTTGGCCTTTTCGACTCAGGGTAAGGTTCTAGTCATAAAATAAAACCCATTTGATGTGAAAATCCAGACTTAATGGCATTCTTTGAGATAATTACTACAATGCAAAGGAATTTAATATAAAGGAGAGGAAGTATTGTTGCAACTATACAAGGCATTGGTGATGCCACAACTGGAATATTGTGCACATTTTTGGTCCACTTATTTGACAAAATTTTTTGATTTTTGATTTGATTTATTATTGTCACATGTAACATACAGTGAAAAGTATTGTTTCTTGTGCGTTATAGAGACAAAACACACGTTCATAAAGAAGTAAAGAGGAGAGGGCAGAATGTAGTGTTACAGTCATAGCTAGCGTGTAGAGAAAGATCAACTTAATGCAAGGTAAGTCCATTCAAAAGTCTGACAGCAGCAGGGAAGAAGCTTTTCTTGAGTCGGTTGGTACATGACCTCAGACTTTTGTATCTTTTTCCTGAAGGAAGAAGGTGGAAGAGAGAATGTCCGGGGTGCGTGGGGTCCTTAATTATGCTGGCTGCTTTGCCGAGGCAGCGGGAAGTGTAGACAGAGTCAATGGATGGGAGGCTGGTTTGCATGATGGATTGGTCTACATCCATGACCTTTTGTCATTCCTTGTGGCCTTGGGCAGAGCAGGAGCCATACCAAGCTGTGATACAACCAGAAAGAATACTTTCTATGGTGCATCTGTAAAAGATGCAGTGCGATTGGAGGCAGTTCAGAGGAGCTTCACTAAATTGATTCCAGAGATGAGGGGTTTGTCATATGAAGAGAGATTGAATAGATTAGGCTGATACTTTTTGGAATTTAGATGAATAAGGGGAGATCAGACTGAGGTATACAAGATGATAAAACATATGGATAAAGTAGATGTGGAACGGATGCTTCCTCTTGTGGGGCATTCTAGTACGAGAGGTCATAGTCTTAGGATAAGGGGTAGCAAATTTAAAACAGAGTTGAGGAAAAACTACTTCTCCTAAAGGGTTGTGAGTTTGTGGAATTCGCTACCCCAAAGTGCAGTTGGTCTGGAACAGTGAGTAAATTTAAGGAGGAGTTAGACAGATTTTTAATTGGTAATGGGTTGAAGGGTTATAGGGAGAGGGCAGGAAATGGGGATGAGGAGCATATCAGCCATGATCGAATGGATTTGATGGGCTGAATAGCCTAATTCTGCTATATCTTATGAACTTACAAAGTTATGCTGTTGCAAGGCAATGCTGGCACCCTAGATGATCAGTACATTGTGAAGGAATCATACAGCACTGAATGGTCATGATGGGGAACAAATGCATTGCAACATTATGCTGGGAAGTATACAGTTTTTATTTGATTACAAAGTACTTAAATGGATCTGCACCAGCCTCTGAGGAATATCCACTGTATTAATATATCAGAAAGAGGTAGCTGTGGCAAATGAGCATTCCACTATCTTAAGTTTAAGTTTATTTATTAGTGTCATAAGTAGGCTTACATTGACACTGCAATGAAGTTACTATAAAAATCCCCTAGTTGCCACACGCCAGTGCCTGTTCAGGTACACTGTGAGAGAATTTAGCATGGCCAATGCACCTAACCAACATGTCTTTGGGGTTATGAGAGGAAACCGGAGCACCCAGAGGAAACCCACGCAAACACGGGGAGAATGCGCAGACTCTGCACAGACAGTGACCCAAGTCGGGAATCAAACCAGGGTCCCTGGTGCTGTGAGGCAACAGTGCGAACCACTGTGCCACCACAACAAGAATGAGTAAGAGGTTTATCTCATGCTTGTCAGTAAACACCAGGTGGAAACTTAAAATGCTTATAGGGGCCAGTAGGGGTGTGAGATACATGGGCTTGCAGATTCAGATATAATTTACTGATTCAATAATAATCTTTCAGTCTCCTTTGGTGATGTTAGATGACAATATTGGAGTAGCTGACAGCAATTTTACATGATGATCCTTGTCCACGTACTGAATATTATCCTCTATAACACACAAAGCAAATCTTAAATCAGCTGGCAATAGCAAACTTTGGGGCAGATCCAATAAATCAAGTAATCCTGTTACAGTGGTTGATGGTAATACATTTTGTTGGAAAAGGAAGCAGGGATAAACATTATAGTGCACTGGTTGTCAGCAACAATTGCAGATCATTTGAAAACATAAGGGGAGATGATATCTTTCATTATTTGAATTAATCCTGCTTTTGGAATTAATTTGATTTCTCCTCTATCTGATAGTATGAGTTTTTAAGAATTCATTCATGGGATGTGGGCATCATTAGCTGGGCCAACATTTATTGCCCATCCTTAAATGCCCTTGAACCGAGTGGCTTGCGAGGCTCTTCCAGTGGGCATTTAAGAGTCAACCAGATTGCTGTGAATCTGGAGTCAAATGTAGACCAGACCAGGTAAGGACGTTAGTGAGCTGAGTGGGTTTTTATTCTTGATGTTTATTAAATTCAAATTTCACCATCTGCCATGGTGGGATTCGAACCAGCAGCCCCAAAGCATGGGTTTCTGGATTACTAGTCCAGTGAAAATACCACAATGCCATCACATCATCACTCACTACCTGACTTCCCAAAGCCTGTCCACTATTTACAAGGCAAAGCCTGGTGTGTGATGTAGTATTCTCCACTTGCCTGGATGAAAGCAGTTCAAGAAGCTTAACATCATTCAGAACAAAACAGCCTTCTTGATTGGCATCCCATCCACAAACATTCACTCCTTCCACTACTGATGCACAGTGGCAGCATTGCGTACCGTCCACAAAATGCACTGCAAAAATACACCAAGCCGCCTTAGACAGCACCTTCCAAACTCACACCCACTACCATATACTTCATTCTGACTCTGAAATATATTGGTGTTTCTTCACTGTTTCTGGGTCAAAATCCTGGAATTCCTTCCCTAACAGTACTATGGAAGTATCTACACCACATTGTCATGGATTTGCCTGGTAACAACAGGAGCCAAAATTAATAAAGGGAATGATAGGACGTAATCTACCCGGCGACAGGGTAGTAGGGGAGTTTCACAGTAATTTCATTGCGGTGTTAATGTAAGCCTTACTTGTGACTAATAACAGTAGCCAACTTTCAAAGGCGGTGATGAGATGCGTAATTTTCCCTGTAATGAGATTAGCAGACATCTAGATAAATTCAGATGTAAATAACCTTAGCATCAGGAAGCAGTTAACCTCGACAACTAAGAGACCACTGGAGGTACACAGGTGCTAATTTTTGAGAGTCAAGAAATGTGAGAGAGACCAACATACATTAGACAGAATCAAAGACAGAACCAAGGTATAATTACCAACTGCTGCAAAAGCAGACAGGCCAGTTTAACATCTAACATGAAGGGCAGTTTAATATATAACAGCAAGCCAGCTAACAGCAGAAACCACTTTTAGAGTCTTATACCCAAGCTAGTGCAGAAACCTTCGTAAAGGCACTTTAAATATCTTTTCTGAAACACTTCTCAGACAGGATCATCCCGCTGGGATGGTAACTGCGATAATCCCCTTGAGTTCCATGGGGAATCATTAACTGATCCCACCGTAGGCTCATTGAATATGAGTTTCCATACGTTTTCATCAGTTGAAGAATGTGTTATCAGTACAAAGGAAAACCAGTCTGATTCCAGGGCTAATACTTGACAATGTTGTATCCTAACACCAATTTTAGTCAATATGAACATAGAACAGTACAGCACAGTACAGGCCCTTTGGCCCTCGATGTTGTGCCGAGCTTTGTCAGAAACCAAGATCAAGCTATCCCACACCCTATCATTCTAGTGTGCTCCATGTGCCTATCTAATAACCGCTTGAAAGTTCCTAAAGTGTCCGACTCCACGATCACAGCAGGCAGTCCATTCCAGACCCCAACCACTCTCTAAGTAAAGAACCTACCTCGGACATCCCTCCTATATCTCCCACCATGAACCTTATAGTTATGCCCCCGAGTAACAGCTACATTCACCCGAGGAAATAGTCTCTGAACGTCCACTCTATCTATCCCCCTCATCATCTTATAAACCTCTATTAAGTCGCCTCTCATCCTCCTCCGCTCTAAAGAGAAAAGCCCTAGCTCCCTCAACCTTTCCTCATAAGACCTACCCTCTAAACCAGGCAGCATCCTGGTAAATCTCTTCTGCACTCTCTCCAATGCTTCCACATCCTTCTTATAGTGAGGTGACCAGAACTGCACACAATATTCCAAATGTGGTCTCACCAAGGTCCTGTACAGTTGCAGCATAACCCAACGGCTCTTAAACTCAAACCCCCTGTTAATAAACGCTAACACACTATAGGCCTTCTTCACGGTTCTATCCACGTGAGTGGCAACCTTCAGAGATCTGTGGATATGAATCCCAAGATCTCTCTGTTCCTCCACATTCCTCAAAACCCTGCCGTTGACCCTGTAATTCGCATTCAAATTTGTCCTACCAAAATGAATCACCTCGCACTTATCAGTGTTAAACTCCATCTGCCATTTTTCGGCCCAGCTCTGCATCATCATAATATGGAGGCTGCTAATGACGCCACTGTGATCGCAGGCATGCTATGTTAGCGTTGATGCAGTTATGACTAACAAGCTCTGTTGACAGACTCTGACAGGTTTATTTGGTAGCAAAAGCCACACAAGCTTTCGGAGCTCTAAGCCCCTTCTTCAGGTGAGTGGGAATTCTGTTCACAAACAGGGCATATAAAGACACAAACTCAATTTACATGAATAATGGTTGGAATGCGAATACTTACAGCTAATCAAGTCTTTAAGATACAAACAATGTGAGTGGAGAGAGCATTAAGACAGGTTAAAGAGATGTGTATTGTCTCCAGACAGGACAGCCAGTGAGATTCTGCAGACTCACGACACACGACAGCACAGAGTCGCTGAGTAGAAACTGATAGCCAAGTTCCGCACACATGAGGACGGCCTCAACCGGGATATTGGGTTCATGTCACACTATCTGTAATCCCCACAGCTTGCCTGGACCTGCAGAGTATCACTGGCTGTCCTGTCTGGAGACAATACACATCTCTTTAACCTGTCTTAATGCTCTCTCCACTCACATTGTTTGTATCTTAAAGACTCGATTAGCTGTAAGTATTCGCATTCCAACCATTATTCTGTAAATTGAGTTTGTGTCTTTATATGCTCTGTTTGTGAACCGAATGCCCACTCACCTGAAGAAGGGGCTTAAGGCTCCGAAAGCTTGTGTGGCTTTTGCTACCAAATAAACCTGTCGGACTTTAACCTGGTGTTGTTCAACTTCTTACTGTGTTTACCCCAGTCCAACGCCGGCATCTCCACATCATGACAGACTCTGAAACATACAAAAGAACAGCTGTTGACTGACAGTACCTCATAAAGCAGCCAGAACATAATTCCCAGACAGTTTGCGTCTACCATTAGTCTGCCATTAGGAGAGTGTCAAAGTGGTTAGACAGCGTATACGTATTAAGGAATCATTTCTTATTTGTAGTGACGGAGTGTGGTGGCGCTCAAAGGGCTGAGGCTGTACTGATTAGCTTCAAGGTATTTGTCACACAGGCACTAAAAGACAAGGCAGACAGATGGACACTATATCAGCCACATTCAGCAAAAATAAACTAAATCTAGGGTGGTAGGGTATTTGTGGGCCAAGTCTTTTGTGTGGCACAGCTTTACCTTGAATAATACCAGTTTTATAGAACATTGCAACCATACGGCAAAATACTACAGATGTTGGAAATCTGAAACAAGAAATACTTAAGGGCAGCAGCGGAGAGAATAGGGTTTCAAGTGTGGTCCCTTGATAGAATTGAAAGATATTACAGATGGTCAGCATTTAAAAAGAGATGCGAGGAAGGGAAAAAGCAACACAACTGCAATCAGGAAAAGAAATAGCTTCAGTTGAGGACAGGGGTGATATTAGAAATGTCAGTAGCCTGACTGGCTGAGTTTTTCCAGTATTTTCTGTTTCTGTGTAATCAGCTTATTACACATGTTTGACTTGTAGCTTCGATCACAATGTGTTGAAACTCATTTGAGATAGTGTCCCTTACAAAACTGCCAGTTCTGCCTGTTGCAACAAATCAAATTCTCTTAGGGGCGGCACGGTGGCACAGTGGTGAGCACTGCTGCCTCACAATGCCAGGGATCTGGGTTCGATTCCCAGGTCACTGTCAGAGTTTGCACATTCTCCCCATGTCTGCGTGGGTTTCCTCCGGATGCTCCAGTTTCCTCCTACTGTCCAAAGACGTGCTGGTTAGGTGCATTGGCCGTGCTAAATTCTCCCTCAGTGTACCCGAACAGGCGCCGGAGTGTGGCGACTAGGGGATTTTCACAGTGTCTTCATTACAGTGTGAATGTAA
Organism: Mustelus asterias; assembly: GCF_964213995.1. NCBI lineage: Eukaryota > Metazoa > Chordata > Chondrichthyes > Carcharhiniformes > Triakidae > Mustelus > Mustelus asterias. The sequence continues at coordinate 141,505,589 of NC_135803.1, forward strand.
GCCTACTGGTGACATTAATAAATAAACTTAAACTGGTTTAAGTAGTTCTAGTGTTGTGTTTTCAGCTCCCAGAAGCGTCCTTTTTTATTTTCCTTGAGTTGAGAGCCATGGGTAGAGAGACATTTTCCCAAACTGAAGGCAGTTTGCACCCCGTCATCACCTGCCAAAAAAAACCTGGGAGACAGAGTGGGGGGTGGGTTTTAAATCCTGGCCCAAGTATTTAGAGGCATTATTTGTCCTCATTTGTCACTGCATACTACATTATATCACACTGTGTGTAATATTGCAGTCATGTCAGACTCTACTTTGTTGATGTTTGATTATATGGTCTCGTTTATCATATTCTACCCCTGTAAGTATCCATGCTCAGTCATTAGTATATTTATCACATTTATATTTTCACTACAACCAGCAAACAAATTTATCTTCTTGGGCTTCAGAATCGAGTGGAAAATGTAACCTCTGGGCACTGGGTAAAGGTGGTAGTTTATATGTAATCTCAAGCTTCTTAAAAGGCTGCATATTGCCTGAGATGTTAAGTTTTCATTTATGATTGGGATATGTTATACTGTTAATACCAGATAAAAATATACCAAAGCAATTAAAAATGAAGTCCTGGAATTAAAAAGTGCATCCTTCAACATAGACTGTTAAAGGTATGCAAGAATCAGTATGAAGATGAATTGAAATTTTAGAGCGGTGCATTTGTTGATTAGATTATATGTAGATAAATGTGTTGGTTATGTCTGTATAATGGAATTGGGTTTATGCCTTGATTGTCTGATATATGTCTGAATGAGATAGAAAGAAATGAGAGAAATCAATATGCTTCCGCCTACATACTCCTCTGTTTTCATTTTCACACAACAACAATATTCTAATATTATTATCATTCCTGAGTGGCAATTTTTGAGAAATGGGAAGAAACAACCATTGGCAGTGGAAGTGTGATTCTTTGCACTGGGCTCACCACGTTCTGGTTTCCGTACATGGCACCATCTGTAAAGGTTGCTTAAATAGGCTGCTGCCCTTTCCCTCTGAGTGACTGCGGGAGCAATTAAGGCGATGCCAGGGAAGCTTAAAGGCAAAACATGTTCAGCTCATTCCTTGTCGCGTCCAATTTCCCTGAACAGCTGTGGCAAAACCGCTGGGAAGGTCGACATTCAGCCAGTTGAGAATACTGAATTCGAAAACGATCAACTCTGCCAGGAAATTATTTCAAGTAACCTTTCTTTGGCCATTGGCCAGATGATATAAATAATTGGGAACTGTGGAGTTGAAAGTGCTGTAGAAATAGCCCTCTCCTTCCAAATGGCACACTGTTTCCTTCTATCTTACTGGATAAACATTTGAAAGGCAGGACTGTAATTATCACTCAATGATTCTTGACAATGATCTATATTGTTGCTCTTGAGATAATATAAAGTTGGGATTAAACATAAAGCTTTCACTAAAGCTTCTTCAAAACCACAAACTAACATTGGATGCTATTAATGGTGTTACTGTGGACATTTGAGTTTTACAGTAATTATAGCTAGTATAATCGGTAAATATGTTTTTATATACAAAAGTGTGTTTGGACTTCAGCTTCCTGTCCAGAGCCTCTCAGAATCTTTTAGGTTTGAAGGAGATTACCCTTCGTTTTGCTAAGCTTCTGAGAGTATACGCCCACTCTACTCAATCTTTTATAAGACAACCTTCCCATTCCAGGAATTCATTTATAAATCTTTGTTGCACATCCTCAAAAGGAAGGCCTTAGAAAAGAGTCCAAAATTGAACACAGCACTGCAGATGTGACCTCACAAAAGCTCTGCACAATTGCTGCAAGGGCTCCTTGCTCTGATACTCCAAACCCATTGCAATGAAGACCAACCTAGCATTTGCGTTTCTCATGGCTTGTTGTACCTGAATTTTAACTTTCAGTATTTCCATCACAAGGATGCACAATTCCCACTGAACACCAACATTCAATCATTTCTAATCATTTAAAAAAACATTCTTTTTTTCTATTCTTCCTGCCAACCTCACATTTCCCCACATTATCCTCCATCTGCCACCTTGTTGCCTACACACTTTACCAATCCATGAGCGGGATTCTCCAATCTCATCTGTACCCGCCCTGCTGACAGTGAGAATGGAGAATTTGGCACTCAGCCAAAACTCCATTCGCGGCAGCGGCATTGGAGAATCCCAGCGGTGAACGAAGTCAGGGGATTTTGCCAGATATCACTTTATAGACTTTGACCTATGCATCCATTTTGCGCATCTGTTTAATGGTGGGACGACCTGCCACCAGAGCCTCAGGCTGAGGGAGTATATATTTATATGTGCATCTGTAAATAAATGTCTATTAAAGTGTGAAAATATCGGTTCCCGTTCTGTCTTTCACTGCATGTCTTCTTGTTGTATAAGGGCAAAGGCAGAGGCTTCTCCAGTACTATACCTCGTGTCTCCTTACACACCAGTCAGAGCAGTGATTCTAGCCCGTCCCTGACCACTAACTAGAATCATAGAATCAAAGGGGTTTACAGCATGGAAACAGGCCCTTCGATCCAACTTGTCCATGCCTCCCTTTTTTTTAACAACTAAGCTACTCTCAATTGCCCACGTTTGGCCCAAATCCCTCTATACCTATCTTATCCATGTAACTGTCAAAATGCTTTTTAAAAGACAAAATTGTACCTGCCTCTACGACTACTTCTGGCAGCTTGTTCCAGACATTCTGTGTGAAAAAATTGCCCATCTGGACCCTTTTGTATCTCTCCCTCTCACCTTAAATCTATGCCCTCTAGTTTTAGACTCCCCTACCTTTGGGAAAAGATGTTGACTATCTAACTGATCTGTGCCCCTCATTATTTTATGGACCTCTATAAGATCACTCCTAAGTCTCCTGCGCTCCAGGAAAAAAAGTCCCAGTCTATCCAGCCTCTCCTTGTAACTCAAACCATCAAGTCCCGGTAGCATCCTAGTAAACCTTGTCTGCACTCTTTCTAGTTTAATAATATCCTTTCTATAACTACTTTCCAACCTAAGGGGTATGACTGCCTCTTGAATAAAAGTGTCCAGATAATTTTCCCATTGCCTGATGCCCTGCTGTGTCTGCACCTCATTCTCCAGCTCAGTAACTCTGAGCAGATGTTCCTCACAATGCATGCACTCAGTGCAGATGTGAACAGGACCTCAATGCTTTCCACAAACTCCCACATGCTGATGATGTAGCACACCACCTGAACTCCAAACCTTATGGAGCTTTGTTTAATTAATTTAGTGAATTAGTCTGTATATTTAATAAATTTAGCCTAGAACCCTTAACACCGAATTACTTGACCTAATTAAAGTCATAGATAGATTAAATTAAATATTTAATTTCGGTTCGAATCCTGGCTCGGGTCACTGTCTGTGTCGAGTTTGCACATTCTCCTCGTGTCTGCGTGGGTTTCCTCCGGGTGCTCCGGTTTCCTCCCACAGTCCAAAGATGTGCGGGTTAGGTTGATTGGCCATGCTAAAATTGCCCCTTAGTGTCCTGGGAAGCGTAGATTAGAGGGATTAGCGGGTAAAATGTGTAGGGATATGGGGGTAGGGCCTGGGTGGGATTGTGGTCGGTGCAGACTCGATGGGCCGAATGGCCTCTTTCTGTACTGGAGGGTTTCTATGAATCTATGATTTACCTGTAATATGAGCGACCACAGACATTGGAGGTAAGCAGCAGCACTTACTTCCCCCTCTGCTTCGAATCCTCAACTTTTACACTCCACTTTTGCACTCTGTACTGCAATCAGAGAGACCTATTGCCAAGGGGAGGCAATGGCCTAGTGGTATTGTCGTTAGGCTATTAATTCAGAAACTCAGCTAATGCTCTGCCGAGTTCAAATCCCACCACGGCAGGTGATAGAATTTGAATTCAATAAAAAATATCTGGAATTAAGAATCTACTGGTGACCATGAAACCATTGTCAATTGTCAGGAAAACCCATCTGGTTCACTAATGTCCTTTAGGGAAGGAAATCTGCGGTCCTTCCCTGGTCTGGCCTACATGTGACTCCAAAGCCACAGCAATGTGGTTGACTCTCAACTGAACTCAGGCAACTAGGGATGGGTAATAAATGCTGGCCAGCCAGTGACACCCATGTCCCACGAATGAATAAAAAAAAACCATTGTGCATCAAAAGATGATTCTGTGTGTCAAAATGTTTATTTATTTTTTGTTACCCGGAAGGGATATATGCAGATTTACAGAAGTTTAGACCAGGTTAGAATGTACTGGCACCCAAGAGGCTGTATCATTCGCTCCAATAAATCGATCCTAGGAAATTCCCAGTGCAAATCTTCAAAATATGCACTTATATATATATTGTATACGGATATAAATGAAGGTATTTGTGCCGATTGAGACATGGAACTGGTAAAATCCTCACTTTATAAATAATAACACACACTTTGGAGCATTGCGTGATAATACAATTATCTTAATATTTGGTTGAAGAAAATGCTACTTCAGTCATGCTGTTGCCATTGGCATGTGTCTTTATGGATGTTTAAATCAACATTCTTGCTGTAGTAATTATTTTTACTTAGGGTTATCCACAGGTGGTTATATATAGCCTTTCAGAAAATGGTTTCCCCTCCTTAAGGTATTAAATATTTTACAGGTAACAGTGAAATGACTTGATTAAACAGCCAGGCAGCATTCAGCATTCTTGCGAATTCTCGGTAAGGCAACTAGTCCTTTTGTATTTCATTATCCTGTTCGAGCATTCAGAGCTTTAATGAAGCCATCTGCCACTCAATCGATTTGCCCACTGTGCTCTTTGTCAGACGCAGAGTGGAGCATTAGATGATATCAATGGTGCTCCAGTGACAATGTTAGGGGAGGGAGTCAGAGGGCCCTTTTAGAAACAGCTCCAAGATAGGTCCATAAAATAATTTAGCTGAGAAATCCTGTAAAGTCTGAAGCAGCAGAGAGCTGCTGAGGCAAAATAACAGAAATCTAAAATAGAATAAAACAATCAAAACACTCAAAAACAAAGGGCAGAATTCTCCCATCTCGACTGTGGCAAGCAATTGGAAGGCAATGCATTGGTCAGCTCTGCAACTGGAATACTCTTAAGTCAGTGGCTTCAAATCATATTTGCTGCATATCAGCATTGACACGTTGGAATACATAGTCCTGCTCTGACCAAAACCGCAAGAAACTACAACGTAGCCCAGTCCATCACGCAAACCAGCCTCCCATCCATTGACTCCGTCTACACTTCCTGTTGCCTAGGAAAAGCAGTCAGCATAATCAAGGACCCCACGCACCCTGGACATACTCTCTTCCACCTTCTTCCATTGGGAAAAAGATTCAAAAGTCTGAGAGCATGTACCAACCAACTCAAGAACAGCTTCTTCCCTGCTGCCATCAGACTTTTGAATGGACCTACCATATATTAAGTTGAGCTTTCTCTTCACCCTAAGCTATGACTGTAATGCTATATTCTGCACCTTCTTATTTCCTTCGCCCCAATGTACTCCATGAACAGTATGCTTTGTCTGTATAGCGCGCAAGAATCAATGCTTTTCACTGTATCCCATACATGTGAAAATAATAAGTCAAATTTGAGAATGCTGGCAATTGGGGAGGAGGTACAGTTGCAGTATTTATGGTATTCCATCAATGGAGGCCAGTCCGGTCCCCTCCAGAATTGGCATTCCAAATGGGCCAAAGGGCATCCAGTTATTAATCATCAGCAATTTACTGATAATTAGAATTCCAGATCAGAGATGGGAGCACTGAGCCAGGTTAGATAACGCTAATCATTCAAACCTTTACATACCAATCAGGGATTCAGATGTTACGTTGCTGGGATGGCATCTTGGTCACCTCAATGTGGGTGTTAGCACCTCAAAGACAAGGCAGCACCAGCGACAATGCAAGTAGGGCAGAAACCACGAAAGATTGTAACAGATCCTATGCATACAGATTGTGATCTTCCCTACCCTGAACTGTTCCTCAGTAATGTCTTCAATGTTGTATTCCATAGCGCAACATTGAAGACATTAATGAGGGACAGTATCAGGATACAGTGAAAAAAGAAATGGATCCAGAACTAAAAGCTGCCTTTTTAAAAAGTTAAAGTTTATTTATAGTCACAAGTAGGCTTACATTAACACTGCAATGAAGTTACTGTGAAAATCTCCTCCTCGCCACACTCCGGCACCTGTTCGGGTACAATGAGGGAGAATTTAGCATGGCCAATGCACCTAACCAGCAAGTCTTTGGACTGTGGGAGGAAACCGGAGCGCCCAGAGGAAACCCACGCAGACACGGGGAGAACGTGCAAACTCCACACAGACAGTGACCCAAGCCTGGAATTGAGCTCGGGTCCCTGGCGCTGTGAGACAGCAGTGCTAACCACCGCGCCAGAGAGTCCTAATGCAAAGGGGGAGGCAAAGGAGGGAGAGGCAGCACAGAAGACAGCAGCACCAGGATGCCCCGCCTGATATCCAGGGTCAAGGGAAACCTGCGCTGGATGTCGATTTGGGTGTGATTGCTAGCCATGCGGATCTCCTTGGCAATGGCTTTCCAGGCTGGAAAGGTGAGAAATTATCTGCCAGTCAGAAATTTAACAGGATTGGGTACAATTGGGTTTTACATCCAGCCTGATCTCAGTCTCCATTGAATTCAACAGTAGATAATGGTGGAGTGTAAAATCAACGCTCCACCTGACCATGTGGGTTTCCATTGGGAGAATTAAGTTAACTTCTCTGCCTTTCTTTCAGGATCAATACTGGCCAATCAATAGTCATCCTATTCGTGCGTTCGGCAATTTCAGCCGAGCAGATAATGTGAAAATTTAAACGTGCGTCAACATTGCTTCAGTTCCTGAAGCGTTAATGGTTCTTGCTCAATTAATAATTATCTTGTGTGGGAAGGACTTCACAAATACAGCTGCAGGGTTAAGGGACAGCTTATTTGTTTATTTAAATGCGACGATTGTGTCATCAGGTTGTCAAGGTGTCTCCAGGGAAACAGGAAATGTGGAGAGGACAGTGGATATGCGATAATTAAAACCGAGGTTCTAGTCCTCCTTTGAGAGGTTCTGTGCCCTTTATATGGGAGGGAAAGGAGATTGTGTTGAATCACAGGACAAAAATTGTGCAATCCAGACTGAATCTGCATTTACAAATTTACACTCAGTTCAGAAGTCAAGAGGGAATGTTAAAACTGCCTCTTCAGTAAAACGTTATAGACATTGATACAATGTTGGTAGCTGAAAAATAATGAACCATGAATTAACAGTGATCTGAAAATAAGAGTTTTACAGATGTAACTCATCAATTCAATGTTTCTGTTGCGAAAGATAACTGAAAATCTATCCTGTGAAATATGTGATCTTTCCTGAATATGTTGTAAATTGTGACATTCTAAAGACTGAGCTAGCAATTCCATTGGGGGCGGCACGGTTAGCACTGCTGCCTCACAGTGCCAGGGACCCGGGTTCAATTCTAGTCTCAGGTGACTGTCTGTGTGGAGTTTGCACATTCTCCCCATGTCTACGTGGGTTTCCTCCGGGTGCTCCGGTTTCCTCCCACAGTCCAAAGATGTGCAGGTTAGGTGGATTGACCATGCCATGTTGCCCCTTCGTGTCCCAAGATGTGTAGGTTAGGGGGATTAGTGGGGTAAATACTTGGGGTTATGGGGAACAGGTCTGGGTAGGATTGCCCCTTAGTGTCAGGGGAATTACGTGGGGTTACGGGGATAGGGGCCAGGGTGGTAGTGTTGTCGGTGCAGACCCGATGGGCCGAACGGCCTCCTTCTGCACTGTAGGGATTCTATTAAGTTTGCCCTGCACTCATGATGGTTGGAATACCATTGGCTGGATTTTGCAACCCCCCACCCAGTCTGTTTTCAGTGGTGGCGGTGGGGGTATTTATTGTATGTAGAAGTATGATGGGTGGCAAGTCCACTACCTTTGCACCCACCCCTGAGCTGCCTCCCATACCATCTTAGGTGCGAAATTAGTGGCCCACCCACCATTTTTAAATAAATAATTGAGGGTCGATGGAGCTTGTTAACAAGCCAATTAACTTGGATAATATGCTGCCTAAGCCACAATATGGGCAGTATGGGCGGGCAGGCAGAATTGGGTAGGATTTTTGAAATGCAGGACTCCAGAATCCATCATCTCTTCTTCCCGGGCCTGTTCGCGGTCTTGGCAGTGCCCACCTTCTGGTGTTGCCGAGGCTGATCGGCCAGCAGCCACTGAGGATGGGATCTCCTTCCATTGAGGAGGGGAAGTCTCACTATCACCATGGCCTGCCCGCAGCATGCTGGGGCTTATGGCTGCAGAGTGGACTTCTTCCAGGTGTGTCGGTGGCCAATGACTTTCCTTCAGGAACCTCCCAAGCACCCCCCCATAAAATCCAGCCTCATGGCAAGCCACTTCATCCCCACCCTTCCTCTCCACAACCACCCATCTCCTCCATCATGCAGCCTTGCAGTCATCTCAAAGAGGAAAAAATAGAGTCAAATCCAGGGCCAAAGTGCATCCTAGAATGTACACTTTCTGACAGCATCTCTCCATGAAATTCAGCAACAATACAGTGGCCATGTTAAATTGTCCCTTAGTGTCAGAGGGATTTGGAGGGTAAATACGTGGGGTTATAGGGATAGGGCCTGGGTGGGATTGTTGTCGGTGCAGGCTCAATGCTCTGAATGACCTCCTTCTGTACTGTAGATTCAATGATTCTAAAAAAAATGCCTATCAGCATTGAATTCCACACCAGCGATGGGGGAGGCACCATGGGCCGGAAACATATTTGGACTAGCCACATAAATACTGTGGCTACAAAAACAGGTTGGGGATTTTTGTGAGTGATTCTCCCCCTGACTCTCCAAACCCTTTCCACAACCTGCAAGGCACAGGTCAGGAGGGTGGTGGAATACTCTCCACTTGCTTGGATGAGTGCAGCTCCAACAGCACTCAAGAAACTTGTCAGCATGCAGGGCAAAGTAGCTTGCTGATTTAACATTCCATTCATGATCTTAACCATCCATGGACCATACCATCTGCACACTGTGGCAGAAGTGAGGACCATTTTGCAGGATGTACCACACAACTCACAAGGGCATCTTTCATAACACCTCCCAAAACTCGTGACCTCTGATACCCAGAGGAACAAGGGCAGCTGGCACATGGGAACACCATCACGTGACCTCTGAGTCACAGACTGTCTTGACTTGGAACTAGATTCCAATGTCTTCATTTCCACTGGGGCAAAATCCTGGAACTTCCTGTCTAACTGGGTGTAGTTACACCACATGGGCTGCAGGGAGGGGGGCAATTTTCCCATCCCGCCCACCACGGGAACCGTAGCATGCGGGGTGGTGGGGGGTGCAGATCGTGCAAAGATCTATTGACCTCGGGCGGGATTTTCCAGTTTTGGGGTGAGTGCGGCTGGAAAATCCCGCCCCAGGTGTTCAAGAAGGCAGCTCACCACGATCTTATCAAAGACAATCAGGGATGGCCAATATATTTTGGCTCTACTAGTACTGTCCATATCCGTGAACTAATAAAAAATCTATACCCTTTGGTTTAGTGGGGGCTCCAGTCATTAAGAGGAGCATAATTGTCTTACTTCGGTGACAAATGCAGTTTAAAAATCTCGCAATGAGGTGAGTTGGCACCACTTTAGCACTTTGTTACTTTAGTTCTTTGTTCGTGAAGGACTGCTGCTATTCTTTAATTTACCAGCGTGCACTAGTTTTCACCAGATCTTTTTAAAATGTGTAGCTGTCTTATTATATTCTCTTTAACATAGTAACAGGAATAGCAATAGACCACATGGTCCGTCGGGTCTCCTCTGCCAGTCAACACCTTCATGGCTGATCTTGGGCTGCAACTCCATTTTCCTGTCCTCTTCCCCACATTTCTTGATTTCCTGAGAGACCAAAAATCTATCCATCCCAACCTTAAATATATCCAATGGTGGATCATGCACAACCCTCTGGGGTCGGGCATTCCAGAAACTCACAACCACAGAGAAATTTCTCCTCATTTGAGTCCGAAATGATCGGCCCTTTATCCTGAGACTGTGTCCCCCGTGTTTTAACCTTCCCAAACAATGGACAGGATTTTCCAGCCCTTCCCATCCCGCCGAAAGCGGACACCATGCTGGGTTCACCGGTAGTGGGACAGGCAAGCCATGAAAAACGCCGTAGACGTCGGTGGGATCTTCTGATCCCGCTGGCGGCCAATGGCGAGCCACCACTGCCTCCGGGAAACACACTGTGGTGGGGCTGGAAAATCCCACCCTATCAAGCTCCTTCAGAATGTTCAAGGTTTCAGTGGTGACACAGTGGCACAATGATTAGCACTGCTGCCTCACAGCGCCAGGGACACAGGTTCGATTCCTGGCTTGGGTCACTGTCTCTGTGGAGTTTGCACATTTTCTCCCCGTGGGTTTCGTCTGGGAGCTCCTGTTTCCTCCCACAGTCCAAAGGATATGAAGGTTAGGTGAATTGACCTCAGTGTACCTGAATAGGCGCTGGAATGTGGCAACTCGGAGATTTTCCCAGTAACTTCATTGCAGTGTGAATGTAAACCTACTTGTGACTAATAAATAAACTTTAACTTACTTTCTCGTTCTTCTAAACCCCAGAGAATCCCAATTAATCCTAATTGACAACCCCATCATCCCATGGACCAATTTAGTGAACCTTCACTGTACTACTTCCAATGCACATATATCCTTTCTTAAACGTGGGACCAAAACTGCGCACAGTACTTCAGATGTGGTCTCACCAAATTACTGTGCAATTATAGCAAGATTTACGAGTTTCACATCTTTAAAAAAAATTCTGCTTTTCTATTCTTCGATTCTGTGAGAATTTTGTTGTCTTTTTACATTTCCTTCTCTCATTACTTAGCTTCTGAGAGCAAGTTGATGAAACAATTAACATCCCCAACCTTTCATTCCTTAGGTTAATTGTAATGTCATCTCTGTCCTTTTCTGCTCCAATCACTCTATTTTTCATGAGGGAACCAGCGTCTAGTTTTTTTTCCTGCCGTGTAGCACACTTAAGGTAAGAAATTGGGCTCAGTAGCATCCATTTTTGGAAGTTAAGAGTGCCATTAGGAAGCCCCAATTGCACGGCATGCAAACACCATCTTGTCAAATACCTCAGTGCTCATGCAATGAACGTCTCCCAGGAGTACATGTAGAGTAGTTAGGTCATGACATCCATCAGTGTATCGCATTGATTTGATACCAGTGATGCCATTTTGGAGTTCAATGCTATAGTCAATCCCATCTCACTATATTGCATAAGTAACCGCATGTTAAGTAGCATGAAGGACCATCATTCACCCCCCCCCCCCTCCCCCCTCCAAAACCAGTTACTTAAAAGTAGCAACAACTATTTGCAGGTTTGTTGCCGGTTGATTTCCTCAGGCTATTGCTAAGATACTACATGTTTATGGTGCTTTCCATCCTTGTTTCAATTTTCAGAATTCTGAACAAACTGTTGTAGTTCGGTGCTGAAGGACTTCTAAACAAAAACAGAAAAATGCTGGAAAATCTCAGCAGGTCTGACAGCATCTGTGGAGAGAGTGGAGCCAAGTAGAGCAGAGAGGGCATCTCCACAGATGCTGTCAGACCTGCTGAGATTTTCCAGCATTTTTCTGTTGTTGTTTCAGGTTCCAGCATCCACAGTATTTTGCGTTTAGCTAAAGGATTTTTGTTGACTTCAATACTTCCGTATAAATCAGTTGCCCCCCCCCTCCACCCCCCGGACATGGTTACACGAGTAGGATTTCCCCTTGGGATAACTGTGAGAATGACCCTGGCCATGCAGAGCAGGACAAGCTGCTGGAAGATAGAGGAGGAGAGTTCTCAGTAGAAGGGCATATCTGCCCAGGGTGCTCAGCGAGCAATTCTACGACCCAAACATCACTGACAACCAATGTTTAAGACATCGCTTCGCCAAGGAGGTTGGCAGTGAAACCTGCCAACAATTCCAGCCACAACTCCACCTTGAGTGAAGGGCAAGGATCACATTGTCAGTAGTTTTTTTAAAGTTTATTTATTAGTCACAAGTAAATTTTACATTAACACTCAATGAAGTTACTGTGAAATTCTCTTAGTCGCCACACTCCGGCACCTGTTCAGGTCAATACACCTAACCAGCACATCTTTCACACTGTGGGAGGAAACCGGAGCACCCGGAGGAAACCCACGCAGACATGGGGAGAACGTGCAAACTGCCGCTAACCACTGTGCCACCATGTCAACCTTTGTGAAAGTGACCATGATTATCAACCTTTACACCTCTTGTTCCATCTGGGCTGATGCTGGAGATATCAGTAACACCTTGCAGTTTGTAACTGGTGCATTAGGGAGGTCACAAGTGCTCCAATCAAAGGGAAATAATTTAATTTCAGTCCTTCTTGGCAGGGGTGTGCAGCCTAGCTAGGAGAAGAGTTTACAAGGTTTTCAGGCCTCCTCATGATGCAGGGTGCCATTACAGGCATTGCATGTCAGTTCAACCTCTCCTCACCATGCAGTTGGTGTGGGACAATAGGTAGCGCCTCATTCTGGTATCCTGGCAGCAGTCACAAAGCCTTCCATTCTGTAACAGTCTGCTGCCCCAGCTCCATTTCAACCACCATGGCAAAGCAGAAGGTGGCTACTAAGTGAAAAGGGCTATCCTACAGACTGCATGACTCAGGTTTGCAAGCCATGCGCAGCATGAATACTCTGAGAGCAATGCTGCCTCAAGAAATGTGACAGCAAATCATTAGCAAGCTGAAGAAATAATTCTGCAGCCTGGACTACCCTGGAGGAACCCTGTGCAACTCAGCTGAATGAGTCTCATGATTTCCTGATGGCAGACTGCATGTTGCACAGCATTGATGTATGGTAGCTACTGTTGTGTTACTGGATCAGTAATCATTTAATCATAGAATCCCTACAGGGCAGAAGGAGGCCATTCAGCCCACCGAGTCTGCACCAAACACAGGCCCTATTTCCTTAACCCTGCTAATTTACCCTGCTAATCCTCCTGACACTAAGGGGCAATTTAGCATGGCCAATCAACCTAACCAGCACGTCTTTTGGACTGTGGGAGGAAACTGGAGCACCCAGAGGAAACCCATGCAGACACGGGGAGAATGTGCAGACTCCGCACAGACAGTGACCCGGAATTGAACCCGGATCCCTCATGCTGTGAGGCAGCAGTGCTAAAGCCATTGTGCCACCGTGCTGCCTGAGCGCTGGACTAATGTTTTAGTTTAGTTTATTTATTAATGTCACAAGTAGGCTTACATTAACACTGCAGTGAAGTGACTGTGAAAATCTCCTAGTCGCCGCACTCCGGTGCCTGTTCAGGTACACTGAGGGAGACGTGAGTCCAAATCAATCAAATTTTAGTCCAAATAAACCCGGGCTGAAACTCAAGTATCAATAAAGTGATCATGGAAACACAGGATTGTTATAAAAACTCACCTGATTCAGGATATCCTTCAAGAAAGAAAACTTGTCACCTTTACCTGGTCTGATTTATATGTGACTCCAGACCAGAAAAATATGGTTGACCCGTAACTTGCCCTGTGAAATGGCCCAGCAATTACCACACTGTTATAGCACCATAGAACCATTGAAACGTTACAGAACAGAAGGAGGCCATTAAGCCCATCTTGTCGTGCCAGCCTGAGAACACTCAGGTGCCCTTTCTAATCCCACCTTCCTGCACCCGGTCCATAGCTCTGTAGCTTACAATACTTAAGATGCAGATCCAGCTACTTTTTAGAAGAGTTTAGGGTCTCTGCCTCCACCACCAACTCAAGCAGCGAATTCCAGACACCCACCACCCTTTGCATAAAAAAGTTCTTCCTCATGTCCCGTCTACACCCACTACCACTTATCTTGAATCTACCTCCCCTGGTATTAGAATTCTCCACCAAGGGAAACAATTTTATTCTGTCCACTCTATCTCTTCCCCTCATATCCAAGAAGGCGGCTCACCACCACCTTCTCAAGGACAACTAGGGATGGACGATAAATGCTGGCCTAGCTACACTTCCCAAATCCTTTTTTTAAAATTGCCATCATGACAGAACAGTCCTTTCACCATCTATCCAGTGAGAAGCTGATCAACATCAGTACAAAGTGGAAGAGGAAGAGGGGACAGAGGAAAGGAGGCTGCAATCTAAGTACCTTCTTTCTGCCTGGGCAGTGCCTGAAGAACTCATGGGTTCATCACCACCTGTACGCTCCCCTCCAAGACACACACCATCCTGACTTGGAACTATATCGCTTCCTGCACTGTCGCTGTCAAAATCCTGGAACTGCCTTCCAGGCTGAACTCTGGGTACACCACATGGATTGCATCATTTCACCACCACCTTCTCAAGGGCAATTAGGGATGGCAAGACAAGCTGGCCCAGCCAGGAGTGCCCACATCGCATGAAAGAATTTTTAAAAATTCATTCAAGAGCGATAATGGTAACCACAACTCCAATTTCCCATTTGTCAACCTCTGTGATATCCTTTACATTATGCACAGCATCAGTATCTGAGCTAGTATCTATGGGTGTCTTCAGCATCATTCTCTTCTACGTGGTCCTTCACTGCCTGCCCAGCTTGCACTTCTTGGAAATCTGAAAGGAGAAAGACAGAAGGGTAGGGTTGTGAGGACTGAAGGAGTGGGGAAGTAAGAGGTGCACGCTTACATCTTCCAGCTTGTAAATCAGAAGTGATTTGTAGATTGAGGGGGAGCAGGATGTGAGAAAGAGGATTAGATACGAGGAAGCAGTCACTTCCAATAGATTCGGCCCCGTTGCTGGTCACAACCTCAGAAGTGGCTTTTCTGATAATGGTCAGCACAATCTCTTCTCTGGGGTTAGAGCATGCAGGCCTATCTCTCCCCCTCCGGCTAGCTCCTGCTACTCCAGCTATGAACCACCTTCTCCTACAGAGAGAAGTGTGTCAGTGGGTGTTGTGCAATATTTTGGGGTGACGTGGCTGTCATGGTTGAATAGTTTGCAGTGTGTGCAAGCCGTCAGTCGTGAGTGTAAAGCTTGCAAAGGTGCCGAATTAGGGAAGGAAATCTACAGTTCTTACTCGGTCTGGCCTACATGTGACTCCAGAGCCACAACAATGTGGTTGACTCTCAACTATCCTCTGAACAAGGGCAATTAGGGATGGGCAATAAAAGCTGTCCCATGAATGAATAAAAAAAAGTGTGTGAGAATGAGGTTAAGCATCTGAATGTTAGGTATGAGTCCTGATTGATGGAGACTGTTAGATGATAGAAAGTGATAGGAATATGGTAAACATTTAACTTTTGCAACACTGCTCAGATTCTTGGGACTGTTCTCCTGTTACTGATCCCCCGTAGCTCCCTGCTTTGTCATGGTGTGTGCCACAAACAATAAATCAGGCTAGCAAGTAAAGATTCTAGGGCTCCCGAAGTGCTTTCAGCAATTAGTGCAATTAGTGCTTGTTGTATGCAGAAATCATGTTAATGAGTGGACTGCACAAAGATGCCTTGCTGCTGGTGTTATGTTGTGCAGGGTTAATCACACAACACAATTCACTCCTTAATTTCTCTTGCATTTTCCAAAGTTTTTCAGGAAACAATTCCTCACCATCACCAAAAATACAATCCTTTCACATTTTGGCACCTTTAAGATTGGGTTACAGATTGGTTCATATTTTTTGATTTGATTTTGATTTTATTTGATTTATTATTGTCACATGTATTACCATGATGTGGAGATGCCAGCGTTGGACTGGGGTAAACACAGTAAGGAGTCTAACAACACCAGGTTAAAGCCCAACAGGTTTATTTGGTGGCGTTTGCCACCAAATAAACCTGTTGGACTTTAACCTGGTGTTGTTAGACTCCTTACATGTATTACCATACAGTGAAAAATATTGTTTCTTGCGCGCTATACAGACAAAGCATACCGTTTGTAGAGAAGGAAACAAGAGAGTGCAGAATGTAGTATTACGGTTATAGCTAGGGTGTAGAGAAAGATCAACTTAATGCAAGGTGGGTCCATTCAAAGTCTGACAGCATCAGGGAAGAAGCTGTTCTTGAGTCAGTTGGTACGTGACCTCAGACTTTTGTATCTTTTTCCTGATGGAAGAAGGTGAAAGAGAGAATGTCCGGGGTGCGTGGGGTCCTTGATTATGGTGGCTGCTTTGCCGAGTCAGCGGGAAGTGTAGACAGAGTCAATGGATGGGAGGCTGGTTTGCGTGATGGATTGGGCTACATTCATGACTTTTTGTAGTTTCTTGCAGTCTTGGGCAGAGCAGGAGCTCATACTAAGCTGTGATACAACCAGAAAGAATGCTTTCTATGGTGCATCTGTAAAAGTTGATGAGAGTCATGCAAAATTTCCTTAGTCTTCTGAGAAGTAAAGGCATTGGTGGGCTTTCTTAACTATAGTGTTGGCATGGGGGGACCAGGACAGGTTGTTGGTGATCTGGACACCTAAAAACTTGAAGCTCTCAACCCTTTCTACTTCATCCCCGTTGATGTAGACAGGGGCGTGTTCTCCTCTACGCTTCCTGAAGCCGATGATAATCGCCTTCATTTTGTTGTCATTGAGGGAGAGATTATTGTTGCCGCACCAGTTCACCAGATTCTCCATCTCATTCCTGTATTCTGTCTTGTCATTGTTTGAGATCCGACCCACTACGGTGGTGTCGTCAGCAAACTTGAAAATCGAGTTGGAGGGGAATTTGGCCACACAGTCATAGGTGTACAATGAATATAGTAGGGGGCTGAGAACACAGCCTTTTGGGGCACCGATGTTGAGGAGGTGTTGTTGCCTATCCTTACTGATTGTGGTCTGTGGGTTAGGAAGTTCAGGATCCAGTCGCAGAGGGAGGAGCGGAGGCCCAGGCCACGGAGTTTGGAGATGAGTTTCATAGGAATAATGGTGTTGAAGGCTGAGCTGTAGTCAATAAATAGGAATCTGACATAGGTGTCTTTGTTATCTAGGTGTTCCAGGGTTGAGTGCAGGGCCAGGGAGATGGTGTCTGCTGTGGACCTGTTGCGGTGGTAGGCAAACTGTAGTGGATTCAGGCAGTCTGGGAGGCTGGAATTGATTTGTGCCATGACTAGCCTTTCGAAGCACTTCATAATGATGGATGTCAGAGCCACCAGACGTTAGTCATTAAGGCAAGTTGCTTGGCTTTTCTTTGGTAGTGGGATGATCATCATCTTCATGAAGCAGATAAGGACCTCAGATTGTTGTAAAGAGAGGTTGAAGATGTCTGCGAATACCCCCACCAGCTGATTCTCTAGTTTGCCCAAGTATTCATACATTGGTGGGTTTCCTTATTCAAGCCCCTTGCATACTGCATTGGAAGCTGATGTTTATAATCTGCTGGCCCATTGGCACTTGGTGAAAAAAAAGATCCAAAATAACTATAATTCCCTGGGGAAGTAATGAAGCTAGGAACACATTAAAGGATCCGTTCTGTAGCAGAGCTAAATAAACTGAAGTTCTGACTGAATCAAAGTGATGCATTTGCCACTTGTGTACATAATTTTGTCTTTGGGTGCATTGTAAAACAGGCAGTATTTAATCAGTCACCTTCTATATAACTCTTATCATTTTCATTTTCCTGACTTCAAAGTTATCCCCAGTGTGTCAGACACAAGCACTCGTTTAATGAAACATGCTGTAGGAAATAAGGGGAGATTTCTTCCATGACCTCAATGCGGCAATATTTTCGAAATGGATTGATGATTTGTGACAGCTCGCAGCAAAGGACTCTTTCGCCAGAATGGCAAATGGTAAGAGATGCTGAGACAGGAAATTCTCACTGCTCAGTGCCAGATACACACACTTCTGGTGTGTCCCGGACACTATTTTGTCTGGGGTCATTAGCGTAGGTGCTAGGAGCATGCAGAGCAGACAGCTTGTGCGATTCCTCAGTAACTTAAGGAAAATCAGCTATGACTGTCACCAACTTTTACAGATGCACCATAGAAAGCATTCTTTCTGGTTGTATCACAGCTTGGTATGGCTCCTGCTCTGCCCAAGACTGTAAGAAACTACAAAAGGTCGTGAATGTAGTTCAATGCATCACACAAACCAGCCTCTCATCCATTGACTCTGTCTACACTTCCTGCTGCCTTGCCAAAGCAGCCAGCATAATTAAGGACCCCACGCACCCCGAACATGGCCTCTTCCATCTTCTTCCGTCAGGAAAAAGGTACAAAAGTCTGAGGTCATGTACCAACCAACTCAAGAACAGCTTTTTCCCTGCAGCTGTCAGACTTTTGAATGGACTTATCTTGCATTAAGTTGATCTTTCTCTACACCCTAGCTATGACTGTAACATTACACTTTGCACTCTCTCATTTCCTTCTCTATGAACGGTATGCTTTGTTAGTATAGTGCGCAAGAAACAATACTTTTCTAATACACGTGACAATAATAAATCAAATCAAATCAAAGCAAAAACTCTATGGTGCCACTTCTGATCTCAACACTCCAGTTGATGCCCTCTCTTAGTCTCACAGAGCTGAACATAGTAGGTTGCAGTGCTATTTAAAGGGATCATCATCTACTTTTGTGTTAGTTGCTGATTGATTTTCACATGTTTCTGAATTATTAGAGGGATTTGATTGTACTGTTAATTAAATGAGGTGAAGTCTGCAGGGAGTGGTGTGGCACAGACTGAAGGTCTGTATTCTGACTTTAAGGATTCTGCTCTGACCACTTGCTCCCAGGTATGGGTGCTGCAGTTTTGGTTTTCCTTTGCCTGCAGCATGACAGGGAGAATGACAAAGAAGACAACAAGCGCCTCAGAGAGCGAGGACGAGGAAGGGGAGGATCATCAAGGAGAAATACTCCCACTTCAGCCTAAGCCAGGAACAGTGTGTGTGACATCTCTGTATGACTGTGCTCACTGAAATCTGCCACCTATTACAACCATTTCTACAACCTCACGGCAGGACAATGACAGCATTGCCAGTAGCTGCAGAGGTGACCACAACCATGAACTTCTCTACATGGGCCCCTTTCACACTGGAGCTTGCAACAATCTCTAAAACGTCCTTGATTACTATCCACTGTTGGACAAGAATAGGTCATTGATGTACTCCATGCAAAGAAAGGGGATACAGTCCATTCTTTCTTTCCAGAGAGAAGGAGGCAGAGTGTGAACACACAACATTTCCAAGATAGCAGGCTTCCCCATGGTGTGTATAAATTCAGAAATGTTGCAATGGGTTCCACTCCATCTATGTCCAGCTGGTGTGCGACCATACTTTGTGCTAGCTTCAGGTTAATGCCTGGCATCCTGGCAGCAATGATGTGGAGATGCCGGCGTTGCACTGGGGTAAACACAGTAAGAAGTCTCACAACACCAGGTTAAAGCCCAACAGGTTTATTTGGTAGCAAAAGCCACTAGCTTTCGGAGTGCTGCCCCTTCATCAGGTGAGTGGGAGTTCTGTTCACAAACAGGGCATATAAAGACACAAACTCAATTTACAAAATAGTGGTTGGAATGCGAGTCTTTACAGGTAATCAAGCCTTAAAGGTACAGACAATGTGAGTGGAGAGAGGGTTAAGCACAGGTTAAAGAGGTGTGTATTGTCTCCAGCCAGGACAGTTAGTGAGATTTTGCAAGCCCATTCAAGTTGTGGGGGTTACAGATAGTGTGACTTGAACCCAAGATCCCGGTTGAGGCCGTCCTCATGTGTGCGGAACTTGGCTATCAGTCTCTGCTCAGCGACTCTGCGTTGTCGTGTGTCGTGAAGGCCCTGCAGAGAGACGGAGGCAGAGTGTGAACACACAACATTTCCAAGATAGCAGGCTTCACCATGGTGTGTATAAATTCAGAAATGTACCACATTTGCAAGTCTCACTAACTGTCCTGTCTGAAGACAATACACATCTCTTTAACCTGTGCTTAACCCTCTCTCCACTCACATTGTCCATACCTTTAAGACTTGATTATCTGTAAAGACTCGCATTCCAACCATTATTTTGTAAATTGAGTTTGTGTCTTTATATGCCCTGTTTGTGAACATAACTCCCACTCACCTGATGAAGGAGCAGCGCTCCGAAAGCTAGTGGCTTTTGCTACCAAATAAACCTGTTGGACTTTAGCCTGGTGTTGTGAGACTTCTTACTGTGTCACCCTGGCAGCAGTCATGGGGCGGGATTTTCCAGTCGCGCTTGCCCCAAAACCAGAAAATCTCACCGAGGTCAACGGACCCACTATGATTCCCGTGATGGGTGGGACAGGAAAACTCCCCCCATGGTGTCTTTATCCTGCACCAGTCAACTATACTCTCAGATTTGAGCCAACAATGCACGTGAGGGTGGTAACTGGATGACAACGGCTGGCCACTGACCTCCTGATTTATGACTTGTGCGTGATAACCCATGAACATATAGGCAGCTTGAATAATGAGAGCAATGGTGCCATCTGAAATGTCACTGAGCAAACCATTACAGTTCTTAGGCAACACTTCTGCTGCCTGCTCAGACCTGGAGGAGTCCGCCAATTCTCTCCATCAGGGTTCAAGACATGATTCATCTAAATCTGCTGCTGTCAGATTCATTATCAAGAGGGTACACGCCTGCAACTGGCTGTAAATAAGCAGCTGAGGAGGAGAATGAGGAAGGGAGGAGACAACTGACATATCCCCTATCTGGGTGAGTTGTCCATTATCGACTCATCTGACTCGAGTACCAGTAATCCCAATTTCCAATTCGACAATGGTCTCTCTGTTAACCTTCCCTCTGTCACTGGCTATCGCAACATCTTCTTGGCCGCATTGCTGAAATAAAAATGACCATAAACTGACCGAAGCAGATACGGTAGTGAGTTTTAAGGGGTGTCTTGACAAATACATGAATAGGATGGGAATAGAGGGACATGGTCCCCGGAAGGGAGGGGGCTTTAGTTCAGTGGGGCAGCATGGTCGGTGCAGGCTTGGAGGGCCAAAGGGCCTGTTCCTGTGCTGTAATTTTCTTTGTTCTTTGTTCTATTCCAAACCTACTTTACCAATCCAATGTTCCATACCAAAGTCCATTAATCACCCTTCTGCATTCCTTTAGTGCCTGTTTGCCTACCCCAGTGCTCCTATGCAGTGCTACCCCAGTAACTGCTATGTGGCTGGTGGGAGACTGCTGACTCTAAATGGGAGAGACAACAGATGGACTTGCAGGATGCCCATGTGCAGCTCCGGCCCTCGAACACCCAACTTTGGACTTGAATTGGGCAGCTACAGTCATGAGATGGCTAATTGACAGGAACCAGTAAGGGCAGTGGTGGAATGGCAGTGGTCGGAGGATAAAGGCTGTCATTAAAGACAGCATGGTGGCAGAGTGGTTAGCACTGCTGCCTCACAGTGCCAAGGACCTGGGTTTAATTCTGGTCTCAGGTGACTGTGTGGAATTTGCACCTTCTCCCTGTGCATGGGTTTCCTCCGGGTGCTCCAATTTCTTCCACACTTTGAAGAAATTGGTGGGGAGGCGGGGTAGGTATTTTAATTCTAATTTTGATATAATTTAAATGCAATTAGCGGGCCCGGGAATTATATCTCCAGGCCCACTAGCCCCTCCCCTCCTCCTGCCTCTGCCAGGAGTATTTCACTCCAGCGGGGTTTACAGTAGCTCCCCATGTTCGGGGAAGTAGCGGCCCGACCCTGCTGGAGTGAAGGGGGTGAACCGGGGCCCCCAGAGGGTAAGGCGTCAGGGAGGTGTCCCCTGGGCATTGGCACCTTCTAGTGCCAGCCTAGCTCCCCTGGCACTGTCCAAGGGGCAAAGTGCCAATGCCCAGGGGCACCTTGGCACTGCCCATCGGGCATGGGGCAGTGCCAATGGGTGGGGCATATGCAGGCGGGGCCTGATGGGAACTGACAGATTGGCGCATGCGCAGTGTGCTGATTTCAGCCTCTCCAGCGGGGATAGGCCCTGCCCCCTAGTTTTATAATGATATTCATGCTGGTGGCCTCTGCAGTGCACAGAGTTCTCCTCAGCACTCCTACTGAAAAAAACAGCGTGAATTACTCCAGTTTTCACGCAAATTCGACTCAGTAATTTTTTGGAAGAATTCCAGCCTATATTTTTGAAAACTTTATTGTAACACCAGCATTTGTTTAACATTGAAAAGAAAAGATGTTCCACAATGGCATTGTGCTTACTGTGCATCAGTAGTAGATTGATGACAATAAACTGTAATGTTCATTACATTCAAGAAAGTTGGCAATATAACCCACATTTTCACCAGGTCTTGAGCAGTTACTTGATTTCCATTTTTTTCACACTGGATTTACATTCTGGTATGTACCAGTAAGATTCTCAAGAAATTTCGGCCAAAGTTGTTATTGTCGGATGAGAATCATAGAATCCCATTCAGCCCATCGAACCTGCACTGACAACAATCCCAGCCAGGCTCTATCCTTGTGGCCCCACATATTTACCCTACTAGTTCTCCCTAACACTAAGGGGCAATTTAACATGGCCAATGTACCGAACCAGCAATTCTTTCGGACTGTGGGAAGAAACCGGAGCACCCGGAGGAAACCCATGCAGACATGGGGAGAACGTGCAAACTCCACACAGACAGTGACCTGAGGCTGGAATTGAACCTGGGCCCCTGGCATTGTGAGGCAGCAGTGCTAACCAGCGTGCCACCGGGCCACCCCAATGGATGCTAATATAAATCTTGGCATTGGTCAAGTCAAGCAAGTGTGAAATGCCATGAATTTGCTGAATCGGGTTTGATGCCATGTCTGTGATACCCAGTACAAATGCACAGAAGGCCAGGCAACAGTGATTAGCACTGCTGCCTCACAGTGTCAGGGTCCCAGGTTCGATTCCAGCCTCGGATTACTATCTGTGTGGAGTTTGCACTTTCTCCCCGTGTCTGTGTGGGTTTCCTCCCACAGTCCAAAGATGTGCGGGTTAGGTTAATAGGCCATGCTAAATTGACCCTAGTGTCAGGGGGACTAGCAGGGTAAATATGTGGGGTTACGGGGAAAGGGCATGGATGGGATTGTGATCGGCACACACTTGATTGGCCGAAAGGCCTCCTTCTGTACTGTAGGGATTCTATGATCCTATGAAAACGCTGTAAGTATATTATCTGACTTGAGCCATAGAGAAGAATCTACATGTTTCGCCATAAAAACAGCACTAATCCAGTATAGTACAAACATTCATTATGTGCAATCTGCAAAAGACAAGCAAGAGTCAATATAAATAAGGAATAATTCCCGAACAAAGCCTTAAGTTATAGCAATTCAATATGCTGAAGCTACATTTGATAAATATTATTTTTGCAGACAGGCTTGTGAAAAGTCAACACAAATGCATTTGATCAGGCAGGATTTAACCACAAAGGTGCCAATCCAAATCTTGAACACTTATTAGAGTGTGTGAGTCATCGTAATCATATTGTATCCAATTATAATGCTATTGCTTTCAGCTATTCTTGCATCGTTATGCTGCTAACATGATTATGTGGATTACGTTTCAGATGGCAGGGTGTATGCCTTGGGAGGAATGGGCTCAGATGCTGCTCCGCAGGCATTGGTACGTGTGTATGAACCAGCCAGGGATCACTGGCAACCTCTCCCACCGATGCCAACGCCACAGTATGCAGCCTCTTCCTTCGTCAAGGGCAATAAAATCTATGTCTTAGGTAAATGACCACTTTGGGAAGGCGGCATCTTTTTTCTGCATGTTGTTACCTTCTTCTGTATCAAGACTTATTATTTTTATGAAGCTGTATTTTCAGAAACTGTTGCTTATCAGAAAAACGCGCTGGAAGAAGGCATTAAAGTTTCTTACTGTGTGAACTGGGAGTAATTCTGGTCCTCGTGGTTGAGAGTATAAGAAATAAGAGCAGGAGCTGGTCATTCTGTCCCTCGCGCCTTCACTGTCATTGAATAAGATCATGGATAATTTTTTATCTTAACTCCACCTTTGTCCCCATTGTTGCTTAATTCTCTTAGTCTATCAATCTATCAATCACAGTATACTCTAGAGCAGGCTTGTCCAGCCGACTGGCCTCAAAGCCCCTTCCTGTGGCCCATGGAGGGTCTGTTCAAAATACTGATAAGAGGGGTCAGTGAGTTGGAAGATTTCTGCACGAGACACGTCTGATGAGTGTCTGCTTCTCTGCTGTGTTTGCTACCAGTTAGCTCAATAGTAAGCCTTTCAGCAGCAAATATGGGAGAAAAACAGGCTGCGATTGGAGGGGCAGCGAATGTTAACTGTCCTGGCTGGAGACAATTCACATCTCTTTAACCTGTGCTTAACCCTCTCTCCACTCACATTGTCTGCACCTGTAAAGATTTGATTACCTGTTAAGATTCGCATTCCAACCATTATCTTGTAATTGAGTTTGTGTCTATATGTGCCCTGTTTGTGAAACACATCCTGCACACACCTGGTGAAGGGGCAGTGCTCCAAAAGCTCGTGCTACCAAATAAACCTGTTGGACTTGAACCTGGTGTTGTGAGACTACTTACTGTGCCCACCCCAGTCCAACGCCGGCAACTCCACACCATGGAATCCCTACAGTACAGAAGGAGGCCATTCGGCCCATTTAGTCTGCACTGACCACAATCCCACCCAGGTCCTATTCCCGTAACCCCACATATTTGCCCTGTTAATCCCTCTGACACCAGGGTCAATTTAGTATGGCCAATCAACCTAACCTGCACATCTTTGGAGTGCGCGAGGAAACCAGAGCACCTGGAGGAAACCCATGCAGACACGGGGAGAATGTGCAAACTCCACACAGACAGTGACCCAAGCCAGGAATTGAACCCGGGTTCCTGGCGCTGTGAGGGAGCAGTGCTAACCACTGTGCCACCGTGCCGTGACTGAGTATGTGAAGATAGATAGACTCTGAAGCACACTCATGGTTCCCTGGGCTTCAGTCACTTTCCCCTACTGCTGGTGTTCTGGCTTGGCTCTCGCTGCTCTGCCCCAGCTCCAGCCACATTTCCCTCCACTCCTGGTGTTCTGGCTCAGCTGGGTTCACATTCCTCCGGTTCTCTTCACGTTTCCTCCTTCTTCCTGTGTTCCCCCGGTTCTCAGCACTCCACTCAGCAAGCACCACATTCATTCACTGCTGGACCTCAGGCTTCGTTCCAGGTCTCCCTTCTGCTGCTCCCCCACACCCACTCCTCGCAACCAATTTTGTGAGGGTGATGGTAAGTGGGTGAGTGAATGTGGTGATGGGTGTAAGTGCGTGGGACAGTTGTTGTGAGTGAGGTTGTGTGAGTGAGGCTGTGTGTGTGAGGGTGGGTGAGTGAGTGATGGAATGTGGGTGAGTGAGTGAGCGTGAGTGCAGCAGTGTGAGTGCGTCTGTGTGTGTGTCTGTGTGTGGGGTTGCGGGAAAGAGTGTGAGTCTGGCTCAATCCCAGTCACATGGTTCTCATTCACCCTCATCCCCACACACCAACAGGCACTGTCACCCACTGGGTGTGTGTGAGTGAGCCAGCACCCTGAGACAGGGAATGAGCTGGATACACATGCCGGAATTTTACCACCTTGCCCGCCCCGATTCCAGGGCTCGTAAGATCCTGCGTGAGGCCAACGGAGAATACCATTCTGCGAGCCTCGCCTGCCCCGATTCCAGGGCGGGCATCGTGATAAAATTCCGGCGACACTCTCTCACCCTTTCATGCTTTAATGGCTGTCTTTATTTATTATTCATCTTTTAAATGACGAATTTATTGTTGTGACATTTCTTCTTTGCCCGGTAAGTTGTTTCTTTTCATACATCAGCTCTTTTTCTGACATTCATGTTTAATGTTGTGTCAAACTTTATCTTTCCAAAACGTGCTCACTGCCTCCAACACCACCGCCCCCTCCCCCCGATGTATGAGAAAAATTAAAATGTAACCCCCCTCACCCCCCTCCCCCACCACCACACAAAACGATAGAGAATGAGGAAATCTGACCTGCACACTATTACCCCCTTACCTACTATTCATCATTGTTGCCCTGCCTGATTTCTCTTCTGAGGGGTGGTTTTGAGGTAGGGGTTTGGAATCGTGCTGAATTGAGCAGCCAATACAAGCCCCAGATTTACTGGATCTCTCTCGCTCTCCGCAGAGTTTACACAGCATACATTCAGATGCCCACAACGAGTTCAAATTCAGGCACTTTTAGTTCAAATGATGCTTAAGACTATAATCCTTTCAGACTGTTATGATTGGCTGTTAGGAATCCAATACTAAACTGAAGGATCAAAAGTGTAAGATATATTGATTCAAGAGCAAAGGTGTGGCGGGATGGTGGCACAGTGGTTAGCACAGCTGCCTCACAGCGCCAGGACCTGGGTTCGATTCTCAGCTTGAGTCACTGTCTGTGTGGAGTTTGCACATTCTCCCCGTGTCTGCGTGGGTTTCCTCTAGGTGCTCCGGTTTCCTCCCACAGTCCAAAGATGTGCGGGTTAGGTGGATTGGCCATACTAAATTGTTCCTTAGTGTCAGGGGGATCAGCTCGGGTAAATGCGCAGAGTTATGGGGATAGGGCCCGGGTGGGATTATGGTTGGTGCAGACTCGATGGGCCGAATGCCCTCCTTCTGCACTGTAGGATTCTGTGTGAATCAAGGAATCTTTAACATACTCCAGAAACATATAAGGTTACATTGGCATCATGTCCACCTGGTCTTCTCACACAGACTGCACTGGCAGTTTGTGGTGAGTGAGAGTAATTGGTACAATTGGTGCCTCCCTCTCATGCTGCCAGTGTCTAACAGCTGTGGAGAGAGTTACCCAGAACTTCCCCCATCAGGAGATCCTATAATGATCTGTCCTTTGTCCCTGTGTGAGGGGACAATGTATACATTTTTAAAGGGGTATCTGTCCTCATGTGCTCAAGGTGCTTTCCTATATGGCACACCCTTGTGAGTGGGGCCTAGTTTCATCTTTCTGGTGTTTGTTACATTTCATTTTACTGAGTACCAGTCTATCACCAGGCCTTTTAAGGCGTAAGGTAGTGAAAACTCTCAACATAGGGAAGAGCATGCCAAAGGCTTTGGAACAGGAGGCTTTTCCCTATTCAAGGCCAGACAGGAAATCTCAACTAACTTTGAGACCAGCTATATCTGGGATCTGGCATTTTTTGGAGCCATTCTGCTAGACTCCTATCAGAGTAATGTTCCTACTTTGCGATACCATATAATCCAAAATTAAATTAAAAGGAATTTTTTATGAACATATGAATTAGGAGCAGGATAGGCTATTCAGCCCCACTAGCTTGCTCCACCATTCAATATTATCATGGCCGCTCTGATTGTGGCATTAACTCCACATTCCACCTACCCCCAATAACCTTGGGCTCCCTTGTTATTCAAGAATCTACCTACCTCTGCTTTGAAATTATTCATTGACCCTCCTCCACTGCTCTCTGGGGAAATGAGTTCCAAAGACTCATGACCCTCCAAGAGAGAAAAGTTATTCTCTGTCTTAAATGGGAGACCCCTTTAGTTTTAAATGTTCTGGTCTCTCCCACAGGGGAAACATCCTTTCAGCATCCACCCCATCAAGTCACCTCAGGACCTTAGGGGTGGGATTTTATGGCTTCGCTCACCCTGAAACTTGTAAAATCCTGCCCAAGATCAACGGACTTTCCCATTGTCTGCCCCTCGCCCGCTCCGATTCCCATGGCGGGCGGGCCAGTAAAACGCCAGCCTGTATGTTTCAATAAGATCACCTCTCAACCTTCTAAATTCCAGCAGATGCAGTCCCAACCTGTCCAACTTTTCCTCAAAGGATAACCCCCTCCCCATCCCAGGTATCAGTCGAGTGAACTTTCTCTGAAGTGTTTCTAATGTATTTATATCCTTTCTTAAATAAGGAGACCAAAATTGTACACAGTACTCTAGACGTGATCTCACCAACAACCTGTGCAACTGTAATAAAAGATCCCTACTTAATATTCCATTCCCCTTGCAATAAACAACAACTTTCCATTTGCCTTCTTAATCACTTGCTGCCGTTGCATACTGACTTTTCCTAATTCATTTCATTGAGGTTTAAAAACTTGAGTCAAAAATTTGATGAATCAGTCAAGGGAATTCAGTAACTTATCAAAAGTACCGTACAATCAGACATTATTCAGGCTTGATAGTATCTGGTTAGAGCTAAATCTGGTCTATGGTATAATATGCGTGCGTCCTGGGATAATATAATGCATGTTCTCCCACAACGGCAGTCACGTCCAATGTATACTTATGTCGGCCACAGTGTAGGTATAGTTCATGATGCATTGCCAATCTGCACATCCCCTGGAGGGAGTTTTTACTGTGGGTGCAGAAAGAGATGGAGTGCTCCTTCCATAGCACTCCCACTGCCTTCGGTGAGTTGTGTTCGGCCACATGGCCCACTGTCCATGCCCAACTCGAGCACCCATCCGAGGGCATTGTCAGCCAGGAAAACGGTCTGAAATTCATTCATCTAGAAAACTGAAATGCAATGTGATGGATAAACACACACACTGGCTCACACCATTAGTCTACAATATTTGCTCAGCAACAGAATACGATGTTTTTATGAGCATTCCCTGCAGTGAAATTGCATTGTCCAAATGTAATTTCATCACAAGCTGACAGTCTAGAAAATGATGCAAGTACTGATGATGTACAGTGATCCAAACCTTTTGTTTTGTTAGGAGGAAGACAAGGCAAACTACCCGTGACTGCTTTCGAGGCCTTAGACCTGGAAACGAAGAGTTGGACCAAATATCCGAGCATTCCTAGCCGCCGTGCGTTTGCTAATTGTGCAATGACTGAAAAATGCTTTTACAGCCTCGGAGGTCTTCAACAACCAGGGCCTCATAACTTCTACTCCAGGCCACACTTTGTCAATACAGTGGAAGTTTTTGACATAGAACAAGGCAAGTTAAGCAGTTTTGTTTTGACAGCACATTTTCTGTATTTCTTCGCACTCGCTCTTTATTCTTTAGTCTACCTGGGCGCTATTGAGCATTGCTGCTGAGGGGGAAGGTCTTCGAGCAAATGGGTTCCAGTCTCTGCCGATGCCTTTCCCAGCTGGGCACCAGAAAGAGCATTCTGGGCCCGCCCCATTCTGGGCCCACCCAGAATGCTCTTTCTGGTGGACACAGGGACTCGAGCTGCATTTGAAAACTCTGAGATGTGGTTCAATGTGCTGGTGATCTCACACAAAGAGGTGGGAGAGGATTAAAGAGAATCATGGAATCCCTAGAGTCCTAAAGGAGGCCATTTGGACATTGAGCCTGCACCAACTCTCTGACAGAGTTTAAAGTTTATTTATTTATTAGTGTCACAAGTAGGCTTACATTAACACTGCAATGAAGTTACTGTGAAAATCCCCTAGTTTTCACACTCTGTGCCTATTCAGGAGGGAGAATTTAGCATGACCAATGCACCTCACCAGCATGGCTTTTGGACTGTGGGAAGGAACTGGAGCACCCGGAGGAAACCCACGCAGATATGGGGAGAATGTGCAGACTCTGCACAGACAGTGACCCAAGCTGGGAATCTAACCCGGGTCCCTGACACAGCTAACCACTGTGCCACCATGCTGCCCAAGCCCACCATCCCACCCCATCCCCGTAACCCCACACATTCCCCATGGCTAATCCATCTAACCTACACATCTTGGGACACGGAGGGGCAATTTAGCATGACCAATCCACTGAATGTGCACATCTTTGGAATGTGGCTTATAACCATTGCACAGGTGCTTAAGGCAAAACAAAATGCTGATGATGTGTAGGAATCAGTGAAACATGAAGACAGTGGCCACGGCTTTTTTTGTTCATATCTGTGTTGTTAAATATGTTTGATGCTGAGAATTTCACAGTATTGGAACCCATTGCGTTAATGTTTTTAATTAAACTGTTGCAAAGAGGAGGGTGGATAGTGCCACAGGTGATTTCAGTAATCAGCAAGCAGAGTTTAGCTAATCAAGAGACCGATGAAAAATCATTGGAGCGTATCTTCTGTAATGTTTTCTTAGTAACTCGGGTTGTCATGTTTTATTTAAGTAAATTTAGTGCAAAGGAGAAAATAATTATTAATTCTTCCCAAAATACCTCTTTCTGAACATTGAAGCTCCTATTAGCCCCGGGTTGATCAAAATCAACTCGTGGTTTCTGCTGTGTGACTGGCTTTTATGTGCATTATTCTTATCATTAAGAATATTGGTGTCACCGTTTAAAGCCACAGATACTAACTAATGCTGAAATTACATAGCATGCTGAGCCAATTCAACTTGATGATTGAATCTGCTCACCCTGCTTGAGCTATGTGAATACAGATAGCTGTAGAACAAACAAAATACAGATACCCAGATCTTCTTTGAAAACCTTAAGACAAACACACTGAAATATAATGCAGTAATATACCTATTCAGTCATAGAATCACGACATGCAGAAGGAAGCCATTCGACCCATCGAGCCTGCACTGACACCAATCCTACCCAGGCCCTACCCTCATATATTTACCCTGCTAATCCTCCTGACACTAAGTGGCAATTTAGCATGGCCAATCATCCTAACCCGCATGTCTATGGACTGTGGGAGGAAACCGGAGCACCCAGAGGAAACCCGCACAGACAGGGGGAGAATGTGCAAACTCCACACAGACAGTGACCCAAGGCGGGGATTGGATCCGGGTCCCTGGTGGTGTGAGGCAGCAGTATTAACCACTCTGCCACCGTGCCAGGTCTAATGTTGCAAAGGAAAATGCATGTGATAAGTGGAACTTACTGCAACTTGTGCCTCAGTCTGCCTAACTTCCTTCCAGCCTGTGTTCATGTCCCGCCAACAATGTATATTTAGACAGCAATCTCTGAGGTAATTCAACATCCCAAGGTACTGTTCAAGAGCATAACAAAGCAAAATTTAACACAGAGACACATAAGTAAATATGAGGACAGATGGCCAGAAGCTCGGTGAAAGAGGTGGTTTTGAGGAGAGTCTTAAAGGAGGAAAGGGAGATAGAAAGAGAGAAGGTTAGAAAGAGAATTTAAGAGTTTAGGGCTTTGGCAGCTGAAGGCACAGGTCAGGATTTTCTGCCCTCACCCCCTCTCCGACCCCCCGACTCCCCAGTCTCCTCACAGGAGCGGGGCAGGGAGCAAATGTAACTTGCATTGGAAACAATTCAGAGAAGTTTCACCTTTGATTCCCGGGATGAAGGTGCTGGTGGCTTCTGAGTAAAACATTAGCAGGTTGGGCCTATGCTCATTGGAGTTTAGAAAAATGAGAGGTGACTTTACAGAAACATAAAAGATTCTGAAGGGTCCCACCGATGTCTATGGCATTTTGATTGGCTCAACAAGCCTGCCATCAAGGAGACAGCCGCGGGGGGTTGCCTTTGGTGGAACTGGAAGATCCTGCTGGCAGGAAGGGCTGGAAAATCCCATCCACAGTCTTCAATGGCGGAGATGTCCAAGAGGCCAGAGAAAGAGAAGTATAGTGCAGCTATCTTAGCAGGTTGTAGGGCTGGAGAAGATTCCAGGAATAGGATGGGACAAGGCAATGGATTTGAAAAACATAGGACGAGAATTTTAAAATCAAGGTACTACTTAATGTAGGTCAGCAAGCACAGGGGTGGTGAGTGAACAGACTTGGTCAGGACACATGCAGCACAGTTATGGATGCAATGCTGAACCTAGGCTCAAAACAAGTCGAGGCTAATTTCAACCAGTTTGTGACATTTTTGAGATGTCCACTATTGATCCCCCATCCAGCAGTGGTAAGATACTGTGAAGTATGCAGGAGATCTTTGTTGGGCAACATTTTGGGTACAAAAGCAAAACCTAGAAGCCTTGGGAGGGAAAGTTAGAAAGTTTTTTATTGTAACAGAATGTGGGAGGCACATTGGCATAATGGTTGGCACTGCTGCCTCACAGCTCCAGGGACCCCAGTTCAATTCCGTCCTTAGGTGACTGTCTGTGAGGCGTTTGCAAGTTCTCCCCATGTCTGCGTTGGTTTCCTCCAGAGGCTCTGGTTTCCTCCCACAGTCCAAAGATGAGTGGGTTAGATGGATTGGCCATGCTAAATTGCCCCTTAGTGTCCCAAGATGTGTAGATTAGGTGGATTAGCCATTGAAAACATACGGGGTTACGGGGAGAGGGCCTGGGTATAAAGCTGTGTCAGAGATTCGGTGCAGACTCAATGATTTGATTTGATTTATTATCGTCACATGTATTGGGATACAGTGAAAAGTATTGTTTCTTGCGCGCTATACAGACAAAACATATCATTCATAGAGAAGGAAAGGAGAGTGTGCAGAAAGTAGTGCAGTCATAGCTAGGGTATAGAGAAAGATCAACTTAATATAAGGTAGGTCCATTCAAAAGTCTGATGGCGACAGGGAAGAAGCTGTTCTTGAGTCGGTTGGTATGCGACCTCAGACTTTTGTATCTTTTTCCCGACGGAAGAAGGTGGAAGAGAGTATGTCCGGGGCGCGTGGAGTCCTTGATTATGCTGGCTGCTTTTCCGAGGTAGCAGGAATTGTAGACCTCATCTCCATTGCAGGGATTCCATGCTTCTGTGAATATGGCACAATATTGTTGTAGTTCAAAGGTCCCACAATGGACCTGAATAAGGAGCAGCAGCAAGTTATAGAGCCTAAGAAGTCAATTGTGCACTAAGGTTACAATAGCCAGGAAGACAGGTATAGGACTGTCATATTGTTCACCACTTATACAGTTGATCACTGTTACCTTCAACCACAGTAATACTGGTTGCTTTACTTGTACAATTGCATTAGAATTGTGAGGAGTGGGGGCAGAATATCCTACATTTGTTGCAAAATTATCGAAGTCAGTGCATGAAAACAGGAAAGAAAATAAGAACATAATAAATAGGAGAAGGAGTAGGCCATTCGCCACCTCGGGCCTGCTCCGCCATTCAGTAACATCATGGTTGATCTGATGATGGCCTCAACTCCATTTTCTTGCCTGCCTCCCCATGACTCTTGACTCCCTTGTAGATCAAAATTCTGACTAACCCAGCCTTGAATATATTTAATGACCTGACTTCCACTGCTCTCTGGAAGAGAGAGTTTCAAAGATGAATGACCTTCTAAGAGAAGAAAATCCTCTTCATTTCCATCTTAAATAGGAGACACCTTATTTAGAAATCGTGCCTCTTACTTCTAGATTCCCCTGCAAGGGGCAACATCTTCTCAGCCTGTCAAGACCCCCTCAGAATCTTTTATGTTTCTGTAAGATCACTTCTCATTCTTCTGAACTCCAATGAGTATGGGCTCAACCTGCTGATGTCTTTACTCAGAAGCCACCATCCCCTTCATCTCAGGAATCAAAGGTAAAATTTCTCTGAACTGCTTCCAATGCAAGTTATGTTTCCCCCCTCCCTCGCCCCCATGAGGAAACTGGGGAAGGGGGGGGGGGGGGGGAAGAAAATCCTGTCCTGTGTCTTCAGCTGCCAGAGCCCTAAACTTTGAGATTCCCTTTCTAACTTTCTCCCTTTCTATCTCCTTTAGCTGTACAGTTACAGCAAGACTTTTATACTCCATCACCTTTGTGATAAAGGACAACATTCCATTTGGCTTCCTAATGACTTGCCATACCTACATGTGATTCATGTACAAGGTCACCCAGATACTTATATACCACAGAACTCTCCCTATTTAAAAAATATTTTGCTTTTCTATTTATCCTAACAATGTGGGAATTCCAAAAAGGTCAAGCTCGTAAAGCACTGGCTGATCTGAAGTCTTGCTTGCGGCCTCATGGTTTTATTGATCTCAATGTCTTTACAGCGTCTATGCTTCATCCACCTCCTCAGTGACAGCTCTGAAAAGTGGACCTGCAGACAAGTGAGGAGCATTTTACTCAAATTTCACTTATTCATCCATTTGTAGCCAGGGATTTGACAGGTGTCATGGTGTCTCTACTTAAATTGGAGATAGTTGTTTCCTGTGAGCCGCCCCCGCCCCCGCCACCCCCCCCCCCCCCGCCCTTTCCCCACGCCCCCACCACACCGACCCATCATTCCACTCCCTGCATTGTATAAACTGTGCAGAAAAACAACATCTGTCACCATTAGTGCAGAACAGATATGACACTGGGCCCTAGAAACATCTGTCATTTTATCCATAATGCAGTTCACTATTCCAGTTACTAAGAATAGTCAGGGTTAGAGGCTGTGTTTTATCCACTCAACTCAAGAGTGGGGAGGAGATTACACAGATCGACGCAAATGTCATATCTAATAACATTTCCTCCATTTTCTCGCAGCTTCCCTTCTAATTAAAGTTGCATTGACCAAATTGCATCGCACTAAAGGTTATTCAATCATTTGAATGAGAATAAAGGGCTAGAATTGTTAATTTATAAAACCTTTTTTTATCCCTTTCAGTTCCCTCTTTCACGGAAGGCTTTCCGCAGTTTCCAGCTTGTTCATTATCTTCATGATAATTGCACTGTAGTTCTGTGACCTCTGAGGGATATCGAGCAATTTTATTGAAGAAAACGACAAAAGAAAAATAATTAAACAAACCTTCAGCTTCATGATGCAATAAATACTGTAATTCTTGTACGCTTCTGAATGGAGGGTGTCTTCTTGAATACATCCTTCGCATTAGTACATCCTTCAGAAATTCTCCTAAGTTCTAAATCCTTCTAAGAAATTCTTAGTATACTCATTTATAAATTTAGTATACTTTCCAGATGTATAGTACAGCTACTCCCCTCCTCCACAGAGAAATGTATTTGGCTGCAGCCCTTCCCCCACCTATCTCATGCACAAACATACATGTTTGTCGGACATTTCTAAGTAAAACATGAATGAGTCACATAACAAGAAAATAGCCAAAAGCGCAGAAATGACAACTTACTTAAAGTTGAAAAGGAAAAAAACGAGGGAAAACAAAAGATTAAAGAAACAACGGAAGGATAATTTTAAAAGCAATTGTTTTCATTCTTTACGAATTGCTCAACATTATTCAGCAGCATTTGTTTTGGCCTTAGGAGATCATTAACATAGAAAGTTCTGTAACGATGCGAGCACGCTTAGCTTTTGAAAGGGTAAAATCAGGCTTCATCAGGCACCACTTATCCGCAGGAAATCCCTGGAAGTGTCTCCCATCATTCAGTGCTCAACTGTCCAGTTTCTTCATAGGGTGAGGAATTAAAGACAAGCTCAAAGAAGCAAGGGGGTGAATGGAAAAGAAAAAAATAAATACCCAAGGAAGGAAAGAAAGACCATTGTGTTAATACAGTAAGTCAAAGCTAATAGTCCCATCTGATTTGATTTATTACTGGCACATGTATTGGAATACAGTGAAAAGTATTGTTTCTTGCGCTATATAGACAAAGCATACCATTCATAGAGTACAGAAGGGAGAAGGAAAGGAAATAATGCAGAATATAGTATTACAGTTACAGCTTGGATGTAGAAAAAGATCAAAAGTCTGATGGCAGCAGGGAGGGAGCTGTTCTTGAATCGGTTGGTACGTGATTTCAGACTCTTGAATCTTTTTCTCGACGGAAGAAGGTGGAAAAGAGTATGTCCAGGGTGCGTGGTGTCCCTAGTTATGCTGGCTGCTTTTCCAAGGCAGTGGGAAGTGTAGATAGAGTCAATGGATGGGAGGCTGGTTTGCGTGAAGGACTGGGCTACGTTTCACAACCCTTTGTAGTTTCTTGCGGTCTTGGTCAGAGCAGGAGTCATACCCAATATCCATCAACATTTTCTCAAATATCCCTTCTTGTGAGTCTTATTATTCTTTGACTCTGATGCAGCACAAACTGTCACTCCTGTGAGTAGAATTAGATTGTCTTGGCGATTTTGTTAACTTTTGATTAACATATTTCCTCATTGCTGCTATTTATATTTGCGTTTATTATGCGAGGATCGTTTGTTATCTTCCATTGCAAGTATGGCAACACAGAAAATGCTATTTCACAGTTACTGATGATAAGACTGCTTGGTTGAATGGGTCACAAATTACTTCAGAAAGATTCCACTGTCGGGATTATAGATTCTTTGACAGCATATAATGCCATGCCTACCTGATTAAAAGGACTATAAAGTTTGCCATAGTGTACGGTAATAAGGAGTTCATCTTGCTTGTGGCATTTCTCCGCGCTTTCTTTTCAATGTCTGGTGCGGGTAAATTAACTAATTGGAGTTTAGTTAAAAATGATGGGATGGGTCTTCACTTGCACTACCAGACTGATATTCCAATAAAACCCTAATGTTTTATTGATCTGACCAGTTAATATGAAACAAATCCAGATCTTGCTTCTTTGCTAGGACTGAGCAAACATTTCAGGGCGATTCTCCCAGCCCGCTGAGCTTCTTAGCAGTGCAGTGGACCGGGAGACTCGAGCGTAGGTCGTTTAGCGGGCTTCCCTCTGGGTGCCACAGACTCTGCGCATCTCCAGGCCCGGATTTCCAGCGCAATCAGCTCCACGCTGATTTATGGCATGGAGCTGTATAAGTTATTCAAATGCCTATTTAAATACAATTTGAATCCCATTAGCGGGCCCAGGACTGAAGTCTCGGGGCCCGTAGCCTCTCCCACCCCTGCCAAGGGTGGTTCACTCCAGCAGGGTTTACAATAGCTTCCCACTTGTGGGGAGCTGGACCAAAAGAGGGGAAATCGGGACCCCCGAAAGGGTCGGGGGTAAAGTGGGGGTGCCCCCTGGGCATTGCCAGCTTGTTAGTGCCAGCCTGGCCCCTTGGCACTGTCGAAGGGGCAAAGTGGCAATGTCCAGGGGGTGCATTGGCACTACCCACCAGGTATTGGGCAGAGAGAGCAGGAGCACAGAGAAAGCAGGACCACAGAGAGAGCAGGAGGAGAGAGAGAGCCAGAGTATAGAGAAAGAGAGCCGGAGCAAAGAGGGAGCAGGAGGAGAGAGAGAACAGGAGCACAGTGAGCGAGTAGGAACACATGGAGAGCAGGGCCAGAGAGAGAGCAGGAGCACAGAGGGAGCAGGAGGAGAGAGAGAGCAGGAGCACAGAGAGAACAGGAGGAGAGAGAGAGCCAGAGCACAGAGGGAGCAGGAGCACAGAGAGAGAGAGCAGGAGCACAGAGAGAGAGCAGGAGCACAGAGAGAGAGAGCAGGAGCACAGAGAGAGAGAGCGAGCAGGAGCACAGAGAGAGAGAGTAGGAGCACAGAGAGAGAGAGCAGGAGCACAGAGAGAGAGCAGGAGCACAGAGAGAGAGAGAGCAGGAGCACAGAGAGAGAAAGCAGGAGCACAGAGAGAGAGAGAGCAGGAGCACAGAGAGAGAGAGCAGGAGCACAGAGAGAGAGAGAGCCACACTCCTAAATCTGACCCCGCCCGTCGGGGTACGCCACATAGGCGTATTGGGGGTTGGCGTGGAGGAGCTGGACCCTTTCGACCTGGAGGTCCGACTTATGGGTCCTCATGTGCTTCCGGAGCAGGACAGGGCCTGGGGACGTCAGCCACGACGGTAGTGAGGTCCCCGAGGAGGACTTCCTGGGGAAAACAAACATTCTTTCATGAGGGGTAGCATTGGTAGCTGTTCAAAGGAGTGATCTAATCGAGTGTAGTGCATCAGGGAGGACCTCTTGCCAGCGGGTGATTGGAAGACCTTTAGACCTCAGAGCTAGTAAAACGGCCTTCCAGACTGTCGCGTTCTCCCTCTCTACCTGTCCATTCCCCCTGGGGTTGTAGCTGGTGGTCATACTCGAGGCCATGCCTTTGGAGAGCAGGTACTGTCGCAGCTCATCACTGATGAAGGAGGATCCTCGGTCGCTATGGATATAGCTAGGGAAACCGAACAGGGTGAAGAGGCTGTGCAGGGCCCTGACGACCGTGGCCGAGGTCATATGCGGGCAGGGAATAGCGAAGGGGAAACGTGAATATTCGTCAATGACGTTTGAGGAAGTATATGTTGCGGTCAGAAGAGGGGAGGGGGCCTTTGAAGTCGACACTTAGGCGTTTGAAAGGGCGGGTGGTCTTTATGAGGTGTGCTCTGTCTGGCCGATAGAAGTGCGGCTTGCACTCTGCGCAGTGTCTGGTTATAGACCTGACTTCCTCAATGGAGTAGGGCAGGTTACGGGCTTTAATGAAGTGAAAAAACCTGGTGACCCCCGGGTGGCAGAGGTCGTTGTGGAGAGTCTGCAATTGGTCTATTTGTGCGCTGGCACATATTCCCCGGGACAGGGCATCTGGGGGCTCATTGAGCTTCCCAGGCCAGTATAAGATGTCATAATTGTAGGTGGAAAGCTCGATTCTCCACCTCAATAGTTTATCATTTTTGATCTTGCCCCGCTGCGTGTTGTTAAACATGAATGCAACTGACCGTTAGTCCGTGAGTAGGGTGAATCGTTTACCAGCTAAGTAGTGGCGCCAGTGCTGTACAGCTTCCACTATGGCTTGGGCCTCCTTCTCGACAGAGGAGTGTCGAATTTCAGGGCCTTGGAGGGTTCGTGAGAAGAAGGCCACGGGTCTGCCCGCCTGGTTAAGGGTGGCGGTTAGGGCGAAGTCAGACGCATTGCTCTCCACCTGGAATGGGATGGATTCGTCTACAGCGTGCATCGTGGCCTTCGCGATGTCTGCTTTGATGCAGTCGAAGGCCAGGCGGGCCTCTGCCGTCAGGGGAAAAGAGGTGGATTTGATGAGCGAACGGGCTTTATCCGCATAATTGAGGACCCATTGGGCGTAATACGAGAAAAAGCCCAGGCATCTCCTCAGTGCTTTGAGGCTGGTGGGGAGGGGAAGTTCCAGGAGGGGACGCATGCCGTCGGGATTGGGACCGATGACCCCGTTTTCCACAACACAACCAAGGATGGCGAGGCGGTGTGTGCGGAATACGCACTTCTTATTATAGGTCAGATTTAGGAGTGTGGCGGTGTGGAGGAATTTGTGGAGGTTCGCGTTGTGGTCCTGCTGATCATGGCCACAGATGGTGATGTTATCCAGGTACGGGAAGGTGGCCCGCAGCCCGTTCTGGTCTACCATTCGGTCCATCTCACGCTGGAAAACCGAGACCCCGTTGGTGACGCCGAAGGGGACCCTAAGGAAGTGATAGAGGCGGCCATCCGCCTCGAAGGCAGTATGTTGGCGGTCTTCCAGGCGGATTGGGAGCTGGTGGTATGCAGATTTTAAGTCGATG
This sequence comes from Mustelus asterias, assembly GCF_964213995.1. Classification (NCBI taxonomy): domain Eukaryota; kingdom Metazoa; phylum Chordata; class Chondrichthyes; order Carcharhiniformes; family Triakidae; genus Mustelus; species Mustelus asterias. The sequence goes on from NC_135803.1 coordinate 141,544,684, forward strand.
GTGGAGAACACCCTATATTGCGCAATCTGATTAACCATGTCAGATATGCGGGGGAGGGGGTACGCGTCCAGCTGCGTGTAGCGGTTAATGGTCTGACTGTAGTCAATGACCACGCGATGTTTCTCCCCAGTCTTAACAACTACTACTTGGGCTCTCCAGGAGCTGGTACTGGCCTCGATGATCCCCTCCCCTAGGAGCCATTGTACTTCGGACCTGATAAAAGCCCTGTCTCCAGCACTGTACCATCTGCTCTTGGTGGCGATGGGCTTGCATTCGGGGGTGAGATTTTCAAACAGTGAGGGAGGGGTGACTTTAAGGATCGAGAGGCTGCAGGTGGTGCACGGTGGGCGATCTAAGAACTGGTGATTGCAAACAGAGAGCGGGGGAAAAGGCCCATTATACTCCATGGTGATGCTCTTTAGGTGACACAGGAAATCTAGCCCCAGGAGTACTGGGGCAGCGCAGAGTTGTGGCAGCACGAGGAGCCTGAAGTTTTTGAGGCCTGGATTGGTCCAGCGTAACCAAAGCCACCGTTGGATTTTGCGACGCGGCTGACGGCCTCCAAGATGGCAGCCCGCACGGCTCACACGCGGCTGAAGGCGTCCAAGATGGCGGCCCGCACGGCTCACACGCGGCTACCGGCACCCAAGATGGCGGTCCCCGCGGGTCGCACGTGGCACTACTGGGCTTGGAGGTCAACTTCGCCCTGCATACCTTCGCGTAATGGCCCTTCTTTCCACACCCGGAGCAGATCACATCCTTCGCCGGGCAGCGTTCTCGGGGGTGCTTCCCCAGGCCGCAGAAGTAGCACTTCGGGCCTCCAGAGACTGCCGCAGCGGTCGGGTCATTGGTGGGACGTGGTGTGGCGTAGGCCTGCGGCCCTCCCGAGTACAGAGGTGGCGGCGACTGTGGCATCCACGATGCGCCCCCATGATCAGGAGTGTAGGCCTCAAGGTTACGGAAGGCCACCTCTAATGAGTCGGCAAGCGCTAGTCTTTTGTAGATCCAGCCCATCCTGTTCCAACAGTCGTTCTCGGATATAGTTTGACCCGAAAGCCGTGACATAGGCATCTCTGATTAAGTCCTCAATGTTTTGGGCGGTTGTTACGGCCTTGCAGTTGCAGGCCCTGCCAAGTGCTCGCAACGCATGCTGGAATTGGTCACCCGATTCTCCTGGCTGTTGTCTGCAAGTAGCCAGAAGATGTCTGGCGTTGATTACATTAGTCTGTTTGTTGTACTGGCTTTTTAAAAGTTCGATCGCATCCTCGTAAGTTTCAGCATCTCTAATCATTGAGAATACTTGATCGCTTACCCGGGCGTGGAGCACGTGTAGCTTGTCGGTTTCGGTCTGGACGACGGAGGCGGTGAGGAAAGTTTCGAAACATCGCAGCCAGTGATCGAAGCTGTTAGAGGCTCCTACAGCTTGAGGATCCAATTCTAATCTATCGGGTTTCAGTATCTGCTCCATCCCAAAACTTTTTGCGAATAAAATTGATGCACTGTCAATCAAGCAAAGACTAGTTTGTATGCAAGAACAAATAGGCTTTTATTCGCAAAAGACTTGGAGCACACCCATGCTGCTGAACTGGTTATAGACGGAGGCAGGGGGGTTGGGAGCGGTCACCTTTATACCTGGACCAGGGGGGGAGGAGTCTCAGGCAGGGCCGGCAGGGGCATGCCCAGGCATGTCACACACACACACACACACACACAGGCAATAAGCTAACTGTGGTTTACCACACACAGAGAGAGAGCAGGAGCAGAGAGAGAGCAGGAGCACAGAGAGAGAGAGCAGGAGCACAAAGAGAGAGAGAGCAGGAGCACAGAGAGAGAGAGCAGGAGCACAGAGAGAGAACAGGAGCACAGAGAGAGCAGGAGCACAGAGAGAGAACAGGAGCACAGAGAGAGAGAGAGCAGGAGCACAGAGAGAGAGAGCAGAGAGAGAGCAGGAGCACAAAGAGAGAGCAGGAGCACAGAGAGAGAGAGAGCAGGAGCACAGAGAGAGAGCAGGAGCACAGAGAGAGAGAGAGAGCAGGAGCACAGAGAGAGAGCAGGAGCACAGAGAGAGAGAGAGCAGGAGCACAGAGAGAGAGAGAGCAGGAACACGGAGAGAGAGAGAGATCAAGAGCACAGAGAGAGAGAGCAGGAGCACAGAGAGAGAGCAGGAGCACAGAGAGAGCAGGAGCACAGAGAGAGAGCAGGAGCACAGAGAGAGCAGGAGCACAGAGAGAGAGAGAGCAAGCGCAGAGAGAGAGAGCAGGAGCACAGAGAGAGACAGCAGGAGCACAGAGAGAGAGAGCAGGAGCACAGAGAGAGAGAGCAGGAGCACAGAGAGAGAGAGAGCAGGCGCAGAGAGAGAGGGCAGGAGCAGAGAGAGAGAGAGAGCAGGAGCACAGAGAGAGAACAGGAGCACAGAGAGAGCAGGAGCACAGAGAGAGAACAGGAGCACAGAGAGAGAGAGAGCAGGAGCACAGAGAGAGAGAGCAGAGAGAGAGCAGGAGCACAAAGAGAGAGCAGGAGCACAGAGAGAGAGAGAGCAGGAGCACAGAGAGAGAGCAGGAGCACAGAGAGAGAGAGAGAGCAGGAGCACAGAGAGAGAGCAGGAGCACAGAGAGAGAGAGCAGGAGCACAGAGAGAGAGAGAGCAGGCGCAGAGAGAGAGGGCAGGAGCAGAGAGAGAGAGAGAGCAGGAGCACAGAGAGAGAACAGGAGCACAGAGAGAGAACAGGAGCACAGAGAGAGAGAGAGAGCGGGAGCACAGAGAGAGAGAGCAGAGAGAGAGCAGGAGCACAAAGAGAGAGCAGGAGCACAGAGAGAGAGAGAGCAGGAGCACAGAGAGAGAGCAGGAGCACAGAGAGAGAGAGAGAGCAGGAGCACAGAGAGAGAGAGAGCAGGAACACGGAGAGAGAGAGAGATCAAGAGCACAGAGAGAGAGAGCAGGAGCACAGAGAGAGCAGGAGCACAGAGAGAGAGCAGGAGCACAGAGAGAGCAGGAGCACAGAGAGAGAGCAGGAGCACAGAGAGAGAGAGCAGGAGCACAGAGAGAGAGAGAGCAGGAGCACAGAGAGAGAGAGAGCAGGCGCAGAGAGAGAGAGAGCAGGAGCACAGAGAGAGAGAGAGAGCAGGCGCACAGAGAGAGAGAGAGCAGGAGCACAGAGAGAGACAGCAGGAGCACAGAGAGAGAGAGAGCAGGAGCACAGAGAGAGAGAGAGCAGGAGCACAGAGAGAGAGAGAGCAGGAGCACAGAGAGAGAGAGAGCAGGCGCAGAGAGAGAGGGCAGGAGCAGAGAGAGAGCAGGAGCACAGAGAGAGAGAGCAGGAGCACAGAGAGAGAGAGAGAGAGCAGGAGCACAGAGAGAGCAGGAGCAGAGAGAGAGAGAGCAGGAGCACAGAGAGAGAGAGAGCAGGAACACACAGAGAGAGCAGGAGCAGAGAGAGAGAGCAGGAGCACAGAGAGAGAGAGAGCAGGAACACAGAGAGAGAGCAGGAGCACAGAGAGAGAGAGCAGGCGCAGAGAGAGAGGGCAGGAGCACAGAGAGAGAGAGAGCAGGAGCACAGAGAGAGAACAGGAGCACAGAGAGAGCAGGAGCACAGAGAGAGAACAGGAGCACAGAGAGAGAGAGAGAGCAGGAGCACAGAGAGAGAACAGGAGCACAGAGAGAGAACAGGAGCACAGAGAGAGAGAGAGAGCGGGAGCACAGAGAGAGAGAGCAGAGAGAGAGCAGGAGCACAAAGAGAGAGCAGGAGCACAGAGAGAGAGAGAGCAGGAGCACAGAGAGAGAGCAGGAGCACAGAGAGAGAGAGAGAGCAGGAGCACAGAGAGAGAGCAGGAGCACAGAGAGAGAGAGCAGGAGCACAGAGAGAGAGAGCAGGAGCACAGAGAGAGAGAGAGAGCAGGCGCAGAGAGAGGGCAGGAGCAGAGAGAGAAAGAGAGCAGGAGCACAGAGAGAGAACAGGAGCACAGAGAGAGCAGGAGCACAGAGAGAGAACAGGAGCACAGAGAGAGAGAGAGCAGGAGCACAGAGAGAGAGAGCAGAGAGAGAGCAGGAGCACAAAGAGAGAGCAGGAGCACAGAGAGAGAGAGAGCAGGAGCACAGAGAGAGAGCAGGAGCACAGAGAGAGAGAGAGAGTTGGAGCACAGAGAGAGAGCAGGAGCACAGAGAGAGAGAGAGCAGGAGCACAGAGAGAGAGAGAGCAGGAACACGGAGAGAGAGAGAGATCAAGAGCACAGAGAGAGAGAGCAGGAGCACAGAGAGAGCAGGAGCACAGAGAGAGAGCAGGAGCACAGAGAGAGCAGGAGCACAGAGAGAGAGCAGGAGCACAGAGAGAGAGAGAGAGCAGGAGCACAGAGAGAGACAGCAGGAGCACAGAGAGAGAGAGCAGGAGCACAGAGAGAGAGAGAGCAGGAGCACAGAGAGAGAGAGAGCAGGCGCAGAGAGAGGGAGCAGGAGCACAGAGAGAGAGAGAGAGCAGGCGCACAGAGAGAGAGAGCAGGAGCACAGAGAGAGACAGCAGGAGCACAGAGAGAGAGAGAGCAGGAGCACAGAGAGAGAGAGCAGGAGCACAGAGAGAGAGAGCAGGAGCACAGAGAGAGAGAGAGCAGGAGCACAGAGAGAAAGAGAGCAGGCGCAGAGAGAGAGGGCAGGAGCAGAGAGAGAGCAGGAGCACAGAGAGAGAGAGCAGGAGCACAGAGAGAGAGAGCAGGAGCACAGAGAGAGCAGGAGCAGAGAGAGAGAGAGAGCAGGAGCACAGAGAGAGAGAGAGCAGGAACACACAGAGAGAGCAGGAGCAGAGAGAGAGAGCAGGAGCACAGAGAGAGAGCAGGAACACAGAGAGAGAGCAGGAGCACAGAGAGAGAGAGCAGGCGCAGAGAGAGAGGGCAGGAGCACAGAGAGAGAGAGAGCAGGAGCACAGAGAGAGAGCAGGAGCACAGGGAGACAGCAGGAGCACAGAGAGAGAGTAGGAGCACAGAGAGAGAGAGTAGGAGCATAGCGAGAGCAGGAGCAGAGAGAGAGAGTAGGAGCACAGAGAGAGAGCAGGAGCAGAGAGAGACAGCAGGTGCACAGAGAGAGAGCAGGAGCAGAGAGAGAGAGAGAGAGCAGGAGCACAGAGAGAGAGAGCAGGAGCAGAGAGAGAGAGTAGGAGCACAGAGAGAGAGCAGGAGCAGAGAAAGACAGCAGGAGCACAGAGAGCGAGCAGGAGCAGAGAGAGAGAGCAGGAGCACAGAGAGAGAGCAGGAGCAGAGAGAGACAGCAGGAGCACAGAGAGAGAGAGAGCAGGAGCAGAGAGAGAGCAGGACCCCTAATTCACACAGTCCCTAATTTAAATATAACCCATTGCAGACATTGACCAGGGATATTTTCCATAGAGATTTTCTGATTTGAAAACTGACATTCGTAGAATTGAGAATAAAATGCAGGAAATAAGGCATCCAAGTGCTAATGGAGCTAAAGAAGAAAATAAATAACTTTTGCTGCCACCGTCTCATTAACTGAGAGTAAAGTCTAAGCAGTTGGCTGAGGCTCATGTGTAGAAAATGGAAGTTTTATGGATGGATGAGCTTCCAAATGGCAGCTTTATTTATTAAACTACAACAGAAAATTATCCCGTTGATTTATTTCTTAGAACATAGAACATGGAACAGTACAGCACAGAACAGGCCCTTCGGCCCACGATGTTGTGCCGACCTTCATCTGAAACCAAGATCAAGCTATCCCACTCCCTACCATCCTGGTGTGCTCCATGTGCCTATCCAATAACCGCTTAAATGTTCCTAAAGTGTCTGACTCCACTATCACTGCAGGCAGTCCATTCCACACCCCAACCACTCTCTGCGTGAAGAACCTACCTCTGATATCCTTCCTATATCTCCCACCATGAACCCTATAGTTATGCCCCCTCGTAATAGCTCCATCCGCCCGAGGAAATAGTCTTTGAACGTTCACTCGATCTATCCCCTTCATCATTTTATAAACCTCTATTAAGTCTCCCCTCAATCTCCTCCGCTCCAGAGAGAACAGCCCCAGCTCCCTCAACCTTTCCTCATAAGACCGACACTCCAAACCAGGCAGCATCCTGGTAAATCTCCTCTGCACTCTTTCCAGCGCTTCCACATCCTTCTTATAGTGAGGTGACCAGAACTGCACGCAATATTCCAAATGCGGTCTCACCAAGGTCCTGTACAGTTGCAGCATAACCCCACGGCTCTTAAACTCCAACCCCCTGTTAATAAAAGCTAACACACTATATGCCTTCTTCACAGCTCTATCCACTTGAGTGGCAACCTTTAGAGATCTGTGGATATGGACCCCAAGATCTCTCTGTTCCTCCACAGTCTTCAGAACCCTACCTTTGACCCTGTAATCCACATTTAAATTAGTCCTACCAAAATGAATCACCTCACATTTATCAGGGTTAAACTCCATTTGCCATTTTTCAGCCCAGCTTTGCATCCTATCTATGTCTCTTTGCAGCCTACAACAGCCCTCCACCTCATCCACTACTCCACCAATCTTGGTGTCATCAGCAAATTTACTGATCCACCCTTCAGCCCCCTCCTCTAAGTCATTAATAAAAATCACAAAGAGCAGAGGACCAAGCACCGATCCCTGCGGCACTCCGCTAGCAACCTGCCTCCAGTCCGAAAATTTTCCATCCACCACCACCCTCTGTCTTCGATCAGACAGCCAGTTACCTATCCAATCGGCCAACTTTCCCTCTATCCCACACCTCCTTACTTTCATCATAAGCCGACCATGGGGGACCTTATCAAACGCCTTACTAAAATCCATGTATATGACATCAACCGCCCTACCTTCATCAACACACCTAGTTACCTCCTCAAAAAATTCTATCAAATTTGTGAGGCACGATTTGCCCTTCACAAATCCGTGCTGACTATCCCGGATTAATCCGCATCTTTCTAAATGGTCGTAAATCCCATCCCTAAGGACCTTTTCCATCAATTTACCAACCACCGAAGTCAGACTAACCGGTCTATAATTACCAGGGTCATTTCTATTCCCTTTCTTAAACAGAGGAACAACATTTGCCACTCTCCAGTCCTCTGGCACCATCCCCGTGGACAGCGAGGACCCAAAGATCAAAGCCAAAGGCTCTGCAATCTCATCCCTCGCCTCCCAAAGAATCCTAGGATACATTTCATCAGGCCCAGGGGACTTATCGACCTTCAGTTTATTCAAAACTGCCAATACATCCTCCCTCCGAACATCTATTTCCTCCAGCCTATTAGCCTGTAACACCTTTTCTTCCTGAAAAACATGTCCTTTGCTACTTTGTTGTCTGTCAGGTTTGCTTGATCAATGTTATTGTGTTTTTCACAGTCTGTGGGCTGCTTAATTTAGCCTGATCCTATCCTATACAGAGTAGCTTACCTTATAGACAGAATGATTGAAATATTTCCAAATTGTATAGTATAGCGCAGAGTGCGGTCTATGACCTGGGTTTAGTTTCATTTGTGGACTGCACTGCAGTTGATTTGATCTGTTCTTGGTGAACCCAGAAGTGTTTAGATAAGCCAAATGTGCTGACTTGAATTGACAAGGAACCAAGGCTAAGATACAACAGACATGGACAGGCAGACTCAATGCTATTGATGAGTCTAGTGAGTGACCGATTGCATATTGGCTTTGTCCAATTTTTCAACTATCGCTTTAATTTATTTACAGAAGTTTCTGATAAGTTGAGTTGACATTTTGCGAATGTGAAGTCAGATTTCCAACTGAGGGCCGGGATCATAAGTTGAGCACAGTTTCATTCTGTCGAGACCCTTCACATTATATTACCAGTTCCATCCAGTGGCTTCACTTCCAGCTACTAGGAGAAGCAGGCGTGAACTTTATTTGAATGGCAGCAGCAAATTCAGTCCGTGTAAAACTTCCATCTAATTGTTGGTGGCACAGTGGTTAGCACAGCTGCCCCACAGCACCAGGGACCCAGGTTTGATTTCTGACTTGGCCACTGTCTGTGCAGAGTCTGCGCCAGTTTCCTCCAGATACTCCGATTTCCTCGCATTGTCTGAAAGATGTGCTGGCCGGTGTATTGGCCATGCTAAATTCTCCCTCAATGTACCCTAGCAAGCATCGGAGTGTGGCGACTAGAGGATTGTCACAGCAGCTTCATTGCAGTGTTAATGTAAGCCTACCTGTGAAACTAATAAATAAGCTTTTAAAAAAACTAGGGTATAAACTGCACCAATTTCACAAATCGTAAGCAATTTTTTCAAGCATCATGCGTTGTCCTGCTTCTGTTATATCATGAGCCACCTTCCCTGCCACAGACATCAAACATGGGCTTTCATAGTCATTGCATTCATTTTAATTAGGCTGTGCAGAATCAGTTCAATTCATGTGTTGCACAGCACAACAGATCCAAATTTATACATTGCAACATCAATGTACTGCCTAATGAGGAAAATATCAGACAAATAGACTCCTCATTCATTAGTCTCTGCGATAGCCATGGCTTGAATTATTCAAAGGCATAAACTGAAAACAATTGAACAATTGAGAGAACAATGCAACAATTCATTAGAAAATTAATAATTTTAACAAGCCAATTTTTTGATTACTCTGAGAAATCTTTCTGGACTAAGATTATGAATACAGTATACCTTCGACCTCCAGGATGAAAGAACTGCATGTGTACAATCCTACTTTATAAAATCGTAGAATTCCTACAAGACAGAAGAGGCCATTCGGCCCAAGAAGTCTGCACCAATTCTCTGAACGAGCATCTGACCCAGGCCTCTCCCTTGCCCTATCCCCATAATCCAGCACATTTCCCATAGCTAATCCATCTAATTTACACATCTTGCGACACTAAGGGCCTCCGACCCTCCAAGCCGGTACCAATCATGATGCCCTAACTAAATTTTAAAAAAACATTCTGCTCTTACTTGGTCTGTATCCCTCTATTCCCTCCCTAGCCATGTACCCATGCAGATACCTCTTAAATGTTGCTAATGTGCCTGCTTCCACCACCTCCTCTGGCAGCGCGTTCCAGGCACCTGCTACTCTCCTAATCCCATCTCCGCATGGCCAATCTCCCTAACCTGCACATCTTTGGAGTGTGGGAGGAAACCAGAGCACCCGGAGGAAATCCAGGCAGACACTGGAAGAATGTGCAAACTCCATACAGACAGTCATTCAAGGCCAGAATTGAACCCAGGTCCTTGGAGCTGTGAGGCTGCAGTGCTAACCGCTGTGCCAAATATTTTGGATTAGAACACAGCAGTCCATATGTTCTCCTAGTAGCTAATTCACTAACTCATCGATAACTACGCAACTCAAACTCACACAATTGGTATTCAAGATTCCACTAACAGTGAGTTCAAACCAAAATTAAGGATATTATTATTTCACAGGCCTATGACTAAGAGCAAAGAACATTATACTTACCCTTCTGCATCACCACCTAATGTTTGCACCTATTTCTGCTCCAGATGGCTTGGGCCTAAGGCAAGTTATAACTTGCAGCCAGGTCATCCTGTAAATACCAACCTGCAGGCTAGTATTTTCTGCAGGAAATATTCCCAAAGTCTCGCTGTAACTTCACTGACCACCTCAAGAAATGACATATGAGGAAGGAGATTGAGGAATCACTTGGAAAATACTACTTGTGTCCACAGGTTCATTGGATGTCTTCTTTGACTGCAGATACTCCATTTGATTCTTATTTTAGTTACTCCAAAAAAACCCCATCATTTTTATAGTCATTTTATTTAATTCTTGGTTTTCTAGTGATGTGGTCCGAACAGAGGTGGCACTTGTTTTGGAATCCTTCAATCCTTCTGTTTTGATATGGCGCCTTAAAACAACACGCAAGACTCACTTGTTCCTCGAAATTTCTTAACTGCTGGGTAACCATGTTTGAATTTGTCAGGACTGGCAATTGGAAAGATTATTTGTTCGATTGAATTTGATTAATTATTGTCACATGTATTGGGATACAGTGAAAAGTATTGTTTCTTGTACACTGTACAGACAAAGCATACCGTTCGTAGAGTACATAGGAGAAAAGGAAAGGAGAGGGTGCAGAATGTAGTGTTACAGTTAGAGATAGGTATAGAGAAAGATCAGCTTAATATATGGTAGGTCTATTCAAAAGTCTGATGGCAGCAGGGAAGAAGCTGTTCTTGAGTCGGTTGATACGTGTTCTCAGACTTTTGTATCCTTTTTCCGATGGAAAAATGTGGAAGAGAGTATACCCAGGGTGCCTGGGGTCCTTGATTATGCTGGCTGCTTTTTTGAGGTAATGGAAAGTCTAGACAGAGTCAATGGATGGGAGGCTGGTTTGCGTGATGGACTGGGCTACATTCACGACCCTATGTAGTTTCTTGCAGTCTTGGTCAGAGTGGTTGCCATACGAAGCTGTGATACGTCAGTGTTCGTGGATGAATCCCAAATCCACTTCGATAGAAAGCAGAGCTGCGACTGGAGTTCTTCAAAAGCTCATTATTATCAAATTCCAGTGGGCCACTCCCAGTGGCATCACAGATACAAAGAATTGAAATAGCCTGGCTGAATTCTTCGAGGCCTAAATGGACATTGAAACTGAGCCACCACCATGTCCATCCCAAGTCAAATATTTTCTTTAAGAGTTCGCGAACGATTGTTTTTAGAAGGATGAGCTACAACACAATGATATTCTGAGTGACTGCAGAGGGTTTTTTATTGGTTAAAGTATTTTTAAATTATCTAAATATTTAATAATAGTCATTGTCAAGTTGTATTCTGGAGTGGTGATCTCTCTTTTGGTGAATCAGTTTGGGATGTAGAAGGATTCTGGGATTCTAATTCATCAAACTTGAGTGAGACACAAGTTTGAAGAGCAATTGATGCGATTTGTTGCCCATCTTGTCCCAATACTTAGTAGTTATCTGAGCATGAGAGTATTGCTGTTCTCAGAGTTTTATAGTGCCCTTCAGATAGTCATTTAGAATTGAAGAACTTGTCTAGTTGATAGTGAATAATATCCTGGGCTTCTTGCATAGAATCATAGAATCTGCGGTGCAGAAGGAGGCCATTTGGCCCATCGAACCTGCACCGACCACAATCCCACCCAGGTCCTGTCCTTATCCTGTAGCCCCACATGTTTATCCTCCTAATCCCCCTGACACTACAGGGCAATTTAGCATGGCCAATCAACCTAATCTGCACATCTTTGCACTGTGGGAGAAAACTGCAACACCTGGAGGAAACCCACGCAGGCACGGGGAGAATGTGCAAACTCTACACTAACAGTCACCTGAGGCCGGAATTGAACCAGGGTCCCTGGCGCTGTGAGGCAGCAGTGCTAACCACTGTGCCACCGTGTCGCATCCTGTGGTTCACAATATTGAAATCGCTGATTGTTGGTTTTGAATATCTTAATTAAAAAGGTAATGAAACATGTTGAAAACTAAAGAATAAAACTGCATTTGCATTACATCCCGACACATTGAAATATCCAGCAACTACGGGGTTGTAAATTTGAAAGTATTTTCTATAAGCAATCCATTATTCAACTGGGTATCTTATGATTTTTAACTCAAATAGGGACCATCATTAAAATCTCTTGGGAAATTAGATTCAAATGGAATATTCACACTTAAAATTGGTTTTGAAAAATGATTTAGAATGTTCATATGGCAATATAATAGCTTATTTTGGATGTGAATGCATGGCTCCCTAAAACATGATTAGACTTTTCCTCTCACATTTTCAATACATTTTCTGATTCAATTTTCTCTCTCTCTTTTTCTCTCTCTCACTTTCACCCTCTCCACATACACACATATAATTAGTGATGGGTTGAAAGGTTATGGAGAACGGGCAGGAATGGGGAGTTGAGGCCAAGATGAGATCAGCCATGTTCGTATTGGCCTTGGAGGGAGTGCAGAGAAGGTTCACCAGGTTGATACCGGAGATGAGGGGTGTTGATTATGAGGAGAGACTGAGCAGATTGGGTTTGTACTCGTTGGAATTTAGAAGGCTGAGGGGGGATCTTATAGAGACCTATAAGATAATGAAGGGGCTGGATAGGGTAGAGGTGGAGAGATTTTTTCCACTTAGAAAGGAAGCTAGAACTAGAGGGCACAGCCTCAAAATAAAGGGGGGGTCAGTTTAGGACAGAGTTGAAGAGGAACTTCTTCTCTCAGAGGGTGGTGAATCTCTGGAATTCCCTGCCCACTGATGTGGTGGAGGCTACCTCGTTGAATATGTTTAAATCACGGATAGATGGATTCCTGATCGGTAAGGGAATTAGGGGTTATGGGGATCAGGCGGGTAAGTGGAACTGATCCACTTCAGATCTGCCATGATCTTATTGAATGGCGGGGCAGGCTCGAGGGGCTAGATGGCCTACTCCTGCTCCTATTTCTTATGTTCTTCTTATGTTCTTATGTTCTTATTGAAAGGCGGAGCAGGTTCGATGGGCTGAATTGCCGATCCCTGCTCCTAGTTCTTATTATATACATAGATACATATCTGAATATAATCTGTATGGATATCAGTTACTCTTTCACTGAATTGCTGCGTCTTAATCACCTCCAGGCCCTTTTCTCTCTTCCTCTACTTACTCCAATCCTGCCTTATTATGTTACCCCTCACTCAGCTGCCAGCCAACTAAGAAATAAAAAACCTTTGGGTCATGGCAGAGATTCATGTCTGCAGCTAAAATTATCTAGAAAAACACACAATGCAGTTGCATATTTTCTCAGCGCACTAAAGGGAATCCACGTATTTGCTTCATACTCATGGGAAAACCAGACAAAACGTCGGACCAGCAAGGCTTTCTCATCTCCTGCTTCGGTTCCAGTTTAGAATTGGAATTCTGCACAATGCAACACAGACCAATATTATGCACATGATCTGATGAATTACCAATGCTATTTTCAGAGGTGAATGATAATAAGTTTTCAAAAGGAAACACCAGTGATGAGCACATTTCTCAAACTATACTGGTAACTTACTATAACGTGAGGCCAGATAGATGGAAACCGTTCATTTCTCACTCTTCATAGGAATTGTTACAGGAGAAAAAGCTACACCTTCCTGATAGCCACATGAGTCTGATTGGGGGTAGGGAACACATGCATCAAGATATGGAAGGTTATCTAGCTCATGTTAACCATACAATACCCACAGTACAGATGGAGGCCATTCAGCCCATTGAGTCCGCACCGACCACAATCCCATCCAGGCCCTATTCCCATAACCCCACACATTAACCCTGCTAATCCCCTTGACACTAGGGTCAATTTAGCATAGCTAATCAACCTAACCCGCACATCTTTGGAGTGTGGGAGGAAACCGGAGAGGCAACCCACGCAGACACAGGGAGAATGTGCAAACTCCACTCAAACAGTGACCCAAGGCCAGAATCGAACCTGGGTCCCTAGCGCTGTGAGGCAACAGTGCTAATCACTGTGCCACCATGCCACCTGAAAGAGGCCAGCTGGTCTTTACCTTTCTGTCATTTTCATGGATTTGAATGAAATCTGCGCCAGTTGGTTATTTTATATGTTCTGAGTGGCTGCAGGAGTACTCAAAGGACACCAAGAAGAGTAGAGAAAGCAGTAAAGGAGAGAATTGGCGGAAAAGCTTAATGGGGGAACAATCTTGCCAGAATTTGGTAAAGTGTCAGGCTCAGTCAGAAAACTGGCGCGTAACTCTCCAGTTGCGTGGAGCAGTTTTCCCTCCAGATTTTGAGCCTCTTTTTTTAAAAAAAAGAGTGGGTGTGGTTTATGCCGTCACTCTAGTGGGGCGGGGACTGTTAGAGCCGAGAACAGGCTCCACGGGGATCGAAGCATTCACTTTGGAAGTTGCCCTGATTGGAAACTCAGAACTGCTCAGTTCTGGTCGCCTCATTACAGGAAGGATGTAGAAATTATTGAAAGGGTGCAGAGAAGATTTACAAGGATGTTGCCTGGATTGGTTGGCATGCCTTATGAGGATAGGCTGAGGGAGCTCGGTCTTTTCTCCTTGGAGAGACGAAGGATGAGAGGTGACCTGATAGAGGTGCACAAGATGTTGAGAGGCATAGATCGGGTGGATTCTCAGAGGCTTTTCCCCAGGGCTGAAATGGCTGCTACGAGAGGACACAGGTTTAAGGTGCTGGGGAGTAGGTACAGAGGAGATGTCAGGGGTAAGTTTTTCACTCAGAGGGTGGTGGGTGAGTGGAATCGGCTGCCGTCAATGGTGGTGGAGGCAAACTCGATAGGGTCTTTTGAGAGACTTCTGGATGAGTACATGGGACTTAATAGGATTGAGGGTTATAGGTAAGCCTATATATAGGCCTAGGTAGGTAGAGACATGACCGGCGCAACTTGTGGGCCGAAGGGCCTGTTTGTGCTGTAGTTTTTCTATGTTCTATGCTCTATGGAAATAAAAAATAAGTTCTTTACAGCCCCCCCCCCCCCACCATAGAGGTATTGGGGGTCCTCCCCACAATGATATCCAACATCCCCTCCTTCCCCATCTCCCCCGCCACATGATGATCGCTGGCATTTCAACAGCCGCCTCCCCCCACCGCCACCCAATGAACGCATTTCCACCCCTCCACCACCACACATGGGGCTCCCACTAGGGAGTGGTCCTGGTACTGCTCCCGACACAGATTGGGCCAATCTGTGCCAGGGGGCAGTGCCAAGGCAATGCCAGGCCATGTCCCTCTCCCGTCGTCATGTCGACGAGGTATGAATGTACCATGAGGGGGGATCATGTGGCAAGGGAACTACATAATTACATTTACATTTATTAAAATCAGAAATGGATGTCAATTACTCTTTCACTGAATTGCTACGTCCTTTCTCTCTCTGCTCTCTCTGGTGACTTCACTCCCTCGTCCTGCCTTATTTTATTGGCCCTCATTCACCTGTCATCCAGCTAAGCTATAAAAGAACCTGCGGGTCATGACTGAGGTTACAGCGTGAACTTGATTACGTCACTGGCGAGGGGCAGGGAAAATCAGAAATCACAATCTCACCGGCGAGAATCCGTTTTTTTCTGATTCCGGTGCTCCCACCGGAAATAGCGTACACGGTTACTCTGGGCTCAAGAATCCGCTCAATATCTTTTGACTAAGGAAGGGAGTGTATGGCTACATGTTTGGATTTTTGCATCAGCACAAAAGACCACCCTTAGAAATAAATAATCTTGCCCTAAGGTGTGCCTCTACTTTCCTAAAACCCAGATAATTATAACCAGGGCAATGAACCTGCCATCAGTGTATTTCAGCTTACTGAATTTATAACAAGCTCCCAGATGACCTCCTGTACTTTGAAAGGCATTAAAAAACACGACCATAGCTAAAGCTGTAAAATGTGACACATATTTATTAAGTGATAAATAAATAAGTGAATAGGTTGAAGTGCCTAGAGTAGATTTACAGGCTCAGCAATTCCACAGAAAAAAGAATGCGAGGAATGGTCTCTTCCCTGTGCTAGAACTCAAAATAAAACAGGATTTGAAGCAAAAGCTGAGACCACAATCTTACAATGCTGTTCATTTCAAAGAACCTACTGTCTATCTCTCATTCTTTGATGGCTGCAGAAGGGTGTCTGATGGAAAAGGTCAACCGAGGTTTTACTTTCAAAGACCTTTGAAGATTTCATATAGTGCCTTTCATGATCTCAGGTTGCCTGGAAGTACTTTACAGCCAATTACATAACATTGAAGAAAACAGAAAATACTACGAATGCTGGAAATCTGAAATAAAAGCAGAGGAGCAGATGTTGCCAGGCCCACGTATATCCAGCATTTTTATTTCCAGGTTTGAAATCTGGAAAAAACGGTCACTGTTCTAATGTTGGAGACATGGCGGCCAGTTTGCACACAGCAAGAGAATGGTGGCACAGTGGTTAGCACTGCTGCCTCACAGCACCAGGGACCTGGGTTCAATTCCTGGTTTGGGTGACTGTGCGGAGTTTGAATGTGTTCTCCGTGTCTGCGTGAGTTTCCTCCGGGTGCTCCAGTTTCCTCCCACAGTCCAAAAGACGTGCTGGTTAGATGTATCGGCAATGCTAAATTCTCCCTCAGTGTACCTGAAGAGGTGCCAGAGTGTGGCGACTAGGGGATTTTCACAATAACTTCATTGCATTGGCCATGCTAAATCTTCCCTCAGTGTACCCAAATAAGTGTGGCGAGTAGGGGATTTTCACAATAACTTCATTGCATTGGCCATGCTAAATCTTCCCTCAATGTTCCCAAATAAGTGTGGCGAGTAGGGGATTTTCACAGTAACTTCATTGCATTGTTAATGTAAGCCCACTTGTGACACTAGTAAATAAACTAAAAAGCACGCAGGCTTTTAAGATAATGACCAGATAATATGATTTAGGTTGAAGGGAAAGTACAGGCCAAGACACCAAGTATAACTCACTACACTATTTTGACATCTTCTGTATCTGTACCTGAGTATTCTGTAACTTGATTTCTGTGTTTCTGTGCACTGTTGGAGAACAGATTTTCACTCCATCTGACGAAGGGGCAGCGCTCTGAAAGCTTATGGTATTTGCTACCAAATAAACCTGTTGGACTTTAACCTGGTGTTGTGAGACTTCTTACTGTGCCCACCCCAGTCCAACGCCGGCATCTCCACATCCTGAGCAGACAGGCAGGACCTTGGTTTATTGTTACGTCTGAAGCATGGTATCTCCGCCAATGCAGCACTCAAGGAAAAACAAAAAAGTATCACACTCAAATGATGCTGTCAATCAAGGATATACTTAAAAAGATTCATAAAATGCTTGCATTTGAACATAATAAATTAGCCCCAGCCTGAGTACAGGTTGATTTGTCCCAAACAATTAGTATGAACTGCGAGACTTGCCTTCATTTGAGATATGCTCCCAACTAACACCTGTTGGAACAGTCCAATTGTCACCTGTTTAGCAGCAGCTCTTAAAACATAAACACTGTAAGCAGGTAAACAGCATTACAATTTGAAGCTTGTACAGGTCGATGTTGTCCTATTAGCTGTGGCAGACTTGTCAGGGCTAATTTTCTGAGTTTGTGTTGCTGATAGGATGCACCAATCTTGCATATCAGAAAATAATGGGCACCCGGCCCACCATCATCCACAAGTGATTTCCCCAGAGTGATAATCAGCTCTTGTCATCTGTGCTCGGGCTAGTGTTTAATGAGCAGGCTGGGCCACGTTTTGTAAATGAACCTGATTTGTAGGTACAGTTGCAAGCGAGAAAAAAAGACCAATAACATAATACAGCATCCACAAAAATCATTGGGTAAGATGGGAGGTTCTGGTCATCGAGCTCTGAGTTACAATAAAAACTTTGTAAAAAATGTTTAGTGAAGAAGGAAAGCTGCACTGTCGCTGACTCAATGAAGCGCCTCTGATGATAAATAAGAGCTGTTTTCCCTGAAGCTTGGCTAACCTTCATGATTAGCTGAGGTAGGGAAGGAAGGGAATATAATAATTGGAGAAACTCCAAATGCCTAAATAACTTGTATATTTTCACTGTGCATGGTGGCACAGTGGTTAGCACTGCGGTCTCCCAGTGCCAGGGATCCGTGTTCGATTCCCGGCCTTGGATTACTGTCTGTGTGGAGGCTACACAGTAAGAGTTTTAACAACACCAGGTTAAAGTCCAACAGGTTTATTTGGTAGCAAATGCCATTAGCTTTCGGAGCGCTGCTCCTTCGTCAGATGGAGTGGAAATCCGCTCTCAAACAGGGCACAGAGACACAAAATCAAGTTACAGAAGACTGATTAGAATGCGAATCTCTACAGCCAACCAGGTCTTAAAGATACAGACAATGTTAGTGAAGGGAGCATTAAGCACAGGTTAAAGAGATGTGTATTGTCTCCAGACAGGACAGCCAGTGAGATTCTGCAAGTCCAGGAGGCAAGCTGTGAAGGTTACTGATAGTGTGACATAAACCCAACATCCCAGTTTAGGCTGTCCTCATGTGTGCGGAACTTGGCTATCAGTTTCTGCTCAGCGACTCTGCATTCTCTCCGTGTCTGTGTGGGTTTCCTCCGGGTTTCCTCCCATTGTCCGAAGACGTGCTGGTTAGGTGCATTTGCCATGCTAAATTCTCCCTCAGTGTACCCGAACAGGCGCTGGAGTGTGGCAACTAGGGGATTTTCAGGTACTTCATTGCAGCGTTAATGTAAACCTACTTGTGACACTCCTAAAAAGTAAACTTTATTGGACTTTTAATAGCGTTTTGACATGAGCATTATGCTTAATATGGAGCCTCCCATGAAAGGAATAAGTTCAGAGTTGGCAGCAATGTGGTGTAGCCCTATCACTGACTCATCTTCAGCCGAGTGAATGTCGGTACTGGCTGTGCTGAACAGTTAAAATGATCCTTATTTGCAAACTTTGCAACCTTTTCTTATCCCTCGCTCCTCTGACTCACAGTGCAGACATGAATCTAGTTATTTAATTTTACTTTATCTCCCAACATTTATTGCTGTTCCTTTCAAAGCAGCACACACCAATCACCATTCTCCAACTACTGCGAGCTAGAATCTGAATGATTGAAGGCATCAAACGGCAGGAAAATATCTCGCCTTCAGTCAGTGCAATTTCCCATACATTTATGGCAGGGGCTGGAGACTAGATCATCCAAAGGATTTTAATTGCTAATAACATTGGTATCTTAAATATGCATCTTTTCTTTGGATAAGGCTCTGTGGTGTGACGCGTTTGGCATGCGATTGATTTTATTCTGAAAAGCCGCTGGTGGGAGCAGGTTAATGTGTTGGCGCATGGATCCCTGCTGTGGGAAACACTGTCAATCTTTGACACTCGGAAGAAAATTTATGATTCAATTTCCATGGCAACTTTGACAAATGAGTGATGGACACAATTATCAAAACCTGTTGGGTTGAAAGGGCAGCCTGCCTTCCCCTCCTTCGACTGCTAACTTTTCAGGGTCTGTAGACATTGGAACATAATTCCCCCTGACATTCCTGCAGTGTTCATACCATCAATAAATTAAATGGAAGGCTTAAAACTTACTGCAGCATGAATAATGGCAGGACTTCAGATCTGCTGCAGTGCAGGCTTTGGTGCCAGTATTAATGAGCTAAATGTTAATGTTATTTCCATTTGAACTGAGTAGTATTTATTGAAATTTGCAGCCACTGTATCACCATCTTATTTGTCACGTCTCTAATTGGACGATGCAGACGTACAATTGTTTTTTAAAAATAAATGTAAATGTTGAGGAAAAAAAGCCTAAATCCAGAGACAGATAGAAAGAAAGACCTTGAAATGGTGCCTTTTGCACCCTCACGATGTCCCAAAGCACTTCACAGCAGCCTGGGCGATGTGCAACTTCACATAGCTGTGAGGGAAAAAGTCTGAGCTTCACACTGGGGGATCCATAAAGTACATCAGTGACCTGAAGGATCTCTAACTGTATTTAAAATTCATTTCTGAGAAAAATTACGCATCATTTTAATTTGGTGCTGGTTGACTGTAGTGCTTTAGATATCTAGAACCTCTGAAAAATATATCCTAATTAACAGTAAGAGCGTTGATGCCAAATTCTGCTTTGCTGGTCAATTCCTTTAGTTCTCTGATGAGAAACAACCTTCCCGTAGCTGCTAGCGGCTCAATTTTGATGTACTTGGATGATTTTTGAACTTGTGTGAGAGCCTGAAGTGTATGAGGAAGAAAAGACAAATGGCATTACCATCACTGAATCCCCCACTGTCAACATCCTTGGGGTTACCATTGACCAGAAACTCAACTGGACTCACCACATAAACACAGTGGCTACAAGAGCAGGTCAGAGGCTAGGAATACTGCGGCAAGTAACTCACCTCCTGACTCCCCAAAGCCTATCCACCATCTACAAGGCACAAGTCAGGAGTGTGATGGAATACTCCCCACTTGCCTGGATGGGTGCAGCTCCAACAACACTCAAGAAGCTTGACACCATCCAGGACAAAGCAGCCCACTTAATTGGCACCACATCCACAAACATCCATTCCCTCCACCACCGATGCTCAGTAGCAGCAGTGTGTACTATCTACAAAATGCACTACAGCAATTCACCAAAGATTCTTAGACAGCATCTTCCAAACCCACGACCACTTCTTTCTAGAAGGACAAGGGCAGCAAATACATGGGAACACCACCAACTGCAAGTTCCCCTCCATGCCTTTCATCATCCTGGCTTGGAAATATATAGCCGTTCCTTCGCAGTCGCTGGGTCAAAATCCTGGAATTCTCTCCCGAATGACCCATGACACGTGGACTGCAATGTTTCAAGAAGCAGCTCACCACCATCTTCTCAAGGGCAACCAGGGATGGGCAATAAAGGCTGACCAGCCAGTGACGCCCATGTCCCACAAATGAATAAAAGAAAATGATGAAGCACCGTCACTCAGTGTCAGACTTACAGCCATCAGTTCAGAAGCTGGGACTGAATGGACTTTACAGGACAGCTTAAAAGTGGGATTTACTGGTGGTGAATCCCTGAGCATGAATGGTTTGCAGCCAGGGTCGAGGGAAAGTGAAGCTTGGTGCCAACTTGCTGGAGGGTGAGGTCGTCCATGGGTTCTGCTGCAGAGGACACAAAATGAAAACTTCAATGGGCAGCATACAGATAAAGGGTGTTCAATGAAATGCTTGGTGCATTAGCAGGCCTACCAAAAAGGCAGCCACCCCTGTCAAGGAGCATGAATAAGTCCAGCACCACATTTCTGCTCCTTAAAATCTACCTCATTGATCAAGCTTTTGCCCATTGACCCTGATATCATAATATCTCTACTTTCTCAGGAAGCTAAGGAAATTTGGCATGTCAGCTACAACATACCAATTTTTGTAGATGCACCATAAAAAGTATCCTTTCTGGATGTATCACAGGTTGGTATGGCTCCTGCTCTGTCCAAGACACCAAGAAACTACAAAGGGTTGTGAACGTAGCCCAGTCCTTCACACAAACCAGCCTCCCATCCATTGACTGTCTATACTTCCCGCTGCCTGGAAAAGCAGCCAGCATAATCAAGGACCCCATGCACCCCAGACATTCTCTCTTCCACCTTCTTCCATCGGGGAAAAGGTACAAAGTCTGAGAACATGTAACAAATGACTCAAGGACAGCGTCTTCCCTGCTGCCATCAGACTTTTGAACAGTTCTATTATATACTAAGTTGATCTTTCCCTTCACCCTATCTGTAACTGCAACACTATATTCTGCACCCTCCTTTCCTGCTCTCCTGTGTACTCTATGAACTGTATACTTTGTATAGTGCGCAAGAAACAATACTTTTCACTGTATCCCAATACATGTGACAATAAATAAAATCAAATTCTGTGGCTTGGTGCTTTTATGGATAATGCTGTTACTAAGCCCCCTGGGACATTATATTACATTAAATGTGTGATTTACATGTAAGTTATTGTTGTCAGAGATAATAGTAACAGATGTATGGATGAAGGTTTCTGCAGCAGATGTGCTGAGGTAGGGCCTGAATCGAGCAACGTAGCAGAGGTGGAAAGTAATAGGTCAGTGTAAATACAACTTTTGTTTCTGCCTTATTCCTGCCTTTAATAGTGAGGTGAAATTGTTGAGCTTCTTTTCTTGATAGCTATAAGTCATCCATCTTTTACAGGCAAATACAACAAAGTGCTAAGAACATAAGCCTTATAAACCATCTGTTGGTCCTAAGAGTCAACTTGATGTTATTCCATGTGCTCTCTGCACCACATTACGGCTATTTCCCGGCAGGATAAAGTCACCAAGGTGGCAGTCCTCCCAAAGACAGAGCTCTCAAGTTTGTCAGCAGTCTTCAAATGGAGGTGGCTTTGTTGGTGTAGGCACATTCACAGGTTGCGTACATAAGGACTTTCCGTACGGGGATATAACTAGGGGCTAGACGATTAGTAGGATGCCCAAAACTCTGCCTCACAGATGCTTGTGAGTGTGACATGCAGGCCCAAAACATCAGTTGTCATCACCAGCTAAGGACAGAGGAACGCGGCAACACCTCCTGGGACTAGAGTACACCACCGCGATGACAAGCTGCTACAGTGGCTTGGCAACAGATACCAACGCTGGAAACAATAACTCACAATGACACCTGGTGGCTTTATGTGGAGCTTACTCATGGCAGAACCTGCCTCTCAACGAATGGCCACTTCAACCATCTACAAAGGTGCGCTATATGAAGGCAACTCATCTGAAATAGATTATTTGCTGCATACCCATCATCTTTCATAGATGAAGAAGCTCCTCCACAAAACAACCATCAGCATTTAATACCCAGCCACTGTTCACACACACCTCAATCCTAAAAGAACCATTAGAAAAAGCTCTTGCTACCCAAGCACCAGCAGCCAGGTCCAACACATATACAATAACTTAAGATGAGAAGTATCACACTGTTGAAGAATGCATAGAGACAGACATGCATCTACAGTGTTGCTCTGGACCCCATATGCAAACATTGGGCCCCTACTTCCTCGGCAACTCTCAACTATTAAGGAACAATTAACGTTTTATTTTTCTAAGGAAGTCAAGGAAGTCCCAAATGTAAATATGCTGGGGCTCAGACTGGTGATGGTGGGGCAGGATGGGCAGGGTGGGGGGAGGGGGGGGTGGGGGTAGTGCGGTGTTTGTTGCTGATGCCTCCCTGCCAGCAAAACCTAAATCACCCTTAAAAAGCACCCCCCCGCCCTCCCCATTAAATCCATCTCAAATCATGAAATCAAATTGTCCAGGATAGACCACGCTGGCACAGTGGTTGGCACTGCTGCCTCACAGCATCAGGGACCCGGGTTCAATTCCGGCCTCGGGTCACTGTCTGTGTGGAGTTTCCACATTCTCCCCGTGTCTGCGTGGGTTTCCTCCGGGTGCTCCAGTTTCCTCCCACAGATGTGCAGGTTAGGTTGATTGGCCATGCTAAATTGACCTTAGTGTCAGGGGGATTAGCAGGGTAAATGTGCAGGGCTACGTGAATGGGGCCTGGGTGGATTGTGGTCAGTGCAAACTCGATGGACCGAATGGCCTCCTTCTGCACTGTGGGGATTCTATGATTCTATGATCTGACATAAATACTTGAAGGGATCTGAACATCCTTATCTTTGCTTAAAAAGGCAAAAACCCTCTTAGAAATACCTGGGTGCCAAATTAAGTGGATAACTTATCATTGCAATGTTTTTGGAAAATTAAATTCTTCATTTACCGCATGACCATGGAAGTTAATTCATTTCCTGTAAAAGACCAGACTATTAAAAGTAGGGTCTGGAATCATTGACATATTTCAAACAAAACCCTGGAAGCAATGATCTGCAACATTGTTCAAGTGAAATTGATAGTTTTGCTAAGTCGAATATTGAAGTATCCTGTTGGAAGAAATAGTTTGATGACTGGTTTGTATTTATTTAGGTTATACAGCAATGGAATGCTGTGATGGATAATTTGCCCCATTAATGAATATTGCAGACACTATGTCCTCCCCCATGGTGAGTTTGGTGGTGGGAGAACGGGGAATGGGGACCTGCCACCTTCCCACCTCCACCCTGATTAAGTCTGTAACAAGAAGGCCTTAAATGGGCATTCAGTGTCAACATAGCAGCCTCATACTGCTGCCACTGGTATTAGCTTGGCAGTGTATTGTGGGGGGCCCCCCATGCAGGGAGCACTTCAAACATAGCCTGGCATTTTTGCTGCAGGCTCACGGAGAGGGGGTCAGGTGTTCAAAGGAACTCAGAGCCTGATTGGGGGACCTGGCATCAGGAAGTGAGGCAGAGAGGTGGCAGTGAGATCCTGCCTTTTGCCCTTGCTGCTGACATCTCCCTCCACACTTCATAACTCCCTTCCTGCAACCCCCAACCTGCCTGTCCCTGGGTCGTTCCTCAGTCGTAAGTGGGTGTTGTGCGTGCAGCAGCCCTCACTCCCCAATAGTGCTGCTGAGCACAGAAGAGCTGCGGCCTCTGATTGGTCGGCAGTGCTCGCCAAGCTTGACAGCTGCCTCTGGGGTCCTTGAACCCAGGGGTAGGCCCACCACTGGCCTGACAAGTGCCTGAGTGGCACAAGAATCAGTTGGCCTTCCCAAAAAAGAGGAGTATCTGAGTTTTTCAGCCAGTGGCTGAGACCTCTGCCACTTCACAGGATTCTGCCTATGTTACAATGTTTTTCTTGTTGTATTTAAAACTATCATTCCCTTCAAGTAGCCAGAAAAAGTAGCGGTGTGGTTTCAAGATGATTTATTGACAACTGTCGCACTATGACACAAAGATAAGTGCTAAAGTGAATCGTGTGGAGGGCGTAGAAGGTCTGCAGAGAGATTTGGACAGGCTGAGTGAGTGGGCGAGGATCTGGCAGATGGAGTATAACGTTGACAAATGCGAGGTTATTCACTTTGGAGGAAATAATAGCAAATTGGATTATTATCTAAATGGAAAAAAATTACAACATGCTACTGTGCAAAGGGACCTGGGGGTCCTTGTGCATGAGACGCAAAAACCCAGTCTGCAGGTGCAACAGGTGATCAAGAAGGCAAATGGGATGTTGGCCTGTATCGCAAGGGGGATAGAATATAAAAGCAGAGATGTCTTGCTGCATCTGTACAGGGCATTGGTGAGGCTGCAGCTGGAATACTGTGTGCAGTATTGGTCCCCTTATTTACGGAAGGATATATTGGCCTTGGAGGGAGTGCAGAGAAGGTTCACCAGGTTGATACCAGAGATGAGGGGTATTGATTATGAGGAGAGACTGAGCAGATTGGGTTTGTACTCGTTGGAATTTAGAAGGCTGAGGGGGGATCTTATAGAGACCTATAAGATAATGAAGGGGCTGGATAGGGTAGAGGTGGGGAGATTCTTTCCACTTAGAAAGGAAGCTAGAACTAGAGGGCACAGCCTCAAAATAAAGGGGGGTCAGTTTAGGACAGAGTTGAGGAGGAACTTCTTCTCTCAGAGGGCGGTGAATCTCTGGAATTCTCTGCCCACTGAAGTGGTGGAGGCTACCTCGTTGAATATGTTTAAATCACGGATAGATGGATTCCTGATTGGTAAGGGAATTAGGGGTTATGGGGATCAGGCGGGTAAGTGGAACTGATCCACTTCAGATCAGCCATGATCTTATTGAATGGCGGGGCAGGCTCGAGGGGCTAGATGGCCTACTCCTGCTCCTATTTCTTATGTTCTTATGTTCTTACAGGACTCCGACTAAGCCATTCTGAGCCATCAGAGTGCAGAATTCAGAAATACACAAGCAATTATATTTTCAACTTTGATTATAAGTAATTAGCACATACCAATAAAAGTATAGGAGTTATTTTGATCCACTCACAGTTATTGATTAAGGTTACATCATGCATACATAAGGGTATAGTGACCAGTTAAGACTTATGCATGTTACATCATCAAGCAATGATAGCTATATCTCTGACCAATGGTATATCAACCTCCCTTTCCATTGTTCCTTGTTCTAATGGTAAACATGAGCTGCAGCTGCACACTGTTCAATTAAATGATCCTTGACTCTTATCTGGGTCTGCTTTAATCAAGACCTGTGTTTTTCACATAACTTTCCCTGTGTGACTGAGATTTTTAAACTTGTGTGATTATTAACCCATTCAGCCTATATATTCAAGAACTGAAATGGAAATATCAAAGTATGTTTGATAAACAATGTTCAAATCACTGCAGTGTTTGGGCATACATCTAGCAATCATTGTTGTCCCTTTATGGTCTCTCCTACAGTTTTAATAAGTGTTTACTTTTTTAGGTATCTGGACTAAGCAGTCCCGTTCCACCCGGATGAGAGAGAAACGTGCAGACTTCTCTGTGGGCCACATTGGAGGAAGAGTGATTGCTGCTGGAGGTCTAGGTAATAATTATTGCTTGAGTTTCCACTTTCCAGTTTCCACTGAGAGTGATGGGGAAGGGACAGCCATTATTTCCTGCTCATGCGATGTAACACACTGGACAGTCACCGTGATCCATCACTGACTTTAAGCGGTTAAATCAGTTGGATAAAAGAAAAGGGTATAAAAGAGAAATCAGCTTATCCGAGGAACAAGTTCATGAACAAGTTCAGCTCTGGACTACACGATTCTCCAACAAGCTCCAAAGATTAATAGAAACCAGTCGAATCAGAATGCAACACCACATTTGTCGTCTTGTGAAGAACAACACCTCTCTATAAGTGAGAAATAACAGCACATTTACTGAAAACCCATTTGAAATCGAAGGTCAAGAATTACATGTTCCAGGAAATACAGCAAATAAAAGTCGCCGATCCTAGAACAGACACACAATATTAGCTCCAAAATACTTCAAAGCACTCTCGCACCTAGATCTTGTGTTCATATCCATTGGGCGGCACGGTGGCACAGTGGTTAGCACTGCTGCCTCACATTGCTAGGAACCCGGGTTCAATTCCCAGCTTGGGTCACTGTCTGTGCGAAGTCTGCACGTTCTCCCCATTTCTGCGTGGGTTTTCTCTGGGTGCTCCGGTTTCCTCGCACAAGTCCAAAGATGTGCTGGTTAGGTGCATCGGCCATGCTAAATTCTCCCTCAATGTACCCGAACAGGTGAAGGAGTGTGGTGACTATGGGATTTTTAACAGTGATTTCATTGCAGTGTTAATATAAGCCTACTTGTGACACTAAAAAATAAACATTTCGTAGAAAGGACTAAGAATAGTAAAGTAGAAAAGTGACAATCGTGCACCAGGTGAACAAAACTATAAATGCTTCTCAGTGTTTATAATTTTGCTATGCTGAGTGTACAAGGAAAATGGCCCCAGCCAATCAAGGATAGATGTTGAAGGAAGGCTCATTTAAAGGGCAGGGGAGGTGGAGTCTAACATGAGCCCCAACATGAGTTGTTAATAAAATAATATTTGCTGTTTTCCACTCAGATGGAGCAGCATTGGTTATCAAAGAGTTTCGCCGGGGAGTAACAGGTTTCTGTGATAAGGTTAGGAGAATTTGAGTGTTTGTGGCATCAGGGCCAATGTCACTTACCAACTGTATCACTCTTCTCTCTGTGTCAGTAACCTCTTGGTTGAAGCCCCTCTGTACAATTTGAGAACATGATTGCTGTGCTAAAGTGCTTTAAAATATTTTGGAGGGTATGGTAGCGTGCTGTATAAGCCTATCTTTTCTGTGATTGTGAAATATTGAATTATGCTGTGCCTGCCCTTGACTCAGTGGCTTTTATTTGCTATATTTCAGTGAGCATTTGGATCTTGACCTTAGATTTCAAATGGCTTTCTAGTAACTGGTGGTGTTATTTCTCACCTACAGAGGTGTTGTTCTTCACAAGCGAATGGATAGCGGTGCTGCAGTTAGATTTGACTGGTTTCTATCAGTCTTTGAAATTTGTTTTTAAAAATCTTTCCATGTATCATGATTCAGCTCACAAACTTCACAGAACCTCAGAATTGCGTGCAACGTAGAAGGAGGCCATTCGCTCTGTCCCATCAGTGCCAGCTCTCCGTAGAAGCAATTTACTTAGTCCCACTCCCCTGCCTTTTCCCCAGAGCCCTGCCTGTTCTTTCCTTTCAGCTGATCATTCAATTCCCTCTTGAATGCCTTGAATGAACCTGCCTCCAGCACACTCTCAGGCAGTGCATTCCAGATCCTAACCTCTTGCTGCTTGGAAACATATTTCCTCATTTTTGCTGTTGTTTATTTGGTCAATCAGCTGAAATCTGTACCCTCTTGTTCGCAATCCTTCCGCCAGTGGAAACAGTGGGCCCTGTTTTACCATTTTAATTCTAAGTGCTGGGTGGACTTGAAACTGGGGGTGTTTCAGATCCGATTTTTAGACCCGTTCTCAGGTGCCCCCATACACACTCTGCCTGCAAAAATATCAGCGATTCTGAATCGCACTGCACAACCCCGTGGACGGGGCTTAACGCGCCCGAAACCCTGCAGCTCCAATCGGCACCTCCAACTGCGCATGTGCAGAAAAAAAGATAGAGTGAGGCACCTCTGCCACATCGCTCCTGGGCCGGATAATGCCTCCTCTTGGCCCCCACAGACATAGCCCCATCCCCACAACATTACTGACACACTTATACCCCTATCCCCCGCCACCCAGACCAATCGCGGCCCCCTCCCCCCTGCCGCTTCCACCGATCTCAGGCAGAGTGGCAGTGGGCCCCCCCTTTCTCCTCACTGATCTCAGGCAGAGTGGCAGCGGACCCCCCCACCCCCTCGATCTCAAGCAGAGAGCCATCAGATGCTAAGCACTTACCTCCCCACTAACTGGAGCACCCAAATTGGACTTTTGTGGAGCATGTCTGTTTCGCGCCGATTCTGGATGGATGAACGCGGTGGGAAAGGGGGAAGTGCCGGTAAGGTTGGGTGTGCAGCCCATCAAGTCAATTTAAATGCGTGCAAATGCATTTTAATGGCCGTTGCGCCCGTTTCGGGCGCGGTCCCGATCGCGGCCATTTTCGGGCCTTGGTAAAGGGGGAACCAGTGCGGGGGCGGGCGCAGATCGTGCTCGTCTCACGCCCGACTTTACCAAGTTTTTGTGCTCGAAAATGGGTACAACGCGATGGTGAAACCGGCCCAGTTTTTCCCTCTCTACTCTGTTCATGGTTTTGAATATCAAATCACTTCTTAACTTTCTCTTCTCCAAGGAAAACAGTCCCAACTTCTCCGATGTGTTCATGTAACTGAAGTTCCTCATCGCAGGGACCATTTTTGTGAAGCTTTTCTGCACTCTCTCTAATGCCACCACAACTTTCCTAAAGTGTGACGCTCAGAATTGGACATAACAGTTCACTTGATGCTGAACCAGTGTTCTACACAAGTTTAACATAACCTCTTGTACCCTATGCCCCTATTAATAAAGCCTAGGATATTGTATACTTTATTGACCACATTCTCAACTTTTCTGTCACCTTCAATGATTCAGTTTAGTTCAGTTTTTTAAAAATTTATTCATTAGTGTCGCAGGTAGGCTTACATTAACACCGCAATGAAGTTACTGTCAAAATCTCCCGAGTGCCGCCTCCAAAGGGAAAATCCAAGAATTAAACTTCTCTGATCTTGGTTACTCTGCACAAGTACATAGAATTCCATTTTCTTATCTATAAAACAGGCTTTAATGAGAGTGACAGCCTGATGTGATAGATTTTAAACACATCAGTGAATTAAGGCAAGCTTCAACTTGCTACAACAAATTGATATTTCTCAACAAGGAATTTGCGATATTGTCAATTAACTGAAAGATAAAAAGCAGCTGGCTCAATGTTCTTGAAATTCAATTTGGGGCTAGATCAGATAATCCCTGAAAACATCATGAAAGGCATGTTGTTGTGAAATGAGGACAACGTGGCATCTTCATGCTGTCTACCCATCAGCATGAGTTCTCCAGCCTGTGCTAACCAGGCTGTGCATTGGCTGCATGCACCAGCATGGGGCCCAAAACTGCTCGAGCATTTCCTAACGCCAGCCTGCATTGCTTAAAGCAAGTCCGCATCCTTTAAATGGGAATCATGGAGGAAGTGAATCTGGAATTGTGAAGAATGACAGGGACATGAGCAGGAGCTGCCATTATTGGTGTGGCCATTGTTGAACCTGTGGTCAGAAGATGATGGTGTACTCATAACTAATCCTCCTCCCCACATCCCACTTTCACCTCACCTCACAATCTCTTTTGACTTAAAAGCTGCAGTTGGTGTAAGCACAAACCTCTTAGCTCCCGCCTCAGCCACCCTCCCTCATCAAAAACGTACCCTTGGGCAGCACAGTGGCATAGTGGTGAGCACTCCTGCCTCACAGCGCCAGGGACCCGGACTCAATTCCCACCTCGGGTGGCTGTCTGTGTGGAGTTTGCACATTCTCCCCATGTCTGCGTGGGTTTCCTCCGGGTGCTCTGGTTTCCTCCCACACTCCAAAGATGTGCGGGTTAGGTTGATTGGCCATGCTAAATTGTCCCTTAGTGCTAGGAGGATTAGCTGGATAAATATGTGGGGTTCTGGGGATAGGGCCTGGGTGGGATTGTTGTCAGTGCAGCCTCGATGGGCTGAATGGCCTCCTTCTGCGCTGTAGGGATTCTACGATTCTATGATTCTAAATGCTCAGGAACTCCAACTTGGCCAGGCAATGGAAAAAAGCCAAGAAGAGAATGATGATCTAAACACACTATCACTTGTTTTAACATGGGCTGCCACCAACTCAGATATGATTAATGATAGATTAGGGAGGGATTGGCACATACGGAGACTCTGGGTAGGAATGCACTGCACTCTGGGCAGGAGACAAGGACAGCGCCGATCCAAGCTTGCTGAAGAGTGAGGTCACACACGAGTTCTGCTGCACAGGGCAGAGGAGAAGTACAAAGGATCAGGCTACACATAAAATAGAAGCAAATTACTGTGGACGCTGGAAGTCTAAAATAAAAACAGTAAGTGTTGGAAACACACAGTA
This sequence comes from Mustelus asterias, assembly GCF_964213995.1. Taxonomy (NCBI): domain Eukaryota; kingdom Metazoa; phylum Chordata; class Chondrichthyes; order Carcharhiniformes; family Triakidae; genus Mustelus; species Mustelus asterias. The sequence continues at coordinate 141,575,069 of NC_135803.1, forward strand.
GGTCTGGCAGCATCTATGGAGAGAGAAAAAGAGTTCGCGTTTCGAGCCAAATTAGACTCCAAACACCAAGAAAAAGGCTGATGAGTGTTCACAAAAACATGCTAGGTGCATTCGGAAGATTCCCAGAAAGCCTGTGTTGAATATCAAAGAGCACGGAGCAATGGAATGGAATAAAATGCTACTCTCACTAATAATGATCATGAAATAACTGGATTGTCTTAAAAACCCATCTGGTTCACTCATGCCCTTCAGCGAAGGAAATCTGCGGCATGCCTAGCATGACCTCATTATAATATTAAACTGCCTGATTATAGTATTAAAATCAGGCTATGATCTTTTTCCCTCCAGATTACCAGTCCAGCCCTCCTCGAGCCCCTGATGCTTTCTGGTTGCTGGAGACTATCCACAAGGCTTCCAGGCTGCATCCCTCTACTGCTGGCTTTCCTACCTAGCAACCCAGCTGGCATCTCCATCTGACTGACTGCCGGGCTGGAGACTTAACTTTTAAGAAGTGATGTTGAGATTCTGCCATTAAATTCGCGTGGATCTTTGCATTCGGGGATGTTGTGTTTAGCTCCCTCACCTGCCCCGAGCCAATATTATTGCTCGCTCCCCACCTCAGAGTGGATATTTGGGCCTTCTCTTTCTTCTGATGGAATTGAGAAATATACACAGGGAGGGTGTGGGAGTGAGAGTGCTGGCGTGTTGTTCAGGAACATCCTTCCCATTGAACTCCTTTATCATGATCTGAGCATCATTTGCAATGGCTTCTCTTCCTGCTCCCCCACCATTATGCCTGTTATTCCCCTCAGGATCTATTCCTGGACCTCTCCTAAATCACATCAATGTGCTCCTCAGCAAAATCATCTGATTCACTTTGACAGCACCAAACTCTACCTCACCACCTCCTCTTTCAAATCCCAAGTCAATAAATTATCAGCCGACTTGTCCCAACATTCAGTACAATTGGAAGAGAAATTATTTTCTCCAATTAAATATTGGGCAGGTCAAAGCCATTGCCTTCAGTCTCCACTGCAAACACCATTTAGGGGCGGCATGGTGGCACAAGGGGCAACACGGTGGCACAGTGGTTAGCACTGCTGCCTCAAAGCGCCAGGGACCTGGGTTTGATTCCCAGCTTGGGTCACTATCTGTGCAGAGTCTGCACGTTCTCCCTATGTCTGCATGGGTTTCCTCCAGGTGCTCCGGTTTCCTCCCACAGTCCAAAGATGTGCAGGTTAGCTGGATTGGCAATGCTAAATACATGGGGTTATAGGGATAGGGCCTGGGTAGGATTGTTGTTGGTGCAGACTCGATGGGCTGAATGGCCTCCTTCTGCACTGTAAGATTCTATGATTCTAACAACCAACTTCATCCCACTCCCTGCCAACTGTTTAAAGCTGAACCAGACTTTGCAAACTTGGCATCATATTTGACGCCAAGGTAAGCTTCTGACCACAAATCACGATCGCTAAGACTGCCTACTTCAAGCTTATCAAGTTACCTGACTCTGCCCTCCTGCCTCAGCAGGGGGAGGTGATAGCATAGTGGTATTGCCACTGGGCTAGTAATCCAGAGACCCAAGGAAAAATCTGGGGACCCAGGTTCAAATCCCACACACAGCATGTGGTGAAATTTGAATTGAATAAAATTCTGGAATTGAAAGTCTAATGATGACTATGAAACCATTGTCAATTGTTGTAAAAACCCATATGGTTCACTGATGTCATTTAGGGAAGGAAATCTGCTGTCCTGACCTGATCTGACTCCAGATCCATAGCAATATGGTTGACTCTCAAATCTCATCCTATGTTTTGGACAGATAGAATTGGACGCCAGCGGGGGAAAGATAGAATCTGGATTTCCACTTAATTTCCAGCCCTTGTGCCACATGGTAGGAATGTGTTGGGAACCATTGAATTATATTGGAATTTTCACTGAGGCATGACACATTGAGACAGGATTTGGAGATGCCGGCATTGGATTGGGGTATATACAGTAAGAGTTTTAACAACACCAGATTAAAGTCCAACAGGTTTATTTGGTAGCAAATGCCATTAGCTTTCGGAGTGCTGCTCCTTCGTCAGATGGAGTGGAAATCTTTTTCAACTTTGCTTTTTCAACTTTAACCTGGTGTTGTTAAAACTCTTACTACATTGAGACAGCCACATGAAATACGATCATGAAAACTGCAATATACAAAAAAAACTGTAAGAAATTAGAATAGGAATGAAAATGCTGTCAATAGATCCTTCAACATTCAGAAAGAAAAGTGAGGTGGTAACGTAATGGGCAGAGATCCTTCATCGCAACTGGACATTGGGAGATTATTGCCTCACACCCAATTTTTAGCTGTTACGCCTCTCTCTCTCTTCACCACATTCAGACTCATAAAAAAATTTGCTTTTCTCCCAGTATCCAGTTCTGATCAAGATGTACACCCAAACCTTTTCTCTTTACAGATGCTGATGGAGCTGCTGTGTATATCCAATATTTTCTGCTTTATTTTCTGAACACTCAGATCAAAGGCAATGAAGGCAAAGCAAAGAAGAGAAATTAAACTTGAAGATAGTCACAGTTATGTCAGTTCTTCTCATGTGTGGATCATGATGAAAAATGAAATATTGATCATATCATTAACTTCAGAGAAGAGGAAGGATAAAATATATTGATTTCAAGTTGGCTTTAAACGTATGAGGCTGAAAAGTGAATTATAAATGGGGATATTTGCAATTTTTGTAACAAAGGTGGAATTCACTTGACAAAAGGATTAGTGTATTCCTTATTAAGCTAGCATAGGATTTCCACATTTTGTGAGGGAAATATTCACCTCAGAATTGCTAGTTTTTGTTTCCATAATTCACTTTCACTCATGCATAATTCACAAGGCGGCATGGTAGCACAGTGGTTAGCACTGCTGCCTCACAATAGCAGGGATCTGGGTTCGATTCCCAGCTTGGGTCACTGTCTGTGTGGAGTCTGCACGTTGTCTGTGTGGGTTTCGTCTGGGTGCTCCAGTTTCCTCCCAGAGTCCGAAAGATGTGCTGCTTAGGTGGAGGGAAAAAGATCATAGCCTGATTTTAATATTATAATGAGGTCATGCTGGGCAACCCGCCACTTTTACAGTGACAGGTGAGCTGGACTTCATTGAGACCTTCAGGCTCATCTGCTTCAGAAGACACTTTTCCTCTCCAATTGAGTTAGAGTGCTGAACTTGCAAAGTCTTATTCATGAAACAAATAAATTCAACAAGAAACAAAAATTGCCAACAATGTTTAGTCATGGGAACGATTTCAGCAGCATGGTGGTACAGTGGTTAGCACTGCTGCCTCACAGCACCAGGGATCCGGATTCGATTCCCGGCTTGGGTCACTGTCTGTGTGGAGTTTGCATGTTCTCCCCGTGTTTGCGTGGGTTTCCTCTGGGTGCTGCGGTTTCCTCCCACAGTCTGAAAGACGTGTTGGTTAGGTTAGAACATAGAACATAGAACATAGAACATTACAGCACAGAACAGGCCCTTCGGCCCACGATGTTGTGCCGACCTTCATCTGAAACCAAGATCAAGCTATCCCACTCCCTACCATCCTGGTGTGCTCCATGTGCCTATCCAATAACCGCTTAAATGTTCCTAAAGTGTCTGACTCCACTATCACTGCAGGCAGTCCATTCCACACCCCAACCACTCTCTGCGTGAAGAACCTACCTCTGATATCCTTCCTATATCTCCCACCATGAACCCTATAGTTATGCCCCCTTGTAATAGCTCCATCCACCCGAGGAAATAGTCTTTGAACGTTCACTCGATCTATCCCCTTCATCATTTTATAAACCTCTATTAAGTCTCCCCTCAATCTCCTCCGCTCCAGAGAGAACAGCCCCAGCTCCCTCAACCTTTCCTCATAAGACCGACACTCCAAACCAGGCAGCATCCTGGTAAATCTCCTCTGCACTCTTTCCAGCGCTTCCACATCCTTCTTATAGTGAGGTGACCAGAACTGCACGCAATATTCCAAATGCGGTCTCACCAAGGTCCTGTACAGTTGCAGCATAACCCCACGGCTCTTAAACTCCAACCCCCTGTTAATAAAAGCTAACACACTATATGCCTTCTTCACAGCTCTATCCACTTGAGTGGCAACCTTTAGAGATCTGTGGATATGGACCCCAAGATCTCTCTGTTCCTCCACAGTCTTCAGAACCCTACCATTGACCCTGTAATCCACATTTAAATTAGTCCTACCAAAATGAATCACCTCACATTTATCAGGGTTAAACTCCATTTGCCATTTTTCAGCCCAGCTTTGCATCCTATCTATGTCTCTTTGCAGCCTACAACAGCCCTCCACCTCATCCACTACTCCACCAATCTTGGTGTCATCAGCAAATTTACTGATCCACCCTTCAGCCCCCTCCTCTAAGTCATTAATAAAAATCACAAAGAGCAGAGGACCAAGCACCGATCCCTGCGGCACTCCGCTAGCAACCTGCCTCCAGTCCGAAAATTTTCCATCCACCACCACCCTCTGTCTTCGATCAGATAGCCAGTTACCTATCCAATCGGCCAACTTTCCCTCTATCCCACACCTCCTTACTTTCATCATAAGCCGACCATGGGGGACCTTATCAAACGCCTTACTAAAATCCATGTATATGACATCAACCGACCTACCTTCATCAACACACCTAGTTACCTCCTCAAAAAATTCTATCAAATTTGTGAGGCACGATTTGCCCTTCACAAATCCGTGCTGACTATCCCGGATTAATCCGCATCTTTCTAAATGGTCGTAAATCCCATCCCTAAGGACCTTTTCCATCAATTTACCAACCACCGAAGTCAGACTAACCGGTCTATAATTACCAGGGTCATTTCTATTCCCTTTCTTAAACAGAGGAACAACATTTGCCACTCTCCAGTCCTCTGGCACCATCCCCGTGGACAGCGAGGACCCAAAGATCAAAGCCAAAGGCTCTGCAATCTCATCCCTCGCCTCCCAAAGAATCCTAGGATACATTTCATCAGGCCCAGGGGACTTATCGACCTTCAGTTTATTCAAAACTGCCAATACATCCTCCCTCCGAACATCTATTTCCTCCAGCCTATTAGCCTGTAACACCTTCTCTTCCTCAAAAACATGGCCCCTCTCCTTGGTGAACACTGAAGAAAAGTATTCATTCATCACCTCGCCTATCTCTACTGATTCCATACACAAGTTCCCACCACTGTCTTTGACCGGCCCTAACCTCACCCTGGTCATTCTTTTATTCCTCACATAAGAGTAAAAAGCCTTGGGGTTTTCCTTGATCCGACCCGCCAAGGACTTCTCATGTCCCCTCCTAGCTCTCCTGAGCCCCTTTTTCAGCTCATTCCTTGCTAACTTTGATTGGCTATGCTAAATTCTCCCCCAATGTACCCGAATAGGCACTGAAGTGTGGCGACAAGGGGATTTTCACAGTAACTTCATTGCAGTGTGAATGTAAACCTATTTGGGACACTACTAAATAAACTTAAAACCAAAACAAAACACTCTCTGCCCCTGAAAAGCTATTTTTGTTGCCACGTCACTGAAGAAAACACTTTCCTGTCTCTCTTATATCCAATTCTTTTGTATCTTATCCAGTATCTTAGAGTGTGACAGTCATCCCCTGTTAAACAAATGCAAGAATAATGTAATAAAACTGTGCATGTGAAGAGTATGTAATCCAGAGCTCCTTCCAAACCACTATCTGATGTTTATATTTTTTGAAGAAATTCCTTGGAAATTTGTATTAAATATTGTACATTCCTGTTAAACCTAAATACTATTGTGCTTTTGCCAAAAGAATGATATTGGTGTTGATTCACAAACAATTAGACCATCACTTTCCTGAGCATTTTAGTTCTCCCCGCTACCAACTGAGCTATCAAAGGAAAACACTCTTTCCCTCCAATACTCTCAGTTCACAGAAAATAAATTACCATTGCTCATCTTACTCCTTATTTGGAAATAACCCCCGTAATATATAATGGGAGAGAGATGCACCATGATGATACTGTACAATAAGCTCTAAACTGATCCAATATTTAGGTGATTTTTAAATGGTTAACTGATGGGTCCCTTATTTTGTTTCATTCAATGTTTTGTTTTTCATTTAAATTGCAGGAAACCAACCGGCCCCACTCGGATCAGTGGAAGGGTTCAATCCAACCAAGAAGAAATGGGAAAGTCTACCAGCTATGAACACCCCACGCTGCTCTTGTTCCAATCTACAAACTGACAACATGCTCTTTGTCATTGGTGGTGTGGCTCAGGGACCCAGTAATGCTGTGGAAGCCTTGTGTGACCAGGAGAGCAGCTGAATACTCTGAAACAGTAGAGGGTGTGGATTCTGTGAATTACTCAAGAACTTGTAGGCTTCTTGGTCCTCTCAGTGTTGTTTGATGATTCTGGTGAAGAATCTCAGTGTTGTCAGTGAAAGCTATCAAAATATCATGTGTGATACATATGAGAGACAAAAATGAAACACAAGGGTGACGTTTTTCCTTAGAACTAGTTTAGTATTAACTTTGTACTTCTTTAAACCCAAGGAATTATGGGATACTGATACCACTTTTAGACAGAACAGAAAGTGAATATAACAGTCTCACACTTCATTTCACTAATTGTGTTACTAACTTTCAGTAGAAGATATCCATCAATGGGTTAATAATAATACCAAGAATGCAAGACGGGCTCAAGAGATTATATCCAATTACTTATTCCATCAACTTCACTTTCCAGTCCAAATATGTTTATAGAAAGGAAACTTGGGAAATAATTCCACTGTATAGGTGGTATACCCCTGTATCCAACATTAGGTATCATTCTTCTTCCAAAGAATAAACTTTGAAGATTTGAAGTTAAAAGGAAATGTTAACATCTCGATGTAGGAATGTGAGAACCATTTAACAAGATGTTTCAGATTAGGGTCAGAGCTGGCAGTAGGACCATGAAGTTGAGTACATTCAAGGTTGTCCCAGTTTAAAGTTGTGTTTGGAAATGTTGTAGCAAGATCTTTCCCAACGTTTTACATTATCACAGTAGAATCTGGTAGTTTAACAAAGTATTCTAGACATACATTACATGGGGATTAAGTATAATCCCTGTGAGGTTCTGGTATTAATGCCATACAAATTTCTGCAGTGTTGAACCAGTGTGAGTGCTGTGACATTCCTGGAGTCACGTTCTAACACTGTAAGTGATGTTTCTTTAACAATATCACTTCAGTGTAAGCATTCTAGAGGAATATTGCATTAGTACAAGTGAAATTATATAGTTATGCTACTCAAGTCTAAGCACAGAAACTTTTTAAAGTACTGCTGCATATGGCATGAGAACTGCCTGTGCAAGCACTTTAATATTCTAACAGAAGGTCCACATCAGATTAGGTTTGTAATGACCTTGAACTGCGAAACTACCAAGTGTTGTGAAGTCCCTATGGCAGTTTAACACAAATAACCATAAGGTTTCTTTACTTGGTACCAAATTAAGTGCTTTAACTTTCCTTGGGTAGGGTCATCCAGTATAAGCGATTTGCCTGACGTTGGTGCCACATTTGTAAAATCTGTACAGTAGTGGTGCATTAGTACTAACATTTTATATATTCTACACTGGTATGAAACAATGTGGTCACTGTGAGACTCCTACACTAGCACTACTACCAGTTTAAGATCCTGTAGGACAAGTTCACAATGTAGAATTGGAAGTAAAGATGCTATCGCACTGTTCTGCCAGGATCAACCATATCATGTTCCTATTTAAGCTACAACTTTCAGGTCAAATTTACATGCGGAGCAACAGAAATAATCATCGTTCAGAATCCCAGATTTTTGCTCTTTTCCAGCTTGTCTCCACCATCAAGCAATTACGGTCTAATATTAGAGTAATTCATTGATTCCATTGTAGCATACTAAAACAACACAGCCTATAAAATGAAATCATAGATTCTTGCCCAGTTTGCAGAATAGTAACTCAGTGTCAGAGAAAGCTGGAATTCCTGATTGTTTTAATTGGGTGAGTGAGGTGGTGTTACTTAATGTGTCACATACATGTCAGCAGGTTGATAAATAAAAGGTCAATGGTTTTCTGCAGAATTGTAACATTAACTCAAGGACTATTAGATTGTATAGTATCGTTCTAAATCAGTTTAAGGGAGGTTCCTTTAGCAATGCCACTCCTTTATAAGTAAGTTTTCTTTGTAGTAGTACCACTCCAACAATCTATTGAGTGGTTACGTTGTTGTATTTCAAATACTGTGAAGTTTCTTTAACAGAATTACTGCAATCGTTCACAAACTAGTGTTGCCTTGTGATGTCCCTATAGAATAGTCACCTCAGGGCATCATCAGTGCCTTTCTTATGGTGGTCTTGCTTCAGTGTGGGTGATGTTCTTATAGACCTATACCCAAGTCCAATTCTGGTGAGCTTCCTCTAGTAAAATTAACTCAAGTTGGTCCTTGTGGCATTCCTGTAATAGTGTCATAACAATATAATTGAGATGTCTGTTGAAGTCTTGAACCAGTGTAAGAAAGGCGAGTTATGTTGCTCCAGTCTGATTATGGCAATGTGACTTTGGCACGTACATGATGCAGGTTAGGGGGAGATGGTGGCATAATGGTGATGTTCCTACACCATTAATCAGAGGCCTGGACTAATTCTTTGGGGGCATGGCTTCAAATCCTGCCATTACAGCTGGTAGCATTTAAATTCAATGAATAAAATTTAGAATTGAAAGCTAATCCCAGTAACCATGAAACTATCATTGATTGTTGTAAAAACCCATCTGGTTCAGTAATGGCCCTTTAGAGAAGGAAATCTGCTGTCCTTACCTGGTCTGGCCTGCATGAGACACCAGACCTACAGTAATGTGGTTGAATGGCCTAGTAAGTCACTCAGTTCAAGGGCAATTGGGGATGGGCATTAAATGTTGGCCTTGCCAGTGAAGCCCACATCCCATGAAAGAATAAAAAAACTAAGGTTCCAATAATAACGCAACACCAGAGTAATTGATAAAATATTTTAACTGTGCTCCAAAAGGGTCAATGAGGTCCCTGTGGTGATGCCACACCACTATGAGCGATGTTCCTTGGCCTTGCACCAAGGAAGCAATGTGTGTTTCCTATAGTAGGGCAAGTTTCTAATAAGTTGGTGTGAGCATCCCAAGCGTTGGCATCCATCTAAGTGAAGTGTGGTTATTGCAGTCGATTAATGTGAATATACAAACATATGGATTATATGAATTAGGAGCAGGAATAAGCCACTTGAGGCTTCTCGAATCTGATCCGCCTTTTAAAGATGAGTGAGGTGTATAAAGTAGTACAGTATTAATATTCTCTCGAATGCCACATCCATGTAATTGAAGTGCTTATGGTATCAGCAGATATTCATGAACAGTATAATTTTCCTCTAGCTATATCTCTCCACTTAAAATTTCTTACAGCATAGTCATCCCACTTCAAATGCAAAACGCCACAGTACTGTACTTCAATAAAATTTGGAGTGGGGTTCCTATAGTATTACTATGCCTGTACAAGTGAAATTCCTATAGTATTACTACAACTATATGAGTGAGATTACTATGGTATCACTATGCCCATATGAGTGAGATTCCTGTAGTATTACTATGCCTGTATGAGTGAGGTTGCTATAGTATTACTACACCTGCATGAGTGCGATTCCTATAGTATTACTCTACCTGTATGAGTGAGAGTCCTGTAGTATTACTATGCCTGTATGAGTGAGGTTGCTATAGTATTACTATCTCTGTATGACATTCCTATAGGATTGTTACACCTGTATGAATGAGGTGCTATAATATTACTGCACCTGTATAAGTGAACTTCCTAGAGTATTGTTATACCTGTATGAATGAGGTTGCTATAGTTGTGTTGCCCCAATCGAAGTAAAGTCCTTGTCATACTGCTGAACCAGTTTGAGTACCATGACATTTCTATGGTAGTGCCGGACAACTGTACATGAATCTTATGATATTATCACTCAGTAGAAATGCGTGAGGCCCTTATACTTACAAAGATGTTTTCCTTTATCATGCTCATGCAACTTTGAATGAGAGCTTGACTGTATGCCAACTTAAAAGAGGGGCCGCCAAAAAATGATATATTTCAGGGTTAGCAATGAACAACTTACACAAAATCTCTGACATTAATGGAAATATGAACACAAACAATAAAAAGGCAATTCATCTTTGGCTTATTAAATTATTTTGATGGTGTTTCTTTTTTGTCCATAATACATGGTGCATCAACTTAATAGCCAACGGAGGAGGAATAATTAAACGAACACTTTCTCTTCGAAGTCATGTAGTTCACCCTTCTTGCATTATGCACGTATAAAAGTGTAAATATATATGTTCCTTCTGTTGCATTATTAAGTTAATATATTGCAATACAGAAATTTCGTCATTTACATTTTAGCTGTTATTCCAATGACTGTTTCATTTCATTAAGCCACTTGATCAAGTGACACAGTTTAGTAGATGGAGAGTTATTGTGATTTTGTTTTACTTTAACTGTGCAATAAAGTCTAAGGGCAGCATTTAATGCAGGTGATGGAGGTCCTTGCATGTTTGCTAGAGAGCCATCAAGAGTCCACTCTGCCACTTATTGGGAAGGCCCGCTGTATTATGTGCCAGTCAGGCTCCTAAATGGACAGCAGTGGGCCTTCCTCGAGATCAAGAACCACCCCTGAGAATGGCTGGCCAACCAGAGGCTGGTAGCCATGCATGGCAAGCTGCGCCAGAGGATCAGTGGCTGCTGCCAGTATTGTACCCAGCAGAGGTCCATGACCACTGAGCAACCTCAGGCCAAAAGTGAGTGAGGGTAGTTTGGGGGTCATAGGATGGAGGGGATAGGGAGGTCAGCCACGAGAGTAGGTGGTAGACTTGCTGAGAGCGACAGCCCTTTCCTGATGATGGGTCCCTTTATTAGTCACTGAATGCCTTCGAATGAGAGATCCGCCCCCTCCCCGAGAACTTGATGCTTTTCGTGCTTCCTGCAGGGGCAGGTCTCGGCCCATCGGCACAATATTAATTGCTTACTTCGGGACCCTCAATTGGCAGGAGGACAAGAAGACCTTTCAAAAGCCATCCCACTCTGATTGAATGAGGGTAGAGGCAGTAAGGCAATGGAGTCCCCACCTGACATCTTCCTGCCCCATTAAATACCCCCCCTCCCCACCTCCAAACCCATCTTGGGAGTGTGCAATAAATTTCAATCTAATTAAAGGAAGAGAACCTGCCACTCCGACCTGATCTAGACAAAGGTGACGCCAATCCCAGTGTATATGGTTGATTCTTAATGTCCTTTAGAATGATTCAACAAGCTACTTAGATCAACCACCGCTTAGTGCAACTCAGGATGCGCAGTATGTACGACCCTGTCACTTTATCCACATTTTACTAAAAGGGGCTAAAAATGTCTGAGATTTCATTTTACATCTTTCCATTCACTGATGCTCCAGGAGGTATGAGGCACATTTTACTTTCCAACATAATGTTCTCCATTTCTTCGATCACATTGTATGCCCTCAATTATGTTGTTCCCTGCAGAAGGGACAGGCCCTAATGAAGGAGCAGCGCTCCGAAAGCTAGTGGCGTTTGCTACCAAATAAACCTGTTGGACTTTAACCTGGTGTTGTTTGACTCCTTACTGTGTTTACCCCAGTCCAACGCCAGCATCTCCACATCAAGGGACAGGCAGTCAGTGCAGGAATCCCCTGTGGTCATCCCCCTCTCTAATAAGTATACCGTTTTGGATACTGTTGGGGGAGATGGGCTATCAGGGGATAACAGCAGCAGCAGCCAAAGCAGTGGCAACACGGCTGGCTCTGTTGTTAAGCAGGGAGGGACAAAGAGAACTAGAGCAATAGTTATAGGGGACTCTCTAGTTAGGGGTGCAGATAGGCGCTTCTTTGGACGTGAAAGAGACTCCAAGATGGTATGTTGCCTCCCTGGTGCCAGGGTCCAGGATGTCTCTGAACGGACAGAAAGAATTCTGAAGGGAGAGGGTGAACAGCCAGAGGTCGTGGTACATATTGGTACTAACGACATAGATAGGAAGAGTGATGAGGTCCTGCAGCAGCAGTTTAGGGAGTGAGGTAGAAAGTTAAAAAGCAGGACCTCTAGGGTTGTAATCTCAGGATTATTCCCTGTGCCACGTGCCAGTGAGGCGAGGAATAGGAAGATAGTGCAGCTCAACACGTGGCTTAACAGCTGGTGTAGGAGGGAGGGTTTCAGATATCTGGACCATTGGGGTCTCTTCCGGGACAGATGGGACCTGTACAAGAAGGACGGGTTGCATCTAAACTAGAAGGGCATAAGTATTCTGGCCGGGAGGTTTGCTAGTGTCACACGGGAGGAACACCAGGTTAAAGTCTCAGAACACCAGGTTAAAGTCGAATAGGTTTATTTGGTAGCACGAGCTTTCGGAGTGTTGCCCTTCATCAGGTGAGTGGGAAGGGGCAACACTCCTAAAGCTCGTGCTACCAAATAAACCTGTTGGACTTTAACCTGGTGTTGTGAGACTACTTACTGTATATTCTCAACCCCCCACTGTGAATTCCCCATCATATTGTTCTCTACTATTTATCCTCTATCATTTTGTTCTCTGCTGCGTATCTCTATCACATTGCTTCCCTCTACATACTCTCTATCACAATGCCCCCCCCCCCCCCACCACCACAGTGTATCCTCCAGCATATTGCCCCCCCTCCCCTACAGTTTGTCCTCTATCACAGTGCCCCTCATTATGTACCCTCTCTCACATTGCTCCCCCTCAGTGTACCCTCTATCACATTGTACTCTAGTGTATCCTCTTATCATAAAGATGTGCAGGTTAGGTGGATTGGCCGTGCTAAATTACCCGTCAGGAGGACTAGCAGGGTAGATATGTGTGTTTACGGCTCTAGGGATTCTATGATTCTGTATTGTTCTCCGCTCGGTACCCTCCATCATATTCTTTTCAACTGTGTACCCTTTATTACATTGCTTCCCATTATGTACCCTCCATCACATTACTCCGCATTTCATTCTCTATATTACATGGTTTCCTATTTTCTATCCTCTATCACACTATTCTTCATAGCACACTTTCTATCACCTAGTCCCCATTCTGTACTATTTACCACTCTGCTCCCAAATGTCTCTTAGCTGCTGTGGACCGCTATACCACTATATTGTTGACTGCTGGGTACTTTCAATTGCGCTTTCTCAATTATGCCTGAAATTATGAAATGTATGAGAGTTCTTGTAGGATTTGAAACTGCTAAATACATCCTCCAAGAGAATACAGATTGCCTGCAGATGTTGTTTACAATGTGATATTGTGTTAAATATCTGTAGCGGTTAGCGCAGAGTGGGACCCATCATGTTGGCTAGTGTCCACAAAGATACTCCACTCACAGCTGTTGGATAGATATCGATGTAGTTTTGGGGAGGGGGGAACATGAAACATATATAGCAAGTATCACCAGGGACATCCAGCTAAACAATTATCATTTTAAATGAATTAGACATTTAAAAAGATCCCTGGAAAGATCAGACCATGGTAAAAGTGGAATTATCCATTGCTGAAACTTATAGAACAGACAAAACAATTTCCAAATTCTGTTCCAATACTGACAGGTTGAGGAGAAATCTGAATTCTAAGCTGATTATAGAGCAAAAGGTTCACCTCTTGTGCTGACAGACTTTTATTCAATGAATCTGCAACCAGTTTGAAATGTGTGAATGTTACATTTTGAGAACATGTCAATTACCTGGAACTGGCATCTGACGAACCCTTTCCATCGAAATCCATTCTATCCAAAATGTTTTATACGGATGACTAACTGCATCAGCAACTATTCTGAAATCAGAGGTGTGCCCTGAAGTCATGGCTGGTTATTTCGACGATATGGTGCACAAATTCCTCCAGGAACATACACGATGACACTCATGAGAGCAAGAGGGTGAGTTAACGAGGGGGACATTTGAAAGAAAGGTTGCTGTTTAGCAGGGCAATTACTGCAGTCTTTGCTGCATGTTGTTTACTACACAAGTTACTAATGTCATTCTGCATGGCTTTGATCTGCCAGTGGAGGGAAGCTGCCATTAAATATGCTGAGTTGCAACACATGTTTTATGCAGGTAGTGAGTGCATGGATCACATATTCAATTTACAATCAATTTTCCTTTGCTCACATATTGATAAAATCTGAATAGCTAAATCTTATTGTTGGTAACAGTTTATTGAAAATAATCTAGATAACAGGTACACAAATCACTGAATAGAATGCCACAGATTATCTTAATTAATAGATAATATATTTTGAAATTAATAAACTTCTCCGTTATAGTGAATAATACTCTGTTCTCTGAAGGAGACACAAGGAAAGTAATAATCTATCACGGACCAGATGAGTAATAGTGATTTCTGTGAGCCAGACAGGCTGGGTAACACAATGATGACAACTGGGTGATAAAGATAGCTAATACCATGATGAGGCAAGTAAGAGGAAATCCATTTTGGTAGGAATAACAGCAAGATGGACTATTACTTAAATGGTAAAAAATTGCAGCATGCTGCTGTGCAGAGGGACCTGAGTGTCCTTGTGCATGAATCACAAAAAGTTGGTTTGCAGGTGCAGCAGGTAATTAAGAAGGCAAATGGAATTTTGTCTTTCATTGCTAGAGGGATGGAGTTTAAAAATGGAGGTTATGTTGCAGCTGAATAAAGTGCTGGTGAGGCCACACCTGGAGTACTGTGCACAGTTTTGGTCTCCTTACTTGAGAAAGGATATACTGGCACTGGAGGGGGTGCAGAAGAGATTCACGAGGTTGATTCCAGAGTTGAGTGGGTTGGCTTATGAGGAGAGACTGAGTAGACTGGGACTATACTCATTGGAATTCAGAAGAATGAGGGGAGATCTTATAAAAACATATAAAATTATGAAAGGAATAGATAAGATAGAAGCAGGGAGGTTGTTTCCACTGGCAGGTGAAACTTGAACTAGGGACATGGATTCAAAATAAGGGGGAGCAGATTTAGGACTGAATTGAGAAGGAACTTCTTCACCCAAATGGTTGTGAATCTGTGGAATTCCCTGCCCAGTGAAGCAGTTGAGGCTACATCATTGAATGTTTCTAAGGCAAGGATAGATACATTTTTGAACAGTAAAGGAATTAAGGGTTATGGTGAGAGGGTGGGTAAGTGGAGCTGAGTCCACCCTCTGAAAAGGTCAGCCATGATCTTATTGAATGGCGGAGCAGGCTCGAGGGGCCAGATGGCCTACTCCTGCTCCTAGTTCTTATGTTCTTCTGAAATGTTACATACTTTCTGTAAAGAACAGACAAGATGGATAATATATCACTTGGACAAGGATTGACATAATGGCAATATACTTGCACAGTACACTGGGAACAGATAGCAAAAAGTGCATTGGAGTGGAGTCGCAACCTATAGTTTACTCATCCCTTCTCTAGCATTGTTATTTAGTTATTCCAGGTCACATACCATTTCACAAGTGTACCTGAGCTTCTCACAGATTCTACCAATGTGGCTGGAGTTGGATGCAAAGAAATGCACAATAATGTCCCTGGTTGAGTCTCCCTTTCTAATTTGCTCCCTTTGACAGCATGGTGGAGTCTGGAAACTTGTTGCCTGTTAAATCTGAAGCTGCAATCTGCTTCCTAACAGATTGAGTAGCTGCATGTTTATGATCAATAGTATGCTGCCGTACTGCTATCTCAGAATACAGCAGCAAATGCTCAGGTGTATGGTTACAAAACATTATTGACCAGTTCAATATTCTTGTCCCAACTATTTTCGAGTTGATATAATAAGGCCTTCTTTAAACCTGTCAACTGTGAAGTAAAAATGTCCACTGTCAAGACAGATGATCTAACATGCATTGTAGTATTAAAAATAAATCACAAGTCGTGTCTCTGGTTGCTGTTATCTAGCTTGTAGTAGCCCTACCTCCACTGAGTTCAATTCTAATGAAGAATTTTTGTTTAGATATAAATATTGACGAAGCCAGATCTCTCAATTGGCTGAAGGTTGGTTGCAGAGCCGTGGCCAAAATATAGCACTCACATTTTATAAGGACAAGGTTGGGGCTTTGGTGTAATGTGATAGAGTGTGATAGAGTGAAGGCAGATGCTGTTCTGAAGGTGAAAGGAAAAGCATTTATACTGAAAGATGTTCAGAGTGCACTCAACCGTACAAGGCAATTTCTGGACCCTTCTCCAGTTTGGCTGTTTCTTTGTATTATTACCATCCTGTGTCGCAAACAGGAAAGTAGTCCTGAGGTATTTTAAGTTGATGGAGCACATGGAGGGTCACAGCTACATGCCGAATGGAAGTGGAATTCAACTTCAGCAGAGGCACGGAACAAACTAGAGGAGATTGGTTCCCTCTCATACACCCTGCTCAATTTTTCATTTATTGCATTCAATGGAAATGAAAACCAGGTAAGGGATATAGTTGGAAGCCGACTATTACCTCTTTTGTGCCCTCCACCAACGTTGAATTTCATCTTCAAAGGTTCACATTGAGGTAAGTACTTTTTTTTAAAAAAATAATCTTTTTGGTATGTCCTCCTCTTAGAAACCACCCCTGCCTTAAGGCCACTTGCAGACATGGCTATCTAGAACACAACAGGCCCAGCACCAGATTCCTTCAGAGCACTCAATTTTGGGAAGGGAGCCCCTAACAGATGTTAAGACCCCCCCCCATGTTGGCAAGCAAGTATAGGTCAGGTGTAAAATAGCCAGATGTGGAGTACAATTCCCACTATTCTCTAAGCAACATCTTCAACCTCAAACTCAGAAATAATTCCCCTATTCCACCATACTCCTACCACTTCCCGTATCAGCCATTCCATCCATGGCCTCTCTGAGTATGCCACCAATCGGTGCCGTATTAGAAACCCACTTCCAGCAATCCTAGGAAAGTGCCAGAGTTCTTCAAAAAAAATTCCCAACTTTGATCATCGTGATGGGAAAAGTAAGTGCTTGCTCTGGAATGTTTGGAAATTATTTTCCACGCCCAGAAGGTTGTTTGTGAATCTTCCCCTCATAATATTCCCTTGGAATATCGGGAAAAAAATCAAATGTAATAACGGAAAAAACATTTTTTTTTCTCAAACAGAAAATGCTGGAGAAATTCAGCAGGTCTGACAGCTCTGAAGAAACGTTGGCTAGAATTTTACTGTCCCGCCCACCATGGGAATCAGAGCAGGCAAGGGGTGGAACATGGAAAGGTCCATTGACCTCGGACGGGATTTTACAGTTTCGGGACAAATGAGGCCGTAAAATCCCACTCGTTGGTTCTATTCTCTCTCCACAGGTGCTGTCAGACCTGCTGAGTTTCTCCAGCATTTTATGTTTGTGTTTCAGGTTCCAGCATCCGTATTTTGCTTTTATACTGTTTTTCTCTCTGAAATAGATTATATACACAGTAAGAAGTCTCACAGCACCAGGTTAAATTCCAACAGGTTTATTTGGAATCACGGGCTTTCAGAGCGCTGCCCCTTTATCAGGTGAGTCACACACCTGATGAAGGAGCAGTGCCCCGAAAGCTCGCAATTCCAAATAAACCTGTTGGACTTTAACCTGGTGTTGTGAGACTTCTTACTGTGCCCACCCCAGTCCAATGCCGGCATCTCCACATCAAGATTATATACAAACACTGGTGTGGGGGAGGGGGGGACGAACAACTTGCTTTCTCCTTGTACTGATTTGTTCCTAATGGAGTGTTCAGTCATTCGTTGCATCTGTTTTTGGAGCAGGCCAAGAAAGACAGTCAGCGACAGTGATGCACTGTGACAATGAAGACCTTGTTCTCCACTCTCCCATTGCTGGCTTTGGTTTGGGGTTCACATACACAAACGTTGCTTCTTTTTCCATGGGCGTGCTCCGCACTTCTCCGGTAAAGATATTTGTATGAACATTTGGATTTGGTTGGCAGTGGCTGTAGAATTGGCGATATGTTGTTTGCATGCTTTCTGATCTTGGATGGGCTGCTGTTATCAGCGGATGGACACGTGGGACCAGCAGCTGTGGAATCACCACCGCTGTGGATTGTGGATTTCTGTGATGCCAGAAATCCGCTTTGTACGTGGATATTAAGGGCCACTGATGTTGCTTCTCAGTCTGAATCGGAATCCAGGAAATCAAATCTTTCTTAAATTCGCTGCTTCTTCCAAAAGCAGTTTTTGCCCGACATTTAGCCTTGCTCTACAGAAAGGGAAGACAAGGCGTTCATGTTATTTTCAAGGATTTATATCGAAAGTCTCCAGTAGTGAATTGTTTAATAAGGCTGTGCACCTTGCAGGATTCGCAAAGCAATCCACATGTGACAGATACAGATCTCTCATAGATATTCTAGGGCTTGGGTTTTGGAATTTAATGCTGTGACTATACCTTCACTTTGTATGTAGAAAAATAAAAACTCAGCCCAGACTTAACGCACATCCCTCATTGATGTTCTTACCATATACAACTTCACTGATCTTTAATTTTTTAAGCAAAGTCCAACAGGCCCTTGTAATGAAACATTTGGGAGCTTGTCAAAGCCTATATTTTAGAAAGTAGCACAAATAAAAATATGTTTGTTTTACTGAGGCAACAGAATGAGTCGCCTTAGGATGTGTTGCATCAAAATGGTTTCTGCTGATAGAAAAATGACAGAATCATTTTGGAACTGGACGCAAACCCAAATTCAGAGGATTGCAATGTGAGATTCGTCCTGGAAGAGTCAGCCTCATTATTTGGGATTGAAACTGCATTAAGTCGGACTGTGGCGAGAGGCTTCGAGATCCTAACTTGTAACAAGGACCCTTTGGTCCTCTGCCACTGATGCCACTAAATTGTCTTCATTAGAATGCCAATCCCACACAGCTACGGGAACATCTTGGAGCCCATCAGAAACAAGAGGGAAATGCAGGATTGGCCAGTCATTTCATGTTCTGTCAATATTACAAGCCGAAAGAGGGCAAAGGTAAAAAAACTCAATTAGTTCCCTTTATGAGATGGGATTTTAATCCCCAAGGATTTGATTTGATTATTGTCTCATGTATTGGTATAGAGTGAAAAGTATTGTTTCTTGCGCACTATACAGACAAAACATACCATTCATAGAGTTCATAGGGGAGAAAGAAAGGAGAGAGTGCAGAATGTAGTGTTACAGTAAAAGCTAGGATGTAGAGAAATATCAACTTAATATACATAATGTAGGGAGCGGTTGGTCACAGAAGGCAGTGGGGAGAAAAGGCAAGTGGGAAGTTAATTATAAAAAAATTGGGAAAGCCAGCCTTTACCCCACCTTCAGTTTTTACAGAGGCAGGTTGGGAGGGTGGGTAGTTCTGCTCCAGAATCTGTTCCAACTCCATTGCTGGCCTTGGGAAATTTGACAGCTGAAGGGAGGCTGGAAAGAACAAATAACTGCCTTTCCAGCACAGCTTGTGGGCCAAGAGGAACTAAGGTGCTTTCTACTGGCCATCAAGCTTACCTATTTCCAATTGGAACCCACCCCACAATCTTCCCGCTCACCGCCACACCCCCACCTGCACGTCTGATAACCTCCACTGATATCTGTCCAGGGCTGTTCCCTGGTACCAGGGACCTACCCACTTGACAGCCAGGCAGCCTCTCAATGTGGTTGGTTACAGCCAGGGAACAGATTTAAAAGCATTTAGAAATTGTGCTTCTCCAGACATAGAAACCTCCTCCTCAGTACTACTGGGCTATTATCTCCAAATTATTTGAGTAATCTGATTGTCCTTTCAGGTATTTGGCCGGTTGGATCTGATGGAACTCCAAACTTGGGAACCCACACCCTGCCAATGCTCCCTGTTGATGTGTGCAATTCTGCCTCAGGCTGGATGAGATTTCTAGCTCAATAATTGTGCTCCCATTCTGGAAAGAATTCTGTTGCTGGTACTCTGAGACTGTTAGCTGCAACATAATTGCACCCCAAGAAGTACAATATTCAACCATTGAACTCTTGCTGGTGTTTTTCATCAATAGCCCTTTGATATGCAGGACAGAAATGATTGACAATAATCCAGAGTTCAGAGCAAAACCCTGAATCAAGATAAGAACCAAAATCTAGGCCTCTGGATCAAAATGTAATAATCCTGCTAAGAAGGTCACTATGTACTCTAATACTAAAAGCCTTTCGGTGCAACTAAAATGTTTAAATTCTGTGGTCCAAAGTTTTAAACAGCAGAGTCGGCCTATCCTGCTAGACTTGGGTTGTGAGTTCCACTTGCTTTCTCAATACTGCTACTCTCACTGTCCTTTCCCTGGGCTGGGTTACTGATCAAAGGGAAGAGAAAGGCCACAGAAACAGAACTAAGCCAGAGATTTGGGAATTTATTGCGTGGAAAGCTGAGACATTTCAAAATGATAAAAAAGTAGTATTCATTTACAATGGTTACACATAAAACGCTCCCATAAAAATGGTGGTTATGTAAAAATGGCAACATGAAAAATTAATAAGTCAAAAGAAATGCCAAGCTTTTCATCTATTTATGGGAATATACCAAAAGGTCAAAAAGGGAAGTACTGGTTGTGATTTTCTGTTCACTGAGTTTAGGCTGACTTTTATAGATGTCTGACTTTTGACTCCTTGAATGTCAGGCTCCATCAGAGAGAAATGATGTAAGCCTCCCGTGGCTCCTTCATTGAGCTGCTCTGAATCTCCAGCTGCTTAACCTGCGATATCTTGGGAAAGATACCAGTTGGAATGCACCAGTTTAGAAAAAAAATGTTTTAAATACTTACACAATTTGTAATAAATGTTGTCTTGTATTAGTATATTAATGTATTTTTATATTAGCAACAGTACATAATATCTTTGGGAGCATGGCAAATCTTTCAGATTTCAGTCATTTTTTGGTGGGTTTTGCGAAAAGAATTGGCTTAATATTTTCAGCACTAGGATCATTACTTTTTGCAATCTATATCAATCATCTGGGTGAAGGTATGGGGGGTACCGTTGTCATGTTCGTGGACGACATCAAGATCTGTGCTGGCATCAGAGCGGCATGGTGGCACAGTGGTTAGCACTGCTGCCTCACAGTACCAGGGACCCAGGTTCGATTCCCGGCTTGGGTCACTGCCTGTGTGGGGTTTGCACATTCTCCCTGTGTCGGTCTGTGTTTCCACTGGGTGTTCCGGTTTCCTCCCACACTCCAAAAATGCGAGGGTTAGGATGATTGGCCATGCTAAGTTGCCCCTTAGTGTCAGGGGGTTAGTAGGTTAAATAAGTAGGGTAATGGGGATAGGGCCTGTGTGGGATAATAGTTGGTGCAGAATCAATGAGCTGAATAGCCTCCTTCTACACTGTAGGGATTCTATGAACACTTATAAGAGAAAATAAGATTACAATCTGATTTAGCTTGTTGGCAGAATGGGCTGAGGACATCTAACGCAGATAAATGGAGTCTTTTGCATTTGGATAAGGCTTATGCCAAGCATGTGTATACCATGTCGGATTCTGAATTAAAATCTGTTGAGAGGGGAAAAGATCTAGAAGGTATGATGCATAAATGTCAGAAGATTCGAGCCCAATCCAGAGAGGCTAAAGGAAGAGAAAATCGGAGCATTACAATGTACAGCTAGGAGAATTTAAGGTAAAACAAAATCCTATTATTGCACTGGACCTTGGCTCAATCCTATCTAGAACACTCTGTCCAATTCTGGTCCCCTTGCAAAGTTGGAAATATCGAGGCTCTGGAAAATATTCAGAAGTCACCATGATAAGTTCAGTGAACTGGGTATTTTTATTCCAGAAAAGTGTAACCTTTGATTGACTATTTAGATTAGTGAGTGGAATAGGCTGTACATTTGGACAAATTACTTCAATTAGTTAAGTTAGGAACAATAAGGGGACATACATATAAGTTATGTAAACACAGGATAAATACTGTATTTACATATTGTTAATTAAATATCACATAACCCCCATCAACTACCCCCTAATCTCCTTCTTTATTCTATGCAAAATCCAGAGAGAGTTCCTCACAGTCTGAAATAAAGCTGTCATTAAATTGCCACGTCAACTTGAATATTAATGAGATGTAGCAGCAGAGGTTAGATATCAAGAGGTTTCATGGAGGATCTTAGGAATAAATTGTTAGTTTGTGCTGTGGGTGCAGATTCACTGCAAATGTTCAACATGCAACTGGACAAATTCATTGAAGAGGCGAATATTACTCTGTACAAAAGGTAGGTGGGATGTGGGGATGCACCCTGTGGTCGCTGTTAACTCCTAGAATTTGTTTTTCAATGCCTGTGGGGATCAGAGAGAAATTTCTCCAAACTCTTTTCCCTTCATTTTGCCTGGTGGTCTACCTTCAATGTTTTTTCTGCAAACCACAAATGATCACATGATAACTGGTGGATAAAGAACATTGAAGGCAGCCTGGAATACCCACCCTCCGCATTTGCAGCCCTCCCCCGAGGACCTGCCTTGTTTCTGGCCGGATGTTGATTGGATATTGCATATCATCAGTGGGCTGCAATGGTATGCTCCTCTGGGACAAGCAGCCCACATGCTCGATGTAAATGTGGTTTGGACTTTGCAATTAACCCAGCTCTCTACTCCAGGAATGGATGGGGACAGTGAGGAATGACAGTAAACCTTCCAAAGGTTAAAATCTGCCCTGTGATTCTGGGACTCAATGTGGTTTTAGGTTCTGCTATCTGACTGGTTGCAGCATCAGTGGTCTTTGGTCCTGGCATCTGCTTGATTGAAGGGGCACTACAATCATACATTCTAAGCTCAAAGTCACAAAACATTTAATAAGATAGATTATTGCATTAAAGTGTTTCGACATATGTCAATGAATTGTTTAAGGTTATGTTGTAAAATAATAACACTCAAGTAACAGTTACAATCCAAATTACAATAGTGTCTACACTTCAAAAGCACTTCATCCATTGTGAAGCAGTTTGGAATGTCACAGCAGCAAATTTACAATTACTTTTGTCCAATGCTTTTTGCTTGTGTCCTGTTTTTTATGCCTCATTTTTTACATTTTCTGCAATTTTCAATGCAATCTGAAGTGTGATTAGAGTGTGTCAGGAATTATTTATCATATTTGGCCTTTTTAATATCACAGTTCTTTTAACATTGCAGTATTATTGCTGGGACTGTATGGCCCTAGATTGTACAATTGCCGTAATGGGCTAGATTTTAAATTTTATATTTTTAAAATCTCTAACAAATGACTCCAAGCAGGAATGAGATTGAACATTTAAAATTGTTCCCATTCTGGGCCAGAGCAATTAATTGGTGCTGCATTAACAATTATTAGCTTATTTATAAAGGTATCGTCAGGTGAACTTTCTGTGATATGTTTAATGGGAAAGTCCAGCAAGATCTTAAAAATAACAGAGAAGCTAATAGCAGAGCAGTGTAAGTTGACCAGAAGGTTCTTGAGATTCACAACACTTAATGCCTTGAATTTGCTGGCTAATTTGCACATTAATAATGCCATTCCTTGCTAACACACCAACAAAGTCCATAGGAATAAAGGAATATCAGATCTGGGTTGTTATGTCAAAACAAACTCATAACTATCAATTTTTCTCAGTGCATTTTGCATGAATGTCAATTACTTAATAGAGTGATATGAAAGAATCAAAAGTCTTTGTGTTGCTGCATCAAGTATCACACTCTAAACTTACATTCTCCAGGTATGTGGCACTGTCATGAAACACTCGTTGACTATCATGTTTGGAAAAGTTGTGTTTCAAAGGGCTCTCCTGAAACCAGAGTAACACCTATGTTAATCAAAGGGACTAAATGGTGGTCAGTGAGACACTTCACAGTGTGCAAGTAAATATACAACACTCAACTCAGTTTTAGAACGAACATATCTAGTTGGTAGTCAGAGGGAAGAGCTTTGGTCCACACATTGGAGATAAGAAAGGTCTGAAGTCGGCATGGGCTGAATGAGCTTCTTCTCCACTGTTTAAAATGTTTATTTATTAGTGTCACAAGGAGGCTTACATTAACATTGCAATGAAGTTAAAGTGAAAATCCCCTAGTTGCCACACTTCGGCGCCTGTTCGGGTACACTGAGGGAAAATTTAGTATGGCCAATGCACCGAACCATGTCTTTCGGGCTGTGGGAGGAAACCGGAGCACTCAGAGGAAACCCACGCAGACACGGAGAGAACGTGCAGACTCCGCACAGACAGTGACCCAGCCGGGTATTGAACCCAGATCCCTGTGAGGCAGCAGTGCTAACCACGGTGCCTGGAATGACTATGACTAAAAATGTATGAAGCAATTCTGATCACGCCTGTTAGCTTGATATCATGATGGGTCATAAAACAGCGCAGTGCATGAGTGTCTAATGAGAATTTTAAAAGTTTATCAAAAGTTGATTCTTGAGCAAGGAATATGGATAGACTCAGAGGAGCAGCCTGCAGCCACAATTCACCAATTATTTGCCTTTTGAAAGCTTTAGTACAGGGTTTCAAATGCTTCCTGATCAACTGTGACATTTCAGGAGAATGTGTACTATCCATTAATCACTGTATAAAATGATTCCATTGCAAAGGTCTCATAAAAGGCTACTCGTCAAGCAATACAAACATGGCTCCTGTTGTTACTGCTGACATTCATATAATGCTGTGTTTGCATCCCAAATTTCACCTTTTACTGGATGACTATCAATCTCTCCAGTGGTTATAATGAGAATACAGGGGAAATTTTCAACTGCCGGCTGCTCATTTATCACACAAGAAACAACACGATAGAATGTGGTCGGGATTTTATTTGCTCACTTGCCAGATACATTTGATTTTCAGCCAGGCTTTTATAAGGGTTGCCAAAAATCATGCACAAGATTGCGCAGAAGTCCATTTATATATGCAAATAAGGAACAAATGCCTTGTAGGATCCCAATTACAATATTTGTGGTGAAATGGACAGTGAATGCAAAGCACATGTAAAATTTAAAATTTAAATTAAGGCACAAACCAAAAAGTGCTTGGCCTACTAACACAGGCCTTAGACATTTGCTGTGACTACAAAGCCATCCTCACTTTGACACGAACCAAAAATCTCCCTCCATGTACCTCTGAATGCCTGATTTGTCAAGAATAACTCCTGCAATTGTTACAATGGCATTAATCTGAAAAATGTTAAAAGTCCAGGATGCCAAAAAATTCAGGGCAGATTATAGATGTTAAGGAAAGGAGCTCTTATCAACCATGGATCGGGAGGGTGCAGGGGGGTAAACATTGTACTGCAGCCTGGCAAATATCCCTGATAGCAGCAAATATTTTGGAGCTATCTGAAGCCAAGCACCTCATGCTTTGGACTGTGTGAGAAAAATGTATCTTTGATGTATTTAGTAACTATAAACCATTTTCTTGGACAGAAATTGGTCATTGTTAGTTTCCAAAAGGCATTTGATAAGGTGCCACACAAAAATTAATACTCAAGATAAGGGCTGGTGGGGTTGGGTAATACATTAGCAGAGATAGAGAACTGGTTAATGGACAGAAAACAAAGAATAGGGATAAATGCGGCATTTCCAATACAATAGGCTGTGACTAGTGGAGTGCTGCATGGATCAGTGCTGGAACCTCAGCAATTTACAATCTATATTAATGACTTAGACAAGCAGACAGAGAGTAATGTTACTAAATTTGCTGATGGTTCAAAGCTAGGTGGGAACAGAAGCTGTGAGGAGGATGCAATTGTAAAGCAAAGTAAAAGTAAGTAAAGTTCATTTATTAGTCACAAGTAAGGCTTACATTAACACTGCAATGAAGTTACCGTGAAATTCCCCTATTGCAAATTGCAAAGAGTTGCAGGCAAATTAAGCGAGTGGGCAACAATGTGGCTGATGGAGTATAATGTGAGGAAATGTATTCATTTTGATCCTAAGAATAGAATGCCTACAGTGCAGAGGAGGCCATTCAGCCCATCACATGCACACCGATTCTCTCTGACAGAGTACCTTACTCAGGCCCTTTCCCCACCTTATCCCTGTAGCCCGAAACACTTCCTATGGCTAATCCATCTAATTTACACATCTTTGGACACTAAGGAACAATTTAGCATGGCCAATCCACCTAACCTGCACATCTTTGGACTGTGGGAGGAAACAGGAACACCCGGAGGAAACCCACGCCGACACGGGGAGAACGTGCAAACTCCACACAGACAGAGACCCAAGGCTGGAATTGAACCCGGGTCCCTGGCACTGTGGGCAGCAGTTCTAACCACTGTGCCACCTCTGAATGGAAAAGCAGAATTTTTTTTCAAAGATGTGGAACTTGGAAATGTTGATGTTCCAAGGGACTTAGGTGCTTGTACAAAAAATATGGAAAGTTAACATGCAGATACAGCAATAAATTAGGAAGACAAATAGCATGGTGACTTTTATTGCAAGGGGATTTGAGTACAAGAATAAATAAGTCTTGTGACAATTGTACAGGGCTTCTGTGAGACCACACCTAGAAGACTGTGCAGTTTTGGTCTCCATATTGAATGAAAGATATACTGGCATTGGAGAGAGGACAGCGAAGGTTCACTAGGTTGGTCTGTGGAGTGAGAGGGTTGTTCTCTGACAAGAGATTGAATAAATTGGGCCTATATTCTCTGGTACAAGACAGATTACTGTGCCATACCATGAGAGCAGAATTCCTGGTAGGAGTAGCTACAAGCACCAGCAACATAATTTCTAGACTTTAGAAGAATGAGAAGTGAACTCAATGAAGCATACAAGATTCTAAAAGGGGTTGCTAGGGCAGACACTATGGGTATTATTTAATAGAGCTAATGAGGGGGTTCCACCCATCAGCTGGAGAGCAGTAGGGAGCTCTGCATTGACGCTTTTTGGGAAGGCCCACCATATTAAGTGCCAATCAAACACTTAACTGGCCAGTGCTGGGCCTTCCTTATGATCAAGGAACCCACAGGCGCAAGTCCTGCCTGTCAAGAGCTGCCGGCCAATCTTCATTGCTTAGTGCCACCAAAGGAGGTGCTGGCTGCTGCCAGTTCGACACCCAGTAGAGGCCTAGGTTCGCTGGTGGACTCAGACACAGATGAGTGACGGCAAGGAGGGTGGATGGGTCATGTAGGGAAGGGGCTTGTAAGCAAGTGCAGGAGACTAGTTCTCAGTAGACCTCATCTTGTTGATACTGGGTCCCTCAAGGATGAGTGCCTTTGAATGAGGGACCATCCACATAAGTCTGCAAGCAACTCCGGCTGTGTTCACTTTTTGGGCTTCCCGTAAAGCAAGTCCCCACCTGCTAGTAGGTGAATACCAGCAGTAAGAGGTGAGGTTGAGGTGGAGGGTGAGGGGGTGGAGGGGTTGAGGGGAGGAGGGGGATTGGGGGGGGGGGCGTTAAGTGGGTAATAAAGGATTTCAACAAACAGCGTGGCAGGGAGGCCATCATCCATGGACCTTCCTGTCCTGGACATAAGTAGGGTGGAGGCAGGAAGGTGGCCTAAACCCCCATCCTCCAGCTCGACTAGCTGCCTGCAGCCACCAAACATGCCACAGGGAGGCATTAATTCCACTAGAACACATGGGCACAGTCTCAGGATAAGATGGCAATAATTCAGGATTGAGATGAGAACTTTCTTACTCAAAGGGTTGTGAATCTGTGGACACCTCTACCCCAGAGGGCTGTGGATGTTTCAGCATTGAATAAATTTAGGACAGATTTCGAGCCTCTCAATGAATCAATGGACCATATAACATTAGCTGAATCACATGCCTTTTACAAATGTTATTGAATTACCTTATAACAGTCGGATAGTTGAGAATCTTTAACTGAGGTTTCATGCCAGCAGCTGTACAACAGATTTCAGGAACCAGGTGGCAAGGCAAGCAGAAGCAAAGCTATGAAACCGTGGGTGTAGAAAAGGGGAAGATATTCTCTTCATCTCTCCTGCCGAGTCTCCATTCCCCACACTCCATTTCCCGGAGCCGTCATTCCCAGTCTCCGTTTCTCCGAGCCGTCATTCCCAGTCTCCACCATTCCCACAAGCTGCTATTCCCTGATTTCCATTTCTCCCTGAGCCTCCAGACACAGAGTCCAGCCTCCAGTCACAATTCCCAATTTTCCCAGCTATTCGCGACACTGTGGGTGACAGCACTGTGCAGTGGCTGGGAACAAATTCCACAGGGAAGTTTGGAATGATTCCATTTAAAATTGATGCAGTTTCTCCTGACCCTCAAGTGTTTAGCAATTTTTACAACGCCTCAGCTAAGTGTCTGCTATTTATTTGGAAGGCGAGTGATAGGAAATTTGAATTGATGAGCTGCTAGAGGGAGGATTCAGGGCAGGATCCACTGATTCCAGGCAAACTCTGGTTAATCTGGGTAGATAGGGTATCCAATGCCCCACAACAACTGAAAAACATCCGTAGCCACATTGGCCTTGGAGTCTGGGGCAGCCACCTAAAACTGGCCTTGGGTCCCTTGCATAGGCTAATGAAAGGTCTAAAGCCTGCTTTAGGAATCCTCCGAGAAATTGAGCTTCCCTAACTGAGCGAAGGAGATGTCGGGTCTATCTCACAAAGTTTTCCAGCTGTGAATGCAACATCAAAGCTTAACTTTTTCAAATTCATGTAGATCCAGTTGGAACATGAGTGCTCCTTCCTACTCCATGACTGTCAGTCATGATATGCCCTGAAGTCACTGTCCTTCCTTGTATCTCCTTACCTGAGGGTCAGCTGCCTGGGGAAACAAGACTGATGCTGGCAACTCCCCAACTGAAATGAAGCCTGAGGCTTCATTTCAGACCTCACTGTTGGATGCAAAGAAATATCATAGAATCCCTACAGTGCAGAAGGAGGCCATTCAGCCCATCAAGTCTGCACTGACTCTCAGAAAGAGCATCCCACTCAGGCCCTAGCCCCGTAACCCCACATATTTACCTCGCTAATTCCCCGAACCTATACATTTTGGGACACTAACGGGCTATTTGGCATGGTCAATCCACCTAATCTGCACACCTTTGAACTGTGGGAGGAAACTGGAGCACTCGGTGGAAACCCATGCAGACACCCATGCAGACCCAAGCCGGGAATCGAACCCCAGTTCCTTGCGCTGTGAGGCAGCAATGCTAACCTTAATGGGCCCAGACAAACATCTGCCTTGTTACATGGATAATTTTGGAACTGGCATCATTCTGAAATTTTGCTTTATAATAAATGGTACACAGGTCTGCGAAGTTCAGTCTTTTGCGGGCTAGAAAGTGGCCGCAGCAAAACTTTCCATATTTCTCTGTATGTTAACATCATTAACAAGTAATTGTGAGTAATGGCCACACAGATTATTCCTGATCGGTAATTAGAAAGAAGGTCTGCATGGCACAAATGAGATGAATTGGTTCAATTGTTCTTGTGTGACTAAACCCTTGTGATCTTACAGATTACACCACTAATGAGTACTGATGGCTTCGCACGTAGATTACCGGTAAATGACACTTCAAATTATTCCTGAGTTTTAGGATTAATCAGTATTACAAATACCTCCAGGTATTTACATTTAATTTATTTAGTTAATTTTGTTGATGTCAAAAACACTGGACAAACTGGTTGGAAAATACCACCAAGTTTTACATTAAAATGAAGCTTGAATAAAGTTTATTTATTTATTAGTCACACGTAAGGCTTACATTAACACTGCAATAAAGTTACTATGAAATTCCCCTAGTCGCCATACTTCAGCGCCCTGTTCAGGTCAATGCACCTAACCAGCACGTCTTTGGGCTGTGGAAGGAAACCGGAGTACCCAGAAGAAACCCACACACAGGGAGAACATGCAGACTCCACACAGACAGTGACCCAAGCCGGTCTCTGACGCTGTGAGGCAGCAGTGCTAACCTGTGCCACCATGTCACTCCCTCACTAATTACCTCACTATTACTGTGGGTCCAAAACTTTTTTTCATTGTAAAGAATCATGATTTCA
The DNA here is from genome assembly GCF_964213995.1 of Mustelus asterias. Classification (NCBI taxonomy): domain Eukaryota; kingdom Metazoa; phylum Chordata; class Chondrichthyes; order Carcharhiniformes; family Triakidae; genus Mustelus; species Mustelus asterias. The sequence goes on from NC_135803.1 coordinate 141,605,045, forward strand.
TAATAATCTGAAGATGCTTTTACAATTAAGAAAGCATTTACATAGGGTGAATGGAGAAAGAATTTCCCCTGGTTGGAGAATCAGTAGATCATTGATATAAAACTGTCATCTTGGCAGCACAAAGATAAGTTAAGAGAAATCTATTCACCCGCAGCAGTGGTTTTAATGTAAAACACCACAAGGTGCTTCACATAAGTGTAATCGAACAACATTTGACATTGAGCCATGTAAAGGGATAATAGGGCAGGTGACCAAAAGCTTAGTCAAAGACAGGTTATAAAGAAACATAACATGGAATGCTTTGCCGTGGAGAATAGTCGAGGCAGAGACTATTGCATCTTTTGAAGGAAGTGTAGAGAATTTTTTGAAGCAGAGGAGGACAGAGTTCTGGGGAGAGAACAGTTTTGTATTGTCACAACACAGAAGTCAGCAAAGGCCCTTGGTGGCACGGCGGTTAGCCGTGCAATTAAGGTCAATATGCCGTGCAATTAAGTTAGTAACTTAATTGCAGTCTTAATGTAAGCTTACTTGTGACACTAGTGAATAACTTTAAAATTGGCTGATTGACTGCCTTTGGTGCTGTAAACATTTATAACTCCATGCTTTTTGCTGTACAATTCAAACAGCTGTAACTGCAGTTTCATTCTACAATGACGACTTGCATTTACATTCAATCATAGAATCCCTATATCCAGAAGGAGACCATTCAGCCCATAGAGCCTGTACAACAACAATCCCACCCTGCAAACCCCCCTGAAACTAAGGGTCAATTTATCATGGCCAATCAACCTAACCCGCACATCTTTGGACTATGGGAGGAAACCGGAGCACCTGGAGGAAATCCACGCAGACACGGAGAGAATTTGCAAACTCCACTCACACAATTAGAAACATAGAAACCCTACACTGCAGAAGGAAACCATTCGACCCATCGAGTCCGCACCGAGAACTATCCCACCCAGGCCCAATCTCCGTAACCCCATATATTTACCCCACTAATCCCTTTAACCTACGCAATCCGGGACACTAAGGGGCAACTTAGCATGGCCAATGCACCTAACCCGCACACCTTTGGACTGTGGGAGGAAACCAGAGCACCCAGAGGAAACCCATGTAGACACGGGGAGGAATGTGCGAACTCCACACAGACAATTACCCGAGGCCAGAATCGAACCGGGGTCCCTGGTGCTGTGAGGCAGTAGTGCTAACCTCTGTGCCACTGTCACGCTAAAAACATATCTGAGGTTGTTTCACAGAGGCATTATTGACATCAACCCACAGAAGGATATATTAGGAGCAGTCATCCAAAGCTTGATCGAAAAGGTGGGTTTTAAGGAGGGCCTTAAAGGAGAAGAGGGAGGGAGGGGGGAGTTTAGAGAGGGAATTTCCAAGATGTGAGGTGGGATGGCTGAAAGCACCAGAGTGGACACACAAGAGGCCAGATCGAGAGGAATAGAGTGTACAGGAGAGGTGGCTGTAAATCTGTGCGAGATTACACAGTTAAGGGAGGTCCATTGAAGCAGAGGATGAGAATTCTAACTCTGAGGCACTGGATCCAATGTTGGTCAGTAAGGAAAGCGATGATGGGGTGAACAAGACATGCTGTGTGATGGAATAATTTCCTTCGACCTGCCCCCAACCTTGCTGACAATACAGATGAAATCTTATTGACCTTCACCAGAATGGTTACCCCCCCCCCCCCCCCCCCCCCACTTAAACAGCGATGGAGGGGAGGAAATTCGTGGCCATTATTGAGTTCATGTTTTGGTCTCTGTTGGGTGATACTTAAGATTCGTCAACTTTATTTCACCAGGTTTGTATCTTGTGCTTTTCTGTAAAGCTAAATCATGCCTTTTTCGTGTTCAGCTCAATGCACAAATAAACAAATATTTAATTATGAAACCAAAAGAGAAAATGCAGGAAAACCTCAGCAGGTCTGGCAGCATCTGTAAGGAGAAAAAATAACTTTGTCAAAGGGTCATCTGGATTCGAAACGTCAGCTCTTTTCTCTCCTTACAGATGCTGCCAGACCTGCTGAGATTTTCCAGCATTTTCTCTTTTGGTTTCAGATTCCAGCATCCGCAGTAATTTGCTTTTATCAAATATTTAATTATTTCCATCAAACATAAAAAACGTCTCCTAAATGTCAGCATTGTACAATATGTGACATGGAGTGCAAACGGAGAATAATCAGAAAACATTGGGCTGAGCAGCGGCGGATAATCCCACTCAACTCCAGCCAAACACATTGGTAAATGTGCTTGATGCTACTTCTTTGAACTCACCCGGAGTCGCCTGATAAGTCTGTCCGGAGGCGGAGGCTTGGCTTGTTGTCTATATTCTTGAAAAATATCATTGCGGGATTTACTGCGAGTGTGTCCGTGAAATCCAGTCGGAAACTGATGGGGGGAGAAAGAGAGAGAGAGAGGCAGAGAAAAAGGGTCAATGAACAGAGAGAAAGCTTCCCAATGCAGAACTCAGCCACCGCTTCATTAACTTGCAAAGTGGCTTTCTTACCCAAGTTCCAGTGATGGCTCCAGCCATAACGCCTGGTGAGTTTCTTTGAGATTTGTGGAAAGGGTTTCCTAGGAATCAGTGTTGACACTGAGCTCATGTTCAGTGTTTACTCGGTTGCTAAACTACACGCTTGGGAGGTGCGGCTGATTGCACTGCGTTACCACAGTGTAAACTACAAGATATATAAACCTTATACTCGAACATTCAATCATAAATTGTCATTCGTTTACACGACGGAAATGGTATGTCTCAGTTGGTCGCCACCACTAAACATTAATCGCAAAATAAACTCAAACTTGTAAGCTGTCAGACATTCATTTTTTAAAGGCACCTACTTTTAAGGGGAGGCCTGGTGTTATCGCTAGACTATTCATCCAAGAAACTCAGCTAATGTTCTGGGGATTGAGCTTCAAATCCCACCACCACAGATGATGGAATTTGAATTCAATACAAAAAATCTGGAATTAAGAATCGAGTGATGACCATCAAACGATTGGCAGAAAAACCCATCTGGTTCATTAATGCCCTTTAGGGAAGGAAATCTGCCATCCTTACCTGGTCTGGCCTACATGTGACTCCAGAGCCACAGCAATGTGGTTGACTCTCAACTGCCCTCCAAGAGCAACTAGGGATGGGCACTAAATGTTGGCCAGTCAGCGACACCCTGTCCCACGAATGAAAGGAAAAAAATCCTATGAAGAGTAATAGACACCACAAAATTGTTATGGTGCAGAAGGAGGCCATTCAACCCATCGTGTCAGTACCGGCTCTCCCAATGAACAGCTCGCCTAGTACCAGCTTTCTCCCTGCAACCCTACACATTCTTCCTTTTCAGATAAGTCTAATTCCCTTTTGAATGTTTCCATTGAACCTGCCTCTGCCATGCTCTCAGACAGTGCATTTCAAACCCTAAACATTGGTTGCATGATAAATTTTCTTTTCATGTCACCTTTGCTTCTTTTACTAATTACTTTAAAATCTGTGCTCTCTCATCTTGATCCTTTCAGGAGCAGGAGCAGTTTTGCCCTATCTACCCTGCCCAGACCCCTCATGATTTTGAATATCAAATCTCCTTTCAATCTTCTCTCCTCTAAGCAAAACTTGGAAGTATTGTGAACTATGAGAAGGATAGTGCAGAACTTCAAAGGGACATAGACAAGTTAGCAGAATGGGTGAGCAGACAGTAGGTGAAGTTCAATGCAGAGAAATATGAAATGATTCCTAGGAAGATCATGGAGACAGTACAATATAAAGGGTACAAGTCTAGGTGCAGGAGCAGAGGGACCTGACCATGTTGTCCATGTGACTATTTATTTTGCCCCCAAAATATTGCTTTAGAAGTTTCCCCACCTCCGATGTTAAATTGTCTGGCCTGCAGTTGCTGGGTTTACCTTTACACGTGTTTTTGAAAAACGTGTGTGATATCTGCAATTCTCCAGTCCTCTGGGACCACTCCCTAGTCTAAAAGAGACTGAAAAGTTATGGCCAGCACCTCTGCTATTTCCACTCTCATTTCCCTCAGTATCCTTGGATGCATCTCATCTGGTCCTGGAGCCTTATCAATTTTAAGCACAGATAGCTTACTTTTAAACATACCTAGTGTCTGACTTACCTCATATTTCATCAGGGTCTCGGTAGCATCTTTTTCATTTGTAAAGATAAGGGCAGTGTATTCATTTAGTATCTCAGCAATGCCCTCTACCCCCATGTGTAAATCTCCTTTTTGGTCCCAAATTGGCCCTCCTTTTTTTACCCCCATTATTCTAATTATGCCTGTAGTAAACCTTGGGATTCCCTTTAATGCTGCTTGCCATTCTCTTTTCATACTCCCTCTTTGCTTCTCTTATTTGCTTCTCCACTTCTCCTCTGAACTTTTTTTAAAATTCAGCTTGGTTTTCAATTGTATTTTCTCCTTTATCTTAATTTCTATCTCCTTTCCCATCCAGGATTTGCTAGATTTATTTGCCCTACTCTTTCCTTTCGGGGGAATATATCTTAACCATGCCCAAATCATCTCTTCTTTGAAGGTAGCCCCTTGATCAGCTATCCTTTTTCCTGCCATCCTTTGACTCCAATTTATTTGGCCCAGATCCATTCTTGCCTGATTGAAGTTGGCTTTCCCCCAGTTAATTATCTCACTCTGGATTGTCCTTTGCCCTTTTCCATAGTCAGTCTAAAATATATAATACAATGATCACAGGTCCCTGACTGTTTGCCTACCACCTCTTGATCTACTTGGCTTACCTCATTTTTAAGAACTAGGTCCAGCCGTATCTCCTTCCTCATTGGACTGGAAACATACTGCTGAAGAAAATGTTCCTAAACAAACTCTAGGAAATCTTTCCTACTATCCAGTCTATAATTGGATAATTAAAGTACTCCAGTATAGATACTCTATTAGTTTTTTTAAAAGTATTGTACGGACCTATGGAAGAGAAATACATAGAAGTGTGCAATTCGATAACACATATAAAAGTTGAGACATAGGCAGAGAAGTAGAGCAAGCAAGAGAAGCTGTTCGGGAGCCATACAGAAAGGGTGTGCAGCACTGAGGGCAATGTTTGTAAAGGCATTTGTAAATTCATCTGCTGCCTACACTCCACTAAAAGTGCAAAGTATCAGCATATCTTAAACTGAAGTCAATACAATGAACACTGGGAAACTCAATAATATCTTGATTCTAATCAGACTAGACTGTAGCATCTTTGGCTGTGTTTCCCTCACCAGTCAAATTCTATCTTTACACTTTATTTCAGAGCTTCTCAGAATAATAGAAGATGATGGCTGGAGCATGTGACTGGTTTCTAAGATCAGCAGACAAGCGAGCTGTCACTGAACACAAGACTTTCCATTAGCTGAACAGGATTATATTCTAGGGCAACACTTGTAGTTTGTTACCCTAAGGACACTGCTGCATTAGCTGTTGTCTGAAAACTCAGCAGTTTTTCAATTGTTGCACTATTGTGACATGTGAATAGGTTTGAGCAAGCAGCTGGAACTTATGAAATTGCACCAGTGAATGGCCAGGATTGGAACCTCTTTTCCAAATATGGCAGAAGAGAGAAGTGGGGAGCAAGTATCAACTATGTTCCCGCAGCAAGGCCACGGTCACTTGAAAATCAATCCCTTAATCGGTTCACTGTAAGTCAAAGGACAAGAATGAGTCAGCAACCAAATTCTCTTAAGTAAGACAAATAGAAAGTGCCAGAAATACACAGCAGGATCGGCAACATCTCTGGAGAAACAGAGTTAGTAGTTTCAGGTTGATGACTTCGGTCAACACTGGAAAGAGTGAGAGATGTAATAAATTTTAAGCAAGTTCAGAGACAGGGAAAAGAAGAGATTCTCTGACAAACAAGATGATCTCTTCATCCCTTGTTATCAGGCAAAACAAGAAACTGTGCACTCCACCAATCTATGATGTGGTCTAATTTGTGCTACCTTACACTGTCTTCCCTCAGCACTTCTTGAAGATGAGAAATGTTATTTATATTTGATTCTTGTTCCAATAACATTGAACAGTGGATAAAATATGTGCATGAAATTGAGAGAGAAATTGTAGGAGGTAGTCAAGTTAACATTTTAGGTTAGTTCAGAATAATAAAGATCATCAATTTGAAATATTAACTCTGTTTCTCTCTCCACAGATGCTACCTGACCTGCTGAGTATTCCTCACATTTTCTGCTTTTCTTTCAGACATCTGAGAATTTTGCCTTTGCAGGAGCTAATCTTCCTATATAGAGCATTGTGACTTGCGCATAGGCATGCCAACTCCCATAAATTTATCAATAGAGATATGATTTCTAAGTAAGATGAGAGAGGCAAGGGAGGAAATTGCTGGGGCCTTGAGAGAAATCTTTGTATCCTCACTGGTTACAGGGGAGGTCCCAGAGGATTGGAGAATAGCCAATGTTGTTCCTTTGTTTAAGAAGGGTAGCAAGAATAACCCAGGTAATTACAGGCCGGTGAGCCATACGTCAGTGGTAAGGAAATTATTGGAGAGGATTCTTCGTGACAGGATTTATTCCCACTTGGAATTAATTAGATGTATTAGTGAGAGGCAACATGGTTTTGTGAAGGCGAGGTTGTGTCTCACGAACTTGATCGGGTTTTTCGACGAAGTGACGAAGATGATTGATGAGGACAGGGCAGTGGATGTTGCCTACATGGACTTCAGTAAGGCCTTTGACAAGGTCCCTCATGGCAGGCTGATGCAGAAGGTGAGGTTGCATGGGATCAGAGGTGAGCTGGCAAGGTGGATACAAAACTAGCTCGGTCAAAGAAGACAGAGGGTAGCAGTGGAAGGGTGCATTTCTGAATGGAAGGCTGTGACAAATGGCGTTCCTCAGGGATCAGTGCTGGGACCTTTGTTGTTTGTAATATATATAAATAATTTGGAGGAAAATGTAACTGCTTTGATTAGTAAGTTTGCGGACGACACAAAGATTGGTGGATTTGCGGATAGTGATAAGAGCCGTCAGAGGATACAGCAGGATATAGATCGGTTGGAGACTTGGGCAGAGCGATAGCAGATGGAGTTTAATCCGAACAAATGTGAGGTAATGCATTTTGGAAGGTCTAATACAGATAGGAAATATAGAATAAATGGCAGAGTCCTTAAGAGTATTGATAGGCAAAGAGATCTGGATGTACAGGTACACAGGTCACTGAAAGTGGCAATGCAGGTGGAGAAGGTAGTCAAGAAGGCATATGGCATGCTTGTCTTCATCGGCCAGGGCATTGAGTTTAAAAATTGGCAAGTCCTGTTGCAGCTTTATAGAACCTTAGTTAGGCTGCACTTGGAATATAGTGTTCAATTCTGGTCGCCACACTACCAGAAAGATGTGGAGGCGTTGGAGAGGGTACAGAAAAGATTTACCTGATATGGAGGGCATTAACTATGAAGAGTGGTTGGAGAAATTTGGTTTGTTCTCACTGGAACGATGGGGTTGAGAGGCGACCTGATAGAAGTCTACAGGATTGAGAGGCACAGAATGAATGGATAATCAGAAGCTTTTTCCAAGGGTGGCAGAGTCAATTACTAGGGGGCATAGGTTTAAGGTGCAAGGGGGCAAGGTTTAAAGGAGATGTACGAAGCAGATTTTTTACACAGAGGGTGGTGGGTGCCTGGAACTCGCTGCCAGGGGAGGTAGTGGAAGCGGATACGGTAGGGCTTTTAAGGGGCGTCTTGACAAATACATGACTAGGATGGGAATAGAGGGATATGGTCCCCGGAAGGGTAGGGAGTTTTAGTTAAGTCGGGCAGCATGGTTGGTGCAGGCTTGGAGGGCCTTTGTTCTTTGTAAAATTCAGCTCACTTGGGATTCCATGACCTCCACTTTAAGGTACCATGTCCCATGTCCGCCCAAGTCTCCAACTGATCTATATCCTGCTGTATCCTCTGATGGTCCTCATCGCTATCCGCAAATCCACCAACCTTTGTGTCATCCGCAAACTTACTAATCAAACCAGTTACATTTTCCTCCAAATCATTTATATATATTACAAACAGCAAAGGTCCCAGCACTGATCCCTGAGGAACGCCACTTGTCACAGCCCTTCAGAAATGCACCCTTCCACTGCTACCCTCTGTCTTCTTTGACCAAGCCAGTTTTGTATCCACCTTGCCAGCTCACCTCTGATCCCATGCGACTTCACCTTCTGCACCAGTCTGCCATGAGGGACCTTGTCAAAGGCCTTATGTTAGTCCAATGATTATGCTTGGCAAAGTACTGCAGTGGTTTGCCCTTGACCTTCTGCAGTATGGCTGATCAAGAAACTCTCCTGCTGTTAATGCTGTCATCAGGCATATTGGAAGGATTTACAGGCTGATAACCAACTGGTTTGGCCACATTATGAACCCACCTTCCACGGCCATCAATTCTTGGAGTGGAACTTGAAATTAAAGCTTTTGCCCTAGCGGTAGGGATGTTACCACTGCACCACAAGATCTCTGATGCCAAGACAGAGCTCTGAAATCTAAGACTTTTCCCAGGTATTCTTGCAAATGTGTCTTTCATAGAACATTTTGTTCCTGACCTCGAGTATATGGAACAACGATAAACAAAATCACAGAACTGCTACAACATTTGATCCACTGGGTCTGCACCAAATGAGCAAACTCGCCCAGTGCCATTCCATTGCCTCCTCCCCATAACCTGTGCATTCTTCCTTTTAGTAAGAAACTAGTACTCTTTTGAATAGTTCAGTTGAAACTGTCTCCACCATATACTCAGGCAATGCATTTCAAACCCTAATCACTCGCTGCGTGAAAACTTTTCTCCTCATATCACTTTTGCTTCTCGTACTATTATTTTCATCTCGATCCTTTCACAACTGGGAACAGTTTCTCCCAATCTACTCTGTACAGATCCCTCATGATTTTGAATACCTCCATCAAATCTCCTTTCAATTTTCTTTTTTCCAAGGTAAACTGTCCTAACTTCTCCAATCTATTTTCATCACTGAAGTTCTGGAACCAGTCTCGTGAATCTTTTCTGCACTCTTTTTAATGCCTTCATATCCCCCTAAAGTGTGGCAGTCAGAACTTGGCGCAATACTCTAGTTAAGACCAAATTAGTGACTAACACAAATTCAACATAATGACCTTGCTCTTATACCCTTATTAATAAAGCCCGGGATACTTATGCTTTATTAGCTGCTCTCTTAACCTGTTCTGCCACCTTCAATGATTCTGCTCTTCCACTCCCTTTAAAGTTGTTCCCTTTGTTTTATATTGTCTCTTCATGGTCTTCCTACCAAAATGGTTCACTTCACATTGATATGCATTGAACTTTATCTGTCACCTGCCTGCCCATTTCACCAGCTTGTCTAAGTCCCTTCGAAGCTCAATGCTATCCTCCTCAGTTCACAATATTTCCAATTTTTATATCATCTGCAAAAGGGCAGCACAGTGGCATAGTGGTTAGCACTGCTGCCTCACAACGGCAGGGATCCAGGTTTAATTCCGGTCTTGGGTGACTGTCTATGGAGTTTGCATGTTCCCCCCCTCTCTGCGTGGGTTTCCTTTGGATGCTCCGGTTTCCTCCCCCAGTCCAAAGATGTGCAGGTTAGGTTGATTGGCCATGGTAAATTGCCCCTTAGTGTCCCAAGATATATAGGTTCGATGGATTAGCCAGGGTGGGCAAAAGGCCTGGGTAAGGTATGATGTCAGAGAGAGTTGGTGCAGACTCGATGGGCCAAATGGCCTCCTTCTGCACTGCAGGGATTCTGTTATTCTATGAAGTTGTGGCAGTGGATGGCGTCAATTATTAATAATTGAGTGGTACAAGCTCTGACCAAATGGTCCTCAATGATTTTGAACAGATGTCTGACAGCAGAATTTTGAATCAAAATGTGTTCTACTGACAAAACAGGAGAAATTCTTTTTGAACAAAGAACAAAGAACAGTACAGCACAGGAAACAGGCCCTTCAGCCCTCCAAGCCTGTGCCGCTCATTGGTCCAACTAGACCATTCGTTTGTATCCCTCCATTCCCAGACTGCTCATGTGACTATCCAGCTAAGTCTTAAACGATACCAGCGTGTCTGCCTCCACCACCCTACTTAGCAGCGCATTCCAGGCCCCCACCACTCTCTGTGTAATAAACGTCCCTCTGATCTCTGAGTTATACCTCGCGCCTCTCATCTTGAGCCCGTGACCCCTCGTGATCGTCACCTCCGACCTGGGAAAAAGCTTCCCACTGTTCACCCTATCTATACCCTTCATAATTTTGTACACCTCTTATTAGGTCTCCCCTCATTCTCCGTCTTTCCAGGGAGAACAACCCCAGTTTACCCAATCTCTCCTCATAGCTAAGACCCTCCATACCAGGCAACATCCTGGTAAACCTTCTCTGCACTCTCTCTAAAGCCTCCACGTCCTTCTGGTAGTGCGGCGACCAGAACTGGACGCAGTACTCCAAATGTGGCCTAACCAGCGTTCTATACAGCTGCAACATCAGACTCCAGCTTTTATACTCTATACCCTGTCCTATAAAGGCAAGCATACCATATGCCTTCTTCACCACCTTCTCCACCTGTGCTGCCACCTTCAAGGATTTGTGGACTTGCACACCTAGATCCCTCTGTGTTTCTATACTCTTGATGGCTCTGCCATTTATCGTATAACTCCCCCCTACATTAGTTCTTCCAAAATGCATCACTTCGCATTTATCTGGATTAAATTCCATCTGCCATTTCTCCGCCCAATTTTCCAGCCTATCTATATCCTGCAGTATTGTCCGACAATGTTCATCGCTATCCGCAAGTCCAGCCATCTTCGTGTCATCCGCAAACTTGCTGATAACACCAGTTACACCTTCTTCCAAATCATTTATATATATCGCAAATAGCAGAGGTCCCAGTACAGAGCCCTGCAGAACACCACTGGTCACAGACCTCCAGCTGGAAAAAGATCCTTCGACTGCTACCCTCTGTCTCCTGTGGCCAAGCCAATTTTCTACCCATCTAGCCACCTCTCCTTGTATCCCATGAGCCTTAACCTTCTTAACCAACCTGCCATGAGGGACTTTGTCAAATGCCTCACTGAAATCCATATAGATGACATCCACGGCCCTTCCTTCGTCAACCGTTTTTGTCACTTCCTCAAAAAACTCCACCAAATTTGTAAGGCACGACCTCCCTCTTACAAAACCATGCTGTCTGTCACTAATGAGATTGTTCTGTTCTAAATGCGCATACATCCTGTCTCTAAGAATCCTCTCCAACAACTTCCCTACCACGGACGTCAAGCTCACTGGCCTATAATTACCCGGGTTATCCCTGCTACCCTTCTTAAATAACGGTACCACATTCGCTATCCTCCAATCCTCAGGAACCTCACCTGCGTCCAATGAAGAGACAAAGATTTCCGTCAGAGGCCCAGCAATTACATCTCTTGTCTCCCTGAGCAGTCTAGGATAGATGCCATCAGGCCCTGGGGATTTGCCAGTTTTAATGTTTTGGCCTACCCTTAAAAATTTAATGCATACCATTACCAACTCAAAGTTTAAATTCTTTGTATCCTTTCCATATCCCTTAACAAGCTTCAACTCATTTAAAGTCTGTAACCCACATGCTCATTTGCCCTTCCAGCCCTTCTCCAAACTCCAGTGGTTCCCATGGCCTAGAGAGTTGACTTACAATTTTGGCCAAATTTCAAATGTCTTAATTGCCCCCCCAATTACTGTTTCTCAGTTCTTCACTTCACTCTTCATGGCCCCTCATTCAGCATCGTGCTCCCTATCCAGTTCTCTCCAGCCACTCTCCTTTCAAAGCAACTTCCTAACACAGTTTTCTTGAGCCTTTCATTTTCCATCTGAGTTTATTGATTTATGAGATGGTGGGATTAGCAAATCTATTTTTCATAAAATCCCTAGTTTAGAAGGAGGCCATTCGGCCCATCGAGCCTGCATCGACAACAATCCCACCCTGGACCTATCCCTGCAACCCCACATATTTACCCTGTTAATCCCCCTGACATTAAGGGTCAATTTATCATGGCCAATCAACCTAACCTTCACATCTTTGGGCTATGGGAGGAAACCAGAGCAGCAAGAGGAAACCCACGCAGACACAAGTAGAAAGTGCAAATTCCACACAGTCACCCAAGTTTGGAATTGAACCCAGGTACCTGTTGCTGTTGAAGCAGCAGTGTTAGCCACTGTGCCAGTTATGAGTACAGCAGCATTTGGTGCAAGGACGTGGACCGACCAAATCACAACACTGAATGGGGGCTCAGATATGGCAAAACTCTACACGTGCAAAAAGATACTTCCTGGTTGTACATCCGGGCAAATGAGCTCCCGCGCGCGCAGGGGTCAGCAAGGGGTCAGCCGCGGACCACGTGACACCCTGACCTGTCAATCACCCTCCCGGCGCATGCGCAATACTTCCCGGGCACGCAATGATTGCAGTTCCCGCCGTTGGGAGAGCGGTTAATTGTTGGCATCGTGAGCGGGGAAAGGCCAAACATTGCAGAGCCTGCAGGACCGAGAAATAAAACTCACCACAGGGTACATCAGGGAAGAGTACATCCCCTATTACAGGTAGAAGGTGAACATAATACCTGCGAGTGCGGCTGTTGCTGAGATTACCTCAGAGCTTCCAACCTGCATGAGGCGGCTGTCCAGCCATTAAACATGGTGCATGATGTTCACGCATGCATGGTTTTCATATACACATGGGGCATGGTTTTCACACATGGTGCATGGTTTGAGAAACTGCATGGTTTTCTCACACTGCATGGTTTCAGAAACTGCATGGTTTTCTCACATGGTGCATGGTTTTTCACACGGTGCATGGTTTTAACACACACCATACATGGTTTTAACAAACACCGTGCATGGTTTTCACACACATGGTGCATGGTTTTAACACACACTGTGCATGGTTTTAACACACACCGTGCATGGTTTTAACACACACCGTGCATGGTTTTCACACACACATGGTGCATGGTTTTAACACACACCGTGCATGGTTTTCACACACACGGTGCATGGCTTTAACACATACCGTGCATGGTTTTCTCACACACACGGTGCATGGTTTTTACACAGGTTGCATGGTTTACATCAATGGTGTATGGTTTTAACACGGTGCATGGTTTTTAGACGTGTACAGTTTGTGCATGGTGTATGGTTTTTGCCTGGTGTATGGTTTTTGCATGGCACATGATTTACACACACGATGCATGGTTTTCACACACTGCATGGTTTTAGCACGCATGATGCATGGTTTTTGCAAATGCAGCACATAGTTTTAACACACAGCGCATGGTTTGAACGCAAGCTGCATGGCTTTATCACATGTGCCAAAAGCAGTTGGTTCCTGCTGCAGAACGTGGCACCATGTTATGGTATAGCATAACTGGCACCTAGTAATTTGCAACATGGCAACTTCTAGATCTCTGCTGGATTGTTCTGGGGAAGTGTGGAAGGAGTAGAAGGAACTTCTTTACTACCCCTGACCCCACTGAGGATATGTGGATGACCTGTCACTTTGCCCCATTTGTGTCCACCCCAATAAGGGTTGAATAAAAAATCATATAGGCAGAGGTTTGGGAGAAGGTCATTCTTCATTCTCAATCAGGGAACAGTGAACACCAGGATAAGTGTTGTAAAAAAAATCAGTCTTCTGCGTATTATAAAATATCAATATTATTCTCTATTATTGTTTTAATGAAAACTGGCAAAAATGAAAGAAATGACAAAAATATAAATAATAATTACTATTCTTGAGCTTTTTTAGGTCGGTGGGTAAATTAGGGAATGTTAGACATTGAGGAGTGTTTAAAAACCAGACATCAAAACAAGGGAATGTGGATTTTAAAAATTGCATGTATGTTGCTCTTATAACCCTGAAATCCCTCCAGAAGCTTTGTTATTTACAGTACAGTTTATGTTTAATAAGGATGTTTACTCCATTTTGTCCGGTTTTGTGTACTTGGAGCAGCTGATAGTACAAGCACCATCAGTCAGCATCCTCTGACTTGTCTGTTATGCTTAAACAAGAGATTTAGCAATTATACGGTTTTAATGTGCATTTATTAAGATACTGGCTGCAATGGATTGCATTCCTAATATAGGTTATGTACGAAGATTGTAAGAAATACGAACAGGAGTAGGTCATTCAGCCCATCAAATCAAATCATGGCTGATCTGATTGTAGCCTTAACTCAACTTTAGTGCCTGCTCCCCAGTACACTCCTAACTTGTGACTTATAGCTAGTGGACTGTCTCTGGGGAGTCAGGAAGTTTGTTACTTGCTGCAGGATTCCTAGCCTTTGACCTGCTCTTTGTAGGTCAAAACTCTTAAGTTACCCACCTTTAAGATGAAAATCAGGCCCAATTTCCAGGCTTGGCATGCCGGCCTTGAGAAAAGATGTTCTGAAGGTGCGATTTTCTTTCCGGGAGCTGGGTGCAGGATAGAATCAAGCTACACATTGGTGTAGATCGGAGGCAGGTACAGAGGCTATCAAGTGGTGAGGCAAGCATGTTAAAAAGTTCTGCCTTGGTTTTCTGGGACTTTGTCCCAGATGTTTTGTTAAATATTAGGCTCTCTAGCCCTCTTAAAGTAAAGTAAAAGTTTATTTATTGGTCACAAGTAAAGCTTACATTAACACTGCAATGAAGTTACTGTGAAATTCCCCTAGTTGCCACACTTCGGTGCCTGTTCGGGCCAATGCACCTAACCAGCACGTCTTTCAGACTGTGAGAGGAAACCGTAGCACCCAAAGGAAATCCACGCAGACACGGGGAGAACGTGCAAACTCCACACAGACCCAAGCCAGGAATCGAACCCGGGTCCCTGGCGTGTGAGGAAGCAGTGCTAACCACTCTGCCATTGTGCCGCTTCCCTCACAATCCCTTTCCCTACCCACTATTTATGCCAACACATGCTGGCTGATGCCCCACCCATCCCCACACCCCCTCCATGCCAACTCACAGCACTTCCATGCCCTTTCATCCAATGCCTGTATAGAACGAACAAACTCTGTGGTAACAATGGCATGTGTGGAAGTTTTAAAAAAAATCTTTTCCTGGGTGTGGATGTCACTGGCAAGGCCAGCATTTATTGCCCATCCCTGGTTGCCCTTCAGAAGGTGGTCGTGAGCTGCCTTCTTGAACTGCTGCAGACCCTGAGGTGTCGGTACAACAACAGGGCTGTTCGGGAGTGAATTCCAGGATTTTGAGCCAACAACAATGAAGGTTGATATCTTTCCAAGTCAGGATGGTGAGTGACTTAGTGAGGAATTTCCAGGTGGTGGTGTTCCCAGGTATCTACTGCTCTTGTATTTCTAGATGATAGTGGTTGTGGGTTTGGAAGATGCTGCCTAAGGAATCTTGGTGAGTTCCTGCAGTGCATCTTGTAGATTATATGCACGGCTGCCACTGTTCATCTGTGGTGGAGGGACTGAATGTTTATGGAAACGGTGTCAATCAAGTGGGTTGTTTTGTCCTGGATGGTGTCAAGCTCCTTGAGTGTTTTTGGAGCTGTGCTCATTCAGGCAAGTGGAGAGTATTCCAGTACACCCCTAACTTGTGACTTATAGCTAGTGGACTGTCTCTGGGGAGTCAGGAAGTTTGTTACTTGCTGCAGGATTCCTAGCCTTTGACCTGCTCTGGTAACCACAGTATTTATATGGCTAGTCCAGTTCAGTTTCTGGTCAATGGTAACACACAGGATATTGATAGTGGGGGATTCAGCGATTTGAATGTCATGGGGTGATGAGTAGATCCACTTTTGTTGGTGGTAATCATTGCCTAACACTTGTGTAGCATTTATTGCCCATCCCTAGGCAACTATGCCCATGTCCCACGAATGAATACAAAAAAAGTTACTTGCCACTTGTCAGCCCAAGCCTGGATATTGTACAGGTCTTGCTGCCTTTGGACATGGACTGCTTCAGTTGTGAATGGTGCTGAACATTGTGCAATCATGGGTGACCATCCCCACTTCTGATCTTATGATGGAAGGAAGTTCATTGATGAAGCAACTGAAGATGTTAGGGCCGAGGACACTGCCGTGAAGAACTCCTGCAGTAATGTCTTGGAACTGAGATAATTGACCTCCGACCGCCACAACGATCTTCCTTTGTGCCGGGTATTACTCCAACCACAATGGGTTCCCATCAACTCCAGTTTTGCCAGGGCTTCTTGATGCCATACCCGGTCAAATACTGCCTTGATGTCAAGGGCAATTACTCTTACCTCACCTTGGGCGTTCAACTCTTTTGTCCATATTTGAACCAAGGCTGTAATGAAGTCAGGAACTGAGTGACCCTGGCAGGACCCAGATTGAGCATTAGTGAGCAGGTTATTGCTGAGTAAGTGCCACTTGATAACACTGTTGATGACCCATTCCATCACTTTACTGATGATTGAGTACTTTAAAATACAGCTATCCATAAGATTTGTTATGGAAGCTTGGTTAAAAGTCCAGACCTCCATTAGTTTGTTGAAATAAGTACATAGAAGGGAAAAGATTGCTTGATTGATAGGTTTACAACCATTTTTTTGGGGACCTATTTTGTCACTGGCTCTGTGTTTATTTACAAAAGATAAAAAGGTGTTGTGCTTATAGTTTCTGCTGTTGACACTTTAAAGGCCTGCTTAATTGACATCTTTATAGTGTTATAGTAACAATAGTTCTTTGAAGAAAGTGGGGCAATTGGGTGAGTGGGGGGGCATGGGTTTGTCTTGAGGATATGAATAGCTATTGGAGTAAATATGGGGCATGAGTTGGCATGGGGGGCATTTTAAGGCCATTTGAAGTTATCGTTCAGAAGGTTCCTGAATTCAGACTATGATTCATGACTCATCTGGGGGCCAAGAACCACGAGTACTTGAGAATCTGGATCGATTTAATGAAAATTGTGGGTCAGTAGGAGATAGCTACTGTCACAATGGAAGTTAGCCAAATCAGGAAAAAGTCTGTGCTCTTCTCCCACCCCAGTGAAAATTGGGGGCAGGAATCTGGGAATCAGATCCCGTCTGCCACTTTTAAGGTCCGCAGATGTGTGGGTTAGGTTGATAGGCCATGCTAAAATTGCCCCTTAGTGTCCTGAGATGCGTAGGTTAGAGGGATTAGTGGGTAAATATGTAGGGATAGGGCCTGGGGGGATTGTGGTCGGTGCAGACTCGATGGCCCGAATGGCCTCTTTCTGTACTGTAGGGTTTCTATGATTCTATGATTCACAGCCTCCCCAACTCTGTGATAACCCAGCCCATCCTCTCAACTTCTACCTTTACAAGTCCCTCACAATGTTATATGTTTCAATAAGATCACCTCTCATTCTTCTAAACTCCTAATGAGAATAGGCCCAAACTGCTCATCATTCCTCATTGAACAACACCTTCAGCCAAGGAATCAGCCTAGTGAACTTTCTCTGGACTGCTCTTGATGCAAATATATCCCTCCTTAAGTACAGAGAGCAAAACTGTACTGTTTTGTGTGTCGCACGGTTTTATGAATGCCCGGGACAGTTATAGCAAGACTTTCTTAGTTTTATACTCTATCCCTCATGCAATCGAGGCCAACATTCCTAATTACTTCCTGTACCTACATGTGATTCATACAACGAGGGCACCCAGATCGTCTGGACTGCAGCATTCTGCAGTTTGTCTCAGTTTAATACTCTGCTTTCCAATTCCTCCCACCAAAATGGGCAACCTCACATTTTCCCATGTTATATGCCATCTACCAAATTTTTCCTTTCTCACCGAACTTATCTGTTTCCCTTTGTGTGTTTTTAGTATCCTTCTCCCAACTTGTTTTCCTATTTATCTCTATCATCAGCAAACTTGGCAACAATACAGTTGGTTCCTTCATCCAGTTCATTGATATAGTTTGAAAGTCACTGGTCCTTTTTAAAAATTAATTTGTGGGTCATGGATGTCGCTGGGTGGCCAGCATTTACTGCCCATCCTTAGTTGTCCTTGGAGGGCAGTTGAGAGTCAACCACATTGCTGTGGCTCTGGCGTCACATGTAGACCGGACCAGGTAAGGATGGCAGATTTCCTTCCCTCAAGGACATTAGTGAACCAGATGGGTTTTCCTACAATCGACACGGTCATCAATGGATTCTTAATTCCAGCTATTTTTTGTTGAATTCAAATTCCACCATCTGCCGTGGTGGCATTCGAACCTGGATCCCCAGAACATTAGCTGAGTTTCTGGATTAATAGTCTAACGATAATACCACTAGTCCGTCGCCTCCCCCTTGGCACTCCACTTGTTACAGTTTACCTGAAAATGACCAATTTATCCTCACCCTCTGTTAGTTCGCTCATCCTCTATCCATGTTAATAGATTACCCCCAATACCATGACCTTGTGTGCAGCAACCTTTCATATGGCACCTTATTGAATGTCTTTTGTAAATGCATATACCCTACATTTGACTTGTTCCCCTTTTACATCTTAAAGGAACTGATAAATTTATCAACGACATTTTCACTTTCACAAAACCACACTGACTCTGTCAGATTCTATTATGACTTTTTAAATGAACATCAAGAAAGAAATGGAGGATATATAAATCGCTTTTGCACAGATGTTGTCGCAGAGGAAAAGGGAGGGAAAAAAATGCATAAGACCAAAAAAAATGTATTGGGTATGTTAATCTCCACATAGTCCAATGCACTTTACAGCCAATTAATTACTTTTGACACTTGGTCAATATTTTTGAAGTAAACACAATCAATTTTCACATAGCAAATTCATAAAAACAGCATGAGATAAATGACTTCTCAATCATTGCTGGTGTCATTGATTGACTGGCACACAAAGACACTGCTCTTTGAAAACGTGCTTTGTTGATTTTTCAGATCCAGCTGAGCAGGCAGGCGCGGTCTCAGTCATTATCAAAAGATATTGGTCTGAATTTTGCCAGTAACGGGGAAGTCCCTGTGACCCCGATTAGGGCAGCAGTGCCCCATTAAGAGGCTGCGGCTGAGGCTGCTGTTTAATTAAGGATGACAGCAATTCTGAAGAGCACAATCAGAGGACCAGCAGCTCAGCATGCCACTGCTAACAATGGCCAATGCTTAGGTTGAAGCTCCAGGGAAAGTGCAGCTCAGCAGTGTAGGAGCCCGGTGTAGACAGCTGAGTTGGGTTGGGGGATGCCAGGGCCAAGCGGGCAGCACCTGGCAGTTGCAAGACTCCCTGAGCACCGGCGTCATTGCTTTCAAGGTGGCTATTGCTGACAGGGAGCCCTTCTGTGTGCCATAGAGGATCCATAAAAAAGGCCCCATCCCTTCGGAATCCAGCACAGCACCATCAGGATTTACCCAGGATCTTCCCATTTGGAGCCTTCCGATCAGGGTAAAATGCCCAAAGGTGCAGGAAATGGCCCTTAAATGGCTCAATTAACCTCACAGTGGCTGTCCAAGCCGTTAACCTCCTGCAGCTGGCAACTATAGCATGGTGGCAGGAAGACTTGGCTCCCTTCCCAACACCTTCCCCCACCATTTTGCCAGCCTTCCTTCCTCCCAGCCCATCTCCAAAGGTCCTGGAAAATTCAGCCCAGCATCTCCAACATTGCAGCGATTACCTCAGTATCACTGTTACTTTTAGGCAGGAATCTGACTTAGAGGAGCTCAATCATAACCCCACAGATGGTAGGTCTGCATCATTGTCCCCTCAGCCAAGCACGTACACCAAATGTCTGAACCTGCGGCTCCCCTCGTACTGAGCAGTGCAACTTAGTTTACATGGCCAAATTCTCAAGTGGAACTTAAACCCACAGCCTTGACTTTGAATGGAATGTGCTACCACCATTGAGCCAAACTGACATTTGATATTGGGGTACATCAGTGTAAACAAACATACTAACTATAATGTTTTGTGAAGAATTTACTTTTGAAAGTGAAACAAGACAAATAAATATCAAGAAAATATAAATAAATGATGCTTCAGAGTATCTGCCGCAGGGAAAAGTTAGTGACCTTTTTCTTATTTTATCCTTTTCATGTTCTTGTAGAATCATGGAACCATATAATCCAGGAGTTATGAGTCATGACATTTTACAGACTGTTAATATGCTCACAGCATTTTTTTTATGTCCACTATCTTAGTAGAGGCATTAATGCATTTAAAATTAGCAGATAATTTTAAAATATTGGAGAGAAGAATTTAACACAAGTATGTTGAACCTTCACAGAATAGCATCACAGTAAATTTCCACACAAAGGAACAGATTGTATGTGGTAAAGTATTTAATCTGTGACCCTTGGATGACGTGCAGCCCCTAATCACTGACAATCTGACCCACATACGCTATTCTATTTATAGTTTTCATATTGAGGGCTCAGAGGTTTCAAAATGTCTGTTTTAAAGATCATCTTTCAACCCCTCTACAGCCTCTGTGATGTCAAATTGCTTGCTTCACAGCCAGCCTTGGATGTCATACATTTCTTCCAGTTAAGCATTGGAAGGGTAATGCCATTTTCTTGGGCCTCAGGTTCAAACTTCCACTGATTCCAACTCTCTTCTTAGCTCTTATCTGGCTGAGTCAGATTGTTTGCAAGATCAGCAGTCTATTTGATCCTGAGTTGAGCTTCTGACCCAACTCAAATCCTAACCATGGTAATGGCTGCCTCTTTTCACCTCTGTAATATCGCTTGCCACTGTCCTTGCCTCAGCTTGCCTGCTGCTGAAAACAATATCCATAACTTTGCCCAAACTCAACTATATCATGGTTTCCATGGCTGGCTTCTCATGCTCTACCCTCTATCCATCGACTCATCCAAAACTCTGCTTTTCAAATCTGACTCTACACATGTTTAGATCCATTCATAGCCTTGCCCCTCCACAACTCTTTAAACTTCTTCAGGCCTACATTCTTTGATCTCTCTGTTTTCTGACTCTGGCCTTCCCTTCATGTCACCATTAATGACTGTGCCTTCGGTATCCCTGGTTCAGATGCTCTGGAATTCTTTGTGTGTGTGTTAGTTAGTTCAGTGGGAGGCTTTTGCCACTGGGGTCCACTCCATCTGCCACAATGCCCAGCACTTGATTAGGAGCCCCCTCATGTTGTCAGGGTTCACCAGGTGGTCACCCCATTCAACGGAGCACTGACCCACCAATGGTAAAGTGCAGTCGGAAAACATATTTAATTGGCCACTTAAGCACTTGGGCAGGAGAGCTGCCATCCTCCTTCCCTGCTGGTGGTAAAATGCTGTGATAATAGGAAGGCAATAGGAACTGCACCCCCACCTTTCTTTGCCATTTTACAGTTTCCCTGTTCGCCTCCCAGCCCATCCCTGGAGGGCTGGTAAAATCGAGCCGTGTGGCTCTCATGGGTTTATGGTACATATTAATATAACCCATGAATACAAAACCTTTGATACTTATGTGATATGATCTGTGGAAGGACAAAGAAAATAGGCAAAGGCTATAGAGATGCTGTGCTTTTTTATATATGTAAAGCTATTAACCTGAAAGCAACTCAGACTGTCATGGCTACTATGTGCTGGACAAGGAAGAAAGATTTGTATTTGTTGATATGCTCTTTAAATACCTCAGGATTTCCCAAGGGGCCTCACAGAAAATGGACTACTTTTTTGTCACTTAGACATTGTTGTAATGCAGTGGTTCCCAAAGCGTGCGGCGCGCCACACTGGTGCGGCGAGAGAGGATGGCAAATGTGGCGGGAAGATTAAAAGACAATTAAAGAAACATTTAAACATGGTTTAAACAAGCATTGTTTTATACTTTCTGGATGTCCCATGATCATATTATAAAGTAGTTGTGTTCTATGTTATGAATCAAGCACTGCCAGGAGTCGTTTTTTTTTTGTTTTTGAATGTATTTCTTATCAGTAAAAAATTCAGTGTGGCACGAGCAAATTTTTATTCCAAAAGTGCGGCCCAGTGAAAAAAGTTTGGGAACCACTGTTGTAATGTAAGAAGCATATATACATTCCCAGCTGGAAGCATATTAGGTAAGGTATCCTGAACCCATTTCTGAACCAGGCATTTGGCCTTAGATGTAAGTATAGGACCTAATACCTGCTTGAGGCTCTCTTTAAATTAAGGATTTTTCTAAGAGAACCATCATCAGCTGCACTCAAGGTAACCCAGTTTAGGGATCCCCTGCCAGGACCAACCAAGTACGTAAGTAAATTATAAGTAAAAATGGGGAACTGAGAAGAGCATTCTTGTGTATCGCATCAGAGAATTGTATGTCGTATCAGAGAACTGATCAATGCTACTCACTACCCATCTCCCCACCAAATCAGTGAGTGCAAGGGGTTCCACTCAGATGCCTGAAAGTTGTCCATGACATTTTCAACCCCTCACTTCCACCAGCCCCCAAATGCCACCTCTCCCCCAATTGTCCATGACACTTTCAGGCGTTCCCGTAAAGAGGTGCAACAGTGACCAATTTATACTCCAAAATCTTCATCACAGGAAGATAGAACATATAACAAAATCAGAATGATTACTGCTGGCAGTCGATTTGGAACTTCTCTGAAAACTGAGGGAAGCACAGTGCCAGGTACTCGGGTTCAATTCCGGCCTCGGGTCACTGTGTGCAGTTTGCACATTCTCCCCTTGTCTGCGTGGGTTTCCTCCGGGTGCTCCGGATTCCTCCCAAAGTCCAAAGATGTGCGGATTAGGTTGATTGGCCATGCTAAATTGACCCTAGTGTCAGGGGGTTATCAGGGTAAATGTGTGGAGTTATGGAAATAGAGCCTGGGTGGGTTTGTGGTTGGTGCAGATTCAATGGGCCAAATGGCCTCCTTCTGAACTGTAGGGATTTTATGATTTTATGAAAACAATTTAACTGTAAATATTGAAATACACAAGTACCTGTAGTACAGGAACATTGATTTTCTTCAGTATTATTCTCTTCTCAGCAGATATTACGAAGATGAACTCAAACCTATGGAACATTAGAGAGATGTTAAGCATTCCCACAGGACCTGGGTAAGTAGCAATTAAAGAAAAATTAAATACTGTCACTTTGAGATATTTTAGACCTTGGCTGAAAACTGTTGAAATATATTGTCAAGAAGTGGATGATAATATACAGCCACCAAATTTAAAGGACATGTGAACAGCCATTCACTTAATGTTGGCCAAGAGCTCCTTATTCCTGTTCCAGAGTCCTTGCGGCCACAACTCGTACTCGAGAAACTGGTAGATGTGAGCAATCACAATGCCGGACATACAAGGGCGCCTCCAGCATTGTCTTTCATTGATTTCTAGATAAGACCAGAGCAAGCAATACACCCGTAGTCAGGCCAGTGATCGCCGTGCGGTGGTCCATTTTCACCAGCATTTTGACCTCGCAGTGGCTTCGCTGTCTCTTGTGGATCAGTCCCTTGCTCCTCCTGACCCTATGCCAATATGCGAAGGGCCCACCTTCTAATCTGGATGAGAGCCGTTACCAAGGGGTAATGGTGAGGAGTGTATCTGGGGAAGGTGGTCATTGGAATCACATCTGGAGCAAAATACTTTATGCTCGCACTAATGCCAAAATCAAATAAAGTTGGGGTTTAGGCTAACTTGGAGTTTCTGACCTGGTCCCTAACACATGGTTGTTTGAATAAGCAATTCCATCACTTTTGTCCCAGACAATCAAAAAATGCCGAATAGGATTCAGCATTTGCACAAATTGCAGACTTCTCCCATGTCTAATGTGTTACTGCCTACACCCATATTGCCATATGAACTCCTTCAAATGACTCCCTTCTTTGAATTGAAAGGCCTTTCACTCCATTTATGTGGCGTGATCACCAGGGAACCTCTGTGTTTACTCTCTTAGCAGATACCATGATACATATGTCAGCAGTGTTCCATCCCCTCATTACCGTGCACAGCATGCTGGTTGTTTCAGGATAAGGGCTATCCCTTACTGTTGTTTTATGATGCTTATCAGGAATCTACTCTTGGTATTCGAACTGTAGTATAGGCAGAACCATGTCTCAATTAGAAGCTTCATTGAGCAGATATTTGGATTCTCCAAGCAATGATTCCATTGCCTGATTGGGTCTGGTGGTTTCCTTCAATAAAAGCCAAAACATATGTCCAATATGATAATTTACTGTAAGCCACATAATACCACTTAGCAATGGAAGTGCATGCTTAAGAATTACCCTCATATCTGCAAATTTCTACTCATCTTAGTTGTCTTTGTAATGTTTACTTATCATGAATTCTTTTGATACAGGATGAATAAAGCTTCTACTCGGAATAGTGCTCCCAGTGACTACTCCAGCTTGACCGATTCTCAGTTTCTTTTTGGATCACAATTCTGTCCTGAGAATTCAGAATCACAAGATTTCAACCTGCCTTCGAGAACACTGAAGAGTTCCCAGCAGAACTCACAGCAGATTGAAGTAAGACCACTCTGAACTGCCTGAGCTGGTGTCTGAATCTTGCTGTTCTGATATATGAGGTGTAATTAAAATAAAACATTGGAGTTTACAGACAGTCACTATAGAACAAACATAAATATTTTTCGTTAAGTTTGTGTGACCTAAGCTGAGTTAGGAAAAGTAACAGGAGAGGTAGTGGCTCCCTGACTGCTAAAGCGTTGAATTAAATAACTAAAATGCATGTTTGTGTCTTTCGATCCCGACACAGCTTCATCCATCATTCTTCTAGAACACCCTCTAGCCTTCTGTCTGCCTTCTGTATCCTTGGGTCCTCCAACTCCATTCTTCTATGCTCCTCCTTTCCTTCGCCGCCTGCCCCTTGAACTCCCTCCTTGCAGTCCTTTGCTTCTTCACTTCTCTCTTCATTTATAAAAGTCTTCTCAAGACTCTTCTAATTTTGCTACCAACTCATGGCATTTTTTCTTCATGGTTCCTTTAATCTTCTTGTTTTTTACTTTAAAGTTTACTTTCCACATTAAAATTGTTATGTAAATGTAAGTTTTTAAAACTTTTTTATTATTGTCACAAGTAGGCTTACATTAACACCGCAATGAAGTTACTATGAAAATCCTCTAGTCTCCACACTCCGGCACCTGTTTGGGGACACTGAGGGGGAATTTAGCATTGCCAATGCTCCTAACCAGCATGTCTTTCGGACTGTGGGAGGAAACTGGAGCACCCGGAGGAAACCCCCACAGACACGGGGAGAATGTGCAGACTCCACACAGACAGTGACCCAAGCCGGGAATCGAACCCAGGTCCCTTGCGCTTTGAGGCAGCAGTGCTAACCACTGTGCCACCGTGCCGCCAAATGTGTTGCTTGTTGTCATGATAGCACAAATGTCACTGGAATTTGATAGCATAAACTTCACTGGAATTTGAGGATAACATCATATCAGAAATTTACTAATGAGCAGCAGGATATTTGGGTGAGAATTTGCAGGAAAGTTTCTAATTGTTCTAATTACATTATCAAACTATTCAGATTCTGTCTTGATTCATCTGTTTGATGCAGTACTTAATATATTGGAATTTGATATAATGTGTCGGAGCTCTCTATTTCCTACAGTGATAGAAAGCAAGCTTTGCATCTGATGTTCTGCAAAGTGAGATTTCTGATTACCTGTAATTATGAATAGATACCAAGCAAAAATGGATTATAGCTGGAACTTTCTGGCTGTTCACGCTGGCGGGACCTCCTGGTCGATGGCACATTCCCACTATGGTTTCCCGGCAGCATGGGGCGGAGTCAGTGGGAAATTCCATTGACAATGATAGGACCAAAAGATCCCGCTACCGGCCAGTGGTGCACAGTCTCCCACCGCGAGAAAGACACCTCAGGGAGGCTAGGGAATCCTGTCCTATATCTCTAAAGGGGGAAAATCAGAGAGAGAATCAGCTCCTGTTGCTCTCTCTTAGACCTTCTAGCAATCTGTTTCTGCTGGTATTAAAAGAGATCCAAGTTAAAGTCACGTTTTTGGTCTCTTGACTAGGGATCATTATAACACAAGTAGATCGTATAAAGGCAAGCGGAGGAATTTATTAACAATAATTTTTTCAACAATAAGTGAAATATAGATTGTACTGTTCACTGATGTCCTCTGATACTTAAATGGCAAATAAAAACATTGGTAGCAGCTGTGAAGCAAGGCATTTGCTGTCACAGATACAAGTTTTACACAACAGATTTATGAAATGTATGGGACAGTGTTTGACAGATTGGTGGTAAATAGTTTTTCATGTTAGGAGATAAATAAATATTCCATTGTTAAGTAAAATAAACAGGCTTCAAAGCAAGAATTCAACCCAAAGTATAAGGATATGAACCAGGATTGCTCATGTAATTCACAAGTGCCAACATCCATAATTTGAATGTATGTCAAGTATACTGGAATGTTGCTGAGTGCCAATTTCACAAATTCTAATATGCTTTAGGTATTGAATTGAGATTGTGTGAATTATAAGAGCAAGCTGTATTCAGTTGAGAAGCTGTTCCCTCTGAAGAATACATCAAGAACTAGAGGGCACAGATTCAAAATGATGGGCAGGAGGAATAGAAGTAGAGGAAAAATGTTTTCACTCAGAGTGGTTGGAGTGTGGAACAAACTTCCTGAGAGGGTGGTGGAGGCAAATTTGATTGAAGGGTTCAAAAGGGAGTTGACTTGCTATCTGAAAAGAAATAATGTGCAAGGTTACAGGGAAAAGGCTAGAAAATGGGAGGAGGCAGAACGCTTTTCCAGAGAGCCAGCGCAGACTCAATGGGCTGAATGATCTCCTACACTGCAAATATTCTGTGATTTTGTGATTGTTTTAGATAGGGAGAAAGTTCAAAATCCAAAAGAAATACCAAGCTAAGCTATTTCTGTTATTTTATAGAGTGAATCGAGGTTCTATGAGAAATATCAGGCTAAGCCATACTTATTTGCTGCGGAAAGCAAAGAGACTCGTTCATTGACTCAGTCTTGTGCTGGGAAACCCAAAGGCCTTCTGGAGCAGTTTGAGATTAGGAGGAGAAAAGCGAAAGACAAAGAAGAAAGGTAATTATTGCAGGAATAACAGCTAACATATGCATTTTGATTCTTGCTTCAGTATGTTTGATTATAAAAATGTATTTTATTTATTATTATTTTAGTGAGCTCTTTAATAACTGGATTTCTAAGCTCCAGGACAGCATTGAAGGGGTATGTAAATGTCAAGTCTGAATATTTTCTCAATACTAATTTTACACTTCCGACATTCGCTCCAACATGTGAATACCATGATGTAGTAAGCAATAGGTCTGAACATTATTCTAATTATATTGGAATTGGCTCCATTGGGACGGCACAATGGTTAGCACTGCTGCCTCACAGCTCCAGGGACTTGGGTTTGATTCAGGCCTTGGGTCACTGTGTGGAATTTGCACGCTCTTCCCATGTCTGCATGGGTTTCCTCTGGGTGCTCCGGTTTCCTCCTCTATGCAGGTTAGGTGGATTGGCTATGCTAAATTGCCCCTTAGTGTCCCAAGATGTATAGATTAGTGGGATTAGCAATGGGAAATGTGTGGGGTTACGGGGATTGGGTAGGGGAGAGGGGCTGGGTAAGATACTCTGTCAGAGTTGGTGCAGACTCAGTGGGCCTAATGGCCTCTTTTGCAATGTAGTGATTCAATGGGCCCAATTTTACCATCAAGTTGCGCCCGTTTTCGGGCATGAAAACTTGGTAAAGTGGGGCATGAGGCGAGTAGCACGATCCATGCCCACCTTCGTGCCGGTTCCCCCTTTACCAAGGCCAGAAAATGGCCGCGGTCGGGACTGCGTCTGAAATGGGCACGACGGCCATTTAAATACATTTACATGCATTTAAATTGACTTAATGGGCTGCACGCCCAACCTTACCGGCACTTCCCCCTTTACCACTGCATTCGTCCATCCAGAATTGGTGCGAAACAGACATGCTCCACAAAAGTCCGATTCGGGCGCTCCAGTTAGTGAGGAGGTAAGTGCCGAATGTCCGACGGCTCTCTGCTTGAGATGGGGGGGAGGGGGGGTCCGCTGCCACTCTGCCTGAGATCAGTGAGGAGGAAGGGTGGGTCCGCTGCCACTCTGCCTGAGATCAGTGAGAGGGAAGGGTGGGTCCGCTGCCACTCTGCCTGAGATCAGTGAGAGGGAAGGGTGGGTCCGCTGCCAGTCTGCCTGAGATTAGTGAGGGGGGGGGGGTCCGCTGGCACTCTGCCTGAGATCAATGAGGGGGAAGGAGGGGGGGGGGGCCACGATCAGTCTGGGTGGCAGAGAGGGTGGGGGGGATAAGGGGGTCAGTAATGTTGGGCGGGTGGGGCAATGTCTGTGGGGGCCAGGGGGAAGCATTATCCGGCCCGGGAGCGATGTGGCAGGGAAGCTGCATTCTGTCTTTTTTACGCATGTGCAGTTGGAGACGCCGATTGGAGCTGCAGGATTTCGGGTGGGTTAAGCCCCGCCCACAGGCTTGTGCAGTGCGATTCGCAATCACTGATATTTTTGCAGGCAGAGTGTGTATGGGGGCACCTGAGAATGGGTCTAAAAGTCGGATCTGAAACACTCCCAGTTTCAAGTCCGCCCAGCCCTTAGAATCAAAATGGTAAAATAGGGCCTTATGATTCTATAAGGATATATTTTACACCTTCAGAGGAAAAACGAAGGTTGATTTTCCTCTGTGGGTACCTGATGGTTGCCTGACCAATGTGACATAGCTCAGGTTGGCTACATTTACCAAAACAGCACGTAACTTGTTTCAGGTCATAGCACTTCCTGACTGGGCCCCATGCCAGTAAACTAGACAGAAAACAGGAGTGAAACTACATGACGAGAGAGGTCTATAATTGTGCTTCCAGTTGCACCACTGGGGAGCAGCAGCTAGAAGACTTAAAGATTATTTTGATATAGGGTGAGGGGAACTAAGGCTTATGTGGATCATAAACACCAGTCACGATCTGTTGGGTGGAATGGTTTGTTGCTGAGTTGTATTTAATTCTAGGGAGTGAGGGAAGGTCCCCTGTTGATATTCCTCCAATGTTTGGTAGCTCTAGGAATCCTCTGAAACCCTTGCTCTGTAGAAGCCTCGACACAGACCTTTTTGGCAGCTATCCTGCTGCACTTACAATGAGGTGGGAGGCCATGAATGCTTCCTCTCATTTTACTAACGGCATAATACTGAGTCAATCCCTCTGATAAATGTTAGCCAGTTGGCATACCATGACATACCAGTGTAGCACCTAGAGGCAGAGACACGATGGTTTGGTTTCTGGCCTGTTTTTCTCTTCTATATGGCTTTGGAACATCAATTCTTAGAGCACAACAAAGAGGAAAATCTACCCTTTAATATCAAGTGACTTTTCAGGTAATTGAAGATTTTTAAAACTCATGAGGCTGATTCTTTTGACCTGGACCCCTCCTAGATGCTGAGCAAACATGATGGAGACCAATTAGGCTGTGTCTCTGACCCCATTGTTTTGATTCCAAAGCTTTTGTCAAAGGGCAGATCAAAGCCTGCACTTGCATTTGGAACAGACCAAGTGTTGTCATGGCAATGTGATGGAAGGGCATTCTTCAGACTCAATTCCCTCTGATTACATACAACATGCACTAATTTCCAGCAGAACCCCAAGCTTCTGGTGCCTGTGTCTGGACCCTGTCACCTTGCAGAGCTGAGTGGATGAAGCAGTAAAGCAAACAGCACTGACAGGGGCCCAACAGCTTTTTGACCCCAAGTGGGCAGCACGGTGACACAGTGGTTAGCACCAGGGACCTGGGTTCAGTTCTCACCTTGGATGGTGACTATGCGTGGAGTTTGCACATTCTCCCCATGACTGCATGGGTTTCCCCCGGGTGCTCTGGTTTCTTTCCACACTCCAAAGATGTGCAGGTTAGGTTGATTGGCCATGCTAAATTGCCCCTTAGTGTCAGGAGGGCTAGCAGGGTAAAAACATGGGGTTACGGGGATAGGGCCTGGATAGGATTGTGGTCGGTGCAGACTCTATGGGCCAAATAGCCTCCTTCTGCGCTGTAGAAATTCTTGTTGGAGAACAGCAATCGGAAAATCCTGTGGCTGGTAGCCAAGCCCACACTCACTTTGAACATAAATTGGTTAATTTACAGTAAGGTAACTTAAAATCTTTTTCTTAAATTCATGTCTTCAAGATAGACAGGAGTAATAAAGTGCCCTTTTTCCACAAAACAGAATTTACAATTAAACATAATAGCAGGTCCAAGAAGAGAAGTCCTTAAAAAAATCCTGATGAATTACTTCATGTAGTGCTCTGCTTCTGTTACATCCTCATTATCCTTCTATGTTGCAGATTGCTTGTTGATTCTCTTTGACTACAAATGAGCACATACCTCTCAGTCGATGTATAGTGAAGAATGAAGCATACCACTTCACCTTGTGCTACCTTTATCAGCATTTCCCCCTTTACCACCGCATTTGCCAATCCGGAACTGTGCCGTAATGGACCTGCTAAATAAAAGTCTGAAACGGACGCTCCAGCTTCTGAAGGGCACGTTCAGTGTTTCCAACGGCTCTCTGACTCAGATCAGTGGTTGGGGGGGGTGGGGGAGGAGGGAGACACATATAGGGCCTGATTTTACCATTTTCATTCTAATTGCCGAATCTGGGCGTAATGCAGATCTGACTTAGAAATCTGCTTGCAGGCGCCCCCATACGCTGTCAGCCATCTCCAGTCCCATTCGCGCTGTGGGCGGGGCTTAGCGTGGCCGAAACGATTGGAGCTCTGAACTGCGCATGCGCAGTTTGAAAAAAATTTGAAAAAGCGCGCCCGTGTCAGATCGCTCCCAGACCGCAGAAAGCGGAGAAAGCGGCCCGGGAGCGAAAATCAGGAGCGAGGGTGCACACACACATCACTGTTGCCCTTATCCACCCCCCCCCTCCTCACTACCCACACATGTCACTGTCCCCCTTATCCACCCCCCCCACGACCCACACACATCACTGTCCCCCTTATCCACCCCCCCCCTCCTCACTACCCACACATGTCACTGTCCCCCTTATCCACCCCCCCCACGACCCACACACATCACTGTCCCCCTTATCCACCCCCCCACTACCCACACACATCACTGTCCCCCTTATCCACCCCTCCCACTACCCAGAACGATCGCCACCCCTGCCCCCCTCCCCACTGGTCGCCCGCAGAGTGGCAGCGGACCCCCACCAGAGATACATCTGCCCCCCCACCCACCTACCAGTGAGTGATGCCCCCCCCCCCCCCCGGACAACGATCTGGCCTCACTCACTCCCCCCCCCCCCCTGCAGAATGGTCTGGCCTCACTCCCCCTCCCCTCCAGAGGAACATCTGACCCGCCTCCTCCTCCTTCCCCACCAGACAACGATCAGCCCTCCCCATCACCACCAGACAACAATCAGCCCTGCCCCCCCATAACCAGACAACGATCTGGCCTCACTCCCTTCCTCCCCCCCTCAACCAGAGAATGATCTGACCTGCCTCCCTCCTCCCCCACCCCCCCAACCACTGATCTGAGTCAGAGAGCCGTTGGAAACACTGAACGTGCCCTTCAGAAGCTGGAGCGTCCGTTTCAGACTTTTATTTAGCAGGTCCATTACGGCGCGGTTCCGGATTGGCAAATGCGGTGGTAAAGGGGGAAATGCTGATAAAGTTGGGCGGACAGTTCATGAATTCAATTTAAATGCATGCAAATGCATTTAAATCGTCATTGCGCCCGTTTTGGGCGCAAATCGAATCGCTGCCATTCCCGGGTTTCGGTAAAGTGGCAATCTGTGCGGGTGCGGATCGCGATAATGGCCTTTCACCTGACTTTACCACGTTTTCACGCCAAATGGTAAAATAGGGCCCATAGAAAATGTGTCCAGCTAGTGTGAAAATGGGAGAGTTGTAGGTCTATCTTTTGGGCGGGTATTTGCACCCAATCTTGTGCACATAGTACATGAAAAAAAATGGGCTAGGCCATTACTAGCTACTACAGGCAGTGGGCAGGACCTAATTTGCCAGCCAGCAGCAGAGGGGGCTATTACGCATGTGCAGACCTGTCTGTATAGTGCGCAAGAAACAATACTTTTCACTGTATGCTTATACCTGTGACAATAATAAATCAAATCAAATCAAAGCGATCGTTGGGGTGAGGGAGCGTTCGCAATAGCAATAGCAGAGCTGTGAAGCCCCTGCTGTTGGAGCCAGCCTCAACTAACCATGCCTAAACCCCGCCGATCGCAAGCCCCACACTGCCTGGAAATGTAGCCCCTGCCCCCCATGTCACCCAGACCAATTGTGCTCCCTCCTTCCCTTACATCGATCTGATGCAGAGCTGCAGCGGGCTTCCCCTTCCACTGATTGCAGGCAGAGTGGCAGCGGGCCTCACTCCCTCACCCCAATGATCGCTTTGATTTGATTTATTATTGTCACATGTATTAGCATAGAGGGAAAAGTATTGTTTCTGGCACGCTATACAGACAGAGCATACCGTTCATAGAGAAGGAAACATAGCTAGAATGTAGAGAAAGATCAACTTAATGCAAGGTAAGTCCATTCAAAAGTCTGACGGCGGCAGGGAAGAAGCTGTTCTTGAGTCGGTTGGTATGTGACCTCAGACTTTTGTATCTTTTTCCTGACGGAAGAAGGTGGAAGAGAGGATGTCCGGGGTGCGTGGGGTCCTTAATTATGCTGGCTGCTTTGCCGAGGCAGCGTGAAGTGAAGACAGAGTCAATAGATGGGAGGCTGGTTTGCGTGATGGATTGGGCTACATTCACGACCTTCGTAGTTTCTTGCAGTCTTGGGCAGAGCAGGAGCCATACCAAGCTGTGATATAACCAGAAAGAATGCTTTCTATGGTGCATCTGTAAAAGTTGGTGAGAGTCGTAGCTGACATGCCAAATTTCCTTCGTCTTTTGAGAAAATAGAGGCATAGGTGGGCTTTCTTAACTATAGTGTCGGCATGGGGGATCAGGACAGGTTGTTGGTGATCTAGACACCTAAAAACTTGAAGCTCTCGATCCTTTCCACTTTGTCCCTGTTCGCAGCTGCAGTGGCGGTGGAACTCCCCTCCCTCCCCAATCGGGCTGTTGCGGTCTGGCCCCGCCCCATCCAGGCTCTGTGCACCCCCCCCATAGGTCCCCCGATCTGCAGTGCAATGTGCCTGGTGGGTATTGCCAAGGTGCCAGGCTGGCACTGCCTAAGGGGCACCCCCCTTGCCCTCGGCCTCTCCGGGGGCCCTCAATGTTGTCTGGTTTTACCGGTGAGTGCAACAGAACTGTTCCCCGTTCATGGGGAGCAGGTGTTTTCCTCGCTGGAGAGAACGTCTCCCGGTGAGGCCATAAAGGCGGGTGAGCCCGGACGATTAAGCGCCAGGCTCGCTAATCACATGGAAATCAACATTTTAATAAATTTAAATAATTTGTTCAGCCTCTCGCCGGAAAGGGCGGGAGATTGACCTCGCTGAAAATTTGGCTCCAGTAAGATCGCGAAAGCTGAGCAATTGGGTGCGATCCAGATTTCTCGGCTCTCGAGCGATTATACTGGCTCGCTCCGCCCATCGGTGGGAGGGGTGAACCGGTAAAGTTACGCCCATATTTGTAAACTCTTTCCTCCTATTGTCTCAACAGCAGAATTATCATTTTAGCAGAAAAATAGCCTGTCTGATTAGGGATGAGGTCCTTACCTCTCACATGTAACTAGTTTAGGCTATTTGCTAAGCGACACGGGTGTTGCGTGTTGGTATTAAGGGCAATGTTTCAAGTTGGTAAAATGTTTGGAAAACCAACTATGCCCACTCTCCTGGACCTATGCGTTGATATGTAGAAACCATTGCTTGTGATTTTAGACCATTTGGGGCCTTCATAAACCACAATTATTTACTGTTGTGGAGAAAGATACTCTGGGTTAAACAGATCCTCACTGGACCACAGCCCTCAGGTGATGGTGTCTTATGAATGCCATGTATTTTGGAAGAATCTGACATTTTTCCTGTTACACACTTGTTCTGAACTTAATGTTATCACACATTGTCAAAACGGCATTTGTGCATTGGGTATCATATATCAGTGCCACTCATTTGAAGAATGACTGCTCTTATTACTGTAGTTAAGGAATACACAAAACATAGAATTTACTCTATTAATATTGATTATGGAATTTACTCAGTATTAATATTGATTATGATAACCTGTGAGTGTCTTGATAATTTGTTTGTGACCTGATTGTTGCAATTTTAAATGCCACTCTTTGTATGTAACATTTAGAAAGTGATAGAGGTCACAATTCTGGAATTTAATATCGTTGGTGTTAAAATACAATGTTCAATGCAATCATGATGCATTTCTTTATGCATTTTTAAACAAGGAAGTTAATCCACTGCAGTTAACAGGATAATAATGCACACAGTGCAAAACTGGGCAGATTAAATCAATTGCTTGCTAATATATTCAAAAATTACCCTGTGCCTGTGACTAATTGCTTTTTTATTTTAAAGATTATAACGTGCTTTAATAATCTTGAAAAGAAGGCTGAACTACACAACAAATTGGTTCTTGAGGGATTGGAAAGTATGTCGAAAACAAGTAAGTTCACTGTGCTAAAAGGATTTTCAAATAATGTTTTGTAGAAAGAATGAACACTATTAAGGCAAATCACAGGTCCCACCCACAATGGCCTGCCCCCATACTCTTAATTTCATAATCTGATGAAATGGATCACCTGCTCATTGTTAGACACATGTATGATTTTCATTCCATTGAAATTCAAAACAAATGGAAAATGTCAATGAAACTGAGAACATTCCAATTTAATAATAGCTACAATAAGCGCAGTATGCATGTTTTTAAAGTCCAGAATTTGATGAACCATACATCAGATGCAGTCTCCAAATCGAGTACAACCATAGCAACAGAGTATGGAAGATATGCAGATTGGATTGTAATCTCTGTAGTAACAAACAAACTACCTTTGCAAAAGCAAGCATAACAAGGTTTTTATTTCATGCTAAGTGGCATGTAATATGTTCTAAATGTGCAACACTTTTCTAATCAGCCATTGAAATGAACACCTCTCATTATAGCATGGATTTTTATGTGTCACGTTATATTGAAAGAAAATCATCGGGGTGTATAATGGATGGTTGATCTGCTACAGTCCACTTTTCTGTTGGAATTGAAAATTTGTGATCTATTTAGAGTTAAAATATGCAAACAGACTATGCAATAATCAACAAATGAATTCTATCTCTATAATACAGCAAGTAATCTCACAACACCAGGTTAAAGTCCTACAGGTTTATTTGGTAGCACCGAGCTTTCGGAGCACTGCCCCTTCATCAGGTGATTCATCACATCATCTCTATAATAGGAATAGAGAGGGTTGTAACTCATTGGTCCAACTAGTATTGAACTTTATATTATATTCCAGTTTGTTGTATGATTATCTATACGCATTATTGACATCCAAATGTTAATTTCAAAAATACCCAATGCAATCATTATTTTATGAAATCTAAATTTGGACTTTATTTAAAAAGTCACCACTAATTCAGGCATTTTCCAAATGGGGTATTTTGATAAATTGTGGGTGAGTTTTACATATGATTACATAGCCACTAGGTGGAGCACTGCACAGTAGTCAAAGTTCTAATTATTTCCTGTACAGGTTAAACAAGACAAGTTAGTTCATGAACTAAATATAATTTTTAATGTTTAAAAGACAGACATTTCCTAAAAGCATGAAAGTAATGTTCAAACAAAATGGAAACCATGAAGGTCAAGCGAGAGTGGCAATGTATAAATATTCAGAATATTTCTTGTTAAGGACTTGTAAGAATACGTAATTCTAAGCCAGAATTTCCTGTAAGATTTTTATGTTGCTTCCAATATACTGATACATGGAAAATATTATTCAGGCAAATATTTCCTTGGCAACATTTGAGATTACTTAAGT
Source organism: Mustelus asterias (assembly GCF_964213995.1). Taxonomy (NCBI): domain Eukaryota; kingdom Metazoa; phylum Chordata; class Chondrichthyes; order Carcharhiniformes; family Triakidae; genus Mustelus; species Mustelus asterias. Next base: position 141,640,884 of record NC_135803.1, read on the forward strand.
TGCATTAACTCAGCAGTGTTGCCCACCCTTAGTAACCCAGAATTAATATTAATTTCCAATATCCACCCTCACTAACCCAGCTTGAATTTCCAAGTTACTTCACCCTCCTGCAAAGAATTATGACTGTTCCACAATTTTGTGCATTGTTATACACTTCTCATCTTGTTTCACCTCCCTCCACCCCCCTTTCAGTGCAGGAGAACATAAACTCACACTATGAATCAATAATGAGTGCCTTGGAGACCAAAAGCAGTACCGAGCAAATTCTGGAAATGGACAAGAGGCTTGTAGCTGTAAGTTATGTTTTTTTCATAATGTGAATAAATAAATTGTGGATTGAAACAAATTAAGTTTTTTAAAATCTCTTTTACATCATTTTATAGTTGTTTTGTAGTATAGAACTTAACCATTGCTGAAAGAAGACATCTTGTCAAAGTTTTTTGTCTGGCACTGATCAGGACAATCACAAGAATACCAATGTCAGGGAAAACAATAAGTTTATACTGTATGAGAAGAAGGTATTGATTGGTTGTCAAGTGGATTCTAATTGGTAGAGGCGTTGCCTTGGAGAATGCATACGTTAATGAGGACTGATAGCTAATTGCCAAGCATTGTGTGAAAGTGTAAATTAGGCAGCTTGTCTCTGGTCAAGCTATTTTCCTGAGGAATGAAACAGCAACTGGCTATCATTTATTTTGCAGATGAAATAGGCACACTACAAGCCTGACTGACAGTTGTACAATCTGACAATCAAAGTGCTACTATTGCATATACTAGAAGCTACATATATTAATACATGGGGCTGTAATGACTTCAGTCGGGCCATTGAGGTTGGCTATTTGGAATATGAACTCCGGTCCGATGGTAGTGGGTTATCGTTGATATTTGCTTACAAAGTCAGTTACAGATTTCCCTGATTAAGGATCCAATTGATGGGCCAATCAGGGAGTCTTTGCCGTGCACTTAACTGGGAGTGTCAGTTCCTCTGATACCCCCAGAGGTAGACTGCTAACTGCTAGCTCTCCGTATATGTTAGAGTTTGTAAATAAAGGGATTTTGGTGAAGGGACTTCTGCCTCTGAAGACTTAATGTAGGGGCCCTGTTCTTTGCAGACAGAAGAGCAGGTACACAAATTGTGCCTGTTTCAGCGCAACAAACTAAATGATACCATTCACTGGTTCATTCCTCAGGGCAATGCCTTGACCAATCAGAATCAAACTATGCTCAGCAGTTAACTGTCAGTATCATTAACAGGCACATTCTCCATGGCAACGCCTCCATCAATCAGAGTCTACTTACCAGCCAATCAGCACTCAGCCGTCATATAGTATAAAGTTGTTGTTTCCTCAACATTGTATTCTTGTGACTGTCCTAATGAGTACAAGACAAAAAGCTTTGACAGAGTTTTTTCAGTAATACATAATTTTATGTACAGCAATTGTTGTTAGAACTAACTCCTAAATTGAATTAATGACTTTTCACTATTCTTTAAAATCCAATTAGTTTGTTTTTGAAATTTGTCTTCCATATTGTCTTTTGAGAATTGGAGAACAGCAAGGTTTATTTTTCCTGCCAGCAGAAGAATCCAACCATACTTATTGTGACAAACATGCAATTATCAAAAATTAAAAAGACAGAAGGAACTAATTTATCTGTCATTATTTTTATGATCATTTTGGTCATGTAAAATATGCATAATTATATGAATCTTTTGGCAATGTTTATACTTACACTGCTTAAATTGTATATCAGGTTGGGTTTGCCTATTGTTCCAATTATGTGAAATGCATTTTTTACTATTTAAGTCCATAAATTTCAGCAATTGCTTGATGTAAATGAGGGAACCTGTGACAATGTGCATTAAACATTTTATTTCTATTACATTTCAACAAAGGCAATCCTCAGAATTGCTAATTAGAATTAAAACGATTTGTGAATGCATTTTTCACTTGGGATACTACATACTTTTATAGATTTTTAATTTACCAGCTTTGTGTTTTGTTAATAAAAACTTGCATTCTCATTTTATTGTTGGCACACTATTACCAGCTAAGGACAGACAATACATTTATCTGCAAACTCTCTCTGATAGTCAGTAATTAACAGGTGCTGTACAATCTCCCAGATTGACTTATCCCTCATTATTCCATCCTTTTTGGGATCAAGTTTTTTGATTTGTCACTTTGAGCCTGATTTTACCATCAAGTTGCGCCCGTTTTTGGGTGTGAAAATTTGGTAAAGTCGGGCGTGAAGCGAGTAGCACGATCCACGCCCGCCTCCACGCCGGTTCCCCCTTTACCAAGGCCGAAAATGGCCGTGATCGGGACCGCGCCCAAAACGGGCACGACGGCCATTTAAATGCATTCACCCATCCAGAATCGGCGGGAAACAGACATGCTCCACAAAAGTCCGATTCGGATGCTCCAGTTAGTGGGGCGGTAAGTGCTGAGTTTCCGACGGCTCTCTGCTTGAGATTGGTGGGAGGAGGGTCCGACGGCTCTCTGCTTGTGATTGGGGGGAGGGGGGGGTGGTCCGCTGTCCCTCTGCCTGAGAGCGGTGGGGGGGGGAAGGGGCTCCGCTGCCACTCTGCCTGAGATCGGTTGGGGGAAGGGGGCAGAGACCCGTGATCAGTCTGGGTTGGGGGGGGGGGTGGTGTGGAGGATAAGGGGGTCAGTAATGGTGGGGCAATATCTGTGGGGGCCAGGTGGAGGCATTATCCGGCCCAGGAGGGATGGGCAGGGGAGCGGCATTCTTTCATTTTTTTTCTGCACATGCGTTGTTGGAGGCGCCGATCGGAGCTGCAAGGTTTCGGGTGCATTAAGCCCCGCCCACAGGTTTCTGCAGTGCGTTTCGGAATTGCTAATACTTTTGTAGGCAGAGTGCGTATGGGGACGCCTCAGAATGGGTCTAAAAGTCGGATCTGAAATGCTCCCAGTTTCCGTTCTGCCCAGCACCTAGAATCAAAATGGTACAGTCTGGCTCTTTATCTCTAAAATACAGGCTTAGGTCGGAACGATTGCGTTGGGAACTGTTGGAATACACCTGTGCCCTATCACTCTGGTTTAGAAATTGGGAAACAGGGTGCAATTTCAATGCCAGGTGAGGGCTTTGATACTCCCAATATGGGGCCTAGGGCCTCAATTACAATGTAAGTGCTGAGCTTTGGTGATTTAGAGATAGCTCACCCGGTGAAATGTTGCTAAATGGTTGGCTACTGTGACACTAGCAGGATTACAAAGAACAATGAACAATACAGCACAGGAACAGGCCCTTTGGCCCTCCAATCCTACGCCGCTCATGTGCCCAACTAGACCATTCGTTTGTATCCCTCTATTCCCAGTCTGTTCATGTGGCTATCTAGATAAGTCTTAAACGATCCCAGCGTGTCCGCCTCAATCACCTTGCTTGGGAGTACATTCCAGACCCCCACCACCCTCTGTGTAAAATACGTCCCCCTGACATCTGTGTTGAACCTTGCCCCCCTCACCTTGAACCTGTGACCCCTTGTGTTCGTCACCTCCGACCTGGGAAAAAGCTTCCTACTGTTCACCCTATCTATGCCCTTCATAATTTTATACACCTCTATTAGGTCGCCCCTCATCCTCCGTCTTTCCAGGGAGAACATCCCCAGTTTACCCAATCTCTCCTCATAGCTAAGATCCTCCATACCAGGCAACATCGTGGTAAACCTTTTCTGTACTCTCTCCAAAGCCTCCACGTCCTTCTGGTAGTGTGGCGACCAGAACTGGACGCAGTATTCCAAATGTGGCCTAACCAACGTTCTATACAGCCGCAACATCATATGCCAACTTTTATATTCTATGCCCCGTCCAATAAAGACAAGCATGCCATATGCCTTCTTCACCACCCTCTCCACCTGTGCTGCCACCTTTAAGGATCTGGCATTGTTAGGTAAATGTGGAAGAGGGCCAGGTCAGGGTGATTGATCCTACCAAATCTGAATGTGCCATTGAAGCACTGCTGATCCTTCTGGTTGCACGTTCCAGGTCACCGATTAGTATCGTGCGAGTTTAGCGTGTGGCGCTTTAAGCGCTGGGGCATTAATAGAGAATGTGTTTTGCTAGAGGCGCAGGACCCTACTTTAAATAAATTGTTTCCACCTTCAAGTTTTAATAATGTGCCTCCTGACTCCGGTGTTGCTGTTTTACCCAGTATGGAGACTTAGGAGCTGTGTGTCACCATTGCCCAAAAAACAGTGATCCCTAGGTAGTGATCATAATGCATTGGTGTTGATACACCAATGCATTATGTTCCATCAGATTTTTAATATTGTGTGAATTATGAAAGGAAAATAATGTGATCATTAGAGAAACTTTGATCTCTTACATCTCCTGACAGTGTCTGAATGTTATTGGTGGATGCTTGAAAGTGGGTCATAGACATGCTATTGGCCAAAAAATATGTCTTATTTACAGAGTATTTAATAATTCTGTTGTGAAGTGTTGCAGATCAGTCTTTACTAATAGACAGATCTCATACACTTTGCATTGTATTTTCTGCTATTTTCATGAATTATTCTCGATAGTTGATTTCTCTTATGGTCAAACTGTGTGAAAATGACACAAGATAAATACTAGAAGGTTTATTATGCATTAATTATACTTCATAGTTTGCATCCATGTCTAGCGTATCATCTGTGATTCATTCTGCCTCCTATTTCCTCTAATGAGACTGTGTACTGTTCTGGTCACCCTATTATAGAAAGGATATTATTAAACTAGAAAGAGTGCAGAAAAGATTTACAAGGGTGCTACCGGACTTGATTGTTTGAGTTATAAAGAGAGGCTGGATAGACTGGGACTTTTTTCCCTGGGCCGTAGGAGGCTTAGGGGTGATCTTAATGAGGTCTATAAAATAATGAGGGGAATAGATGAGGTAGATAGTCAACATCTTTTCCCAAAAGTAGGGAAGTCTAAAACTAGAGGGCATAGGTTTAAGATGAGAGGGGAGAAATACAAAAGGGTCGAGAGGGGAGAAATACAAAAGGGTCCAGAGGGGCAATTTTTTCACACAGAGAGTGATGAGTGTTTGGAACAAGGTGCCAGAGGTAGTAGTAGAGGTGGGTACAATTTTGTTTTTTAAAAAGCATTTAGACAGTGACATGGGTAAGATGTGTATAGAGGGATATAGACCAAACGCGGGCAATTGGGACTAGCTTAGTGGTTAAAAAAAAGGGCAGCATGGACAAGTTGGGCCGAAGGGCCTGTTTCCACACTATAAACCTCAATGACTTTATGAAACAGATTGACACAGTCAAGGTATGTGAATAAACTGTCTACGCAATGATATTTGTGAATATTAATGCCTGCATTTCTCAAAGCTGCTTTACTTCAAGCAGTTTTAATACAAGTAATGCGAATCTTATTTATAGTCTAGACAAACTTCATTGTGTTGTTTAACAACTTTCTTTTCAATTTTGCATGTCTAATAAGAGGTGGAAATGTGTTAGAAACAAGATAAGTCACTTTCTGAACTTGTGCTAGTTTGCATAAAATAGCAGTCTACCTGCTGCCTATAACATGGTTGACCACACACCATGGGGGTGATCTTACCAAAAAGGTCAAAGTGTCGAACAACCATGAAAGGGGGAGAGTTTCAGATCCATTTTGTGGGTGAGTTTCAAAATGTAGTCTTATGCCACTTTGTGCAAAACATATTGCATAGTCTGTTGCTCGCCTGCAGGGGGATGAATTAGCTGTTAATTAGCTGGGTGGAGCATTCTAATCTAATTCTATCCAATCGCAGCCACACTGCTCCCAAGCTGTTACTTTTGGTTCCCCTAAGAATCTATCCTTGGCTCCTTGCTATCTATATGCAACCCATTGTTGACATCAAAAAATAGCATTAGATTTCAAATGTATATTGCAACACCCACTTTACCTCACCAGGGCCTGAGAACCATAGAATCGCTACAAAAGGGGCCATTCGGTTTGAATCTGCACCGACTCTGAAACAGCATCTTACCCAGGCTCACCATCCCCATCCTATCCCTGCAACCCTGTATATTTAGCATCCATCTGACCTACATATCTTTGGACACTAAGGGCCAATTAGCATGTCTAATCCACCTAACCTGCACATCTTTGAACTGTGGGAGGAAACCGGAGCACCTGATGGAAACTCACACAAGCATGGGAGAATGTGCAAACTCCACACAGTCACCCAAGGCTGGAATTGAATCTGGGTCCCTGGCGCTGTGAGGCATCAGTGCTAACCACTGTACCACCGTGTCTCCACAATCATCAGCAATCTGTTACTTGATGCTGAAATCAGCACACATAGTGCAAAATTATGTCCAAGCTGAGTGAGAGATTGTGGAACAGCAACGTGACTGAGAACTGCAACTGTGCATCTACCAAGCCTGCATCCTCAGTGGCTCAGCCACGTTCATCAGATGGTTGACAGAAGTATACTCAAGGACTTTCTGTATAGTGAACTCGGCAGGTAATGACCTGCTGGATGTTCGTACCTCTGGTACAAGGGTCCTTACAAATGAGATGTGAAGTTCGTGGATATTGACGCTGACAACTGGGAGACAGTCACTAACAGCTCTGACCTCTGTAGGAAGGGCATTGGAATAGACAAGGAGAAACAGAGAGCTCAGCTGACCGAAAAGAGCGGCCAGAGTAAACAGGCCAGCAAATCCTGCAACTTCTCAGCCTGCTGCCTTCATCTGCAGCAACAACAACAGAGATTGCTATGCCATAATAGGCCCCAAGCCAGGTGATGTTCAACATAGAGTTGGCCACAACATGCAAACCATCATCCCACAACTCAGAAGGCTGCCAAAGATTATTGGCTGACTGTCTGAATTTATTTTCTGCTGAAATCCACATTGATGCCTTTTTTTACCTCTAGACTTGACTACTCTAACACACTCCTGGTTGGCCTTCAAAATTGCACCCTCATTAAACTGGAACTCATCCAAAACTCTGCTGCCCTATCCTCACTTGCACCAAGTCCTGTTGACTTATCACCCCTGTGCTCGCTAACCTTCATTGCTCCTGGTTAAGCAACACCTCAATTTTAAAATTCATATTTTCAAATCTCACCATGCTTTCACCCTTCCCTGTCACTGTAAACTCCTCCAGTGCCACAACTGTCTTGAAATGTCTTCCTTCATCTCATTCTGACATCTTGTGCGTCCCTGATTTTATTACTGCATTGCCAGTGGCCGTGCCTTCAGCTGCCTAGACTCCTTTCTCTGGAATTTTATCTCTTAAATCAGTCCGCCTCTCTATCTCTCTTTCCACTTTTACAGTTCTCCTTAAAACTTGCCTGTTTGGTAATCATTTGACCATCTGTTCTAATCTGCACGTATATGACATGGTGTCATTTGCTTTATGATGCTCCTGTGTAGTGCCGTGGGACATTTTATTCCATTAAAGGCACTACTATGATTATTTGCAACTGCATTTCTGTTGTGGTTTATGTGGCAGGGAGAGTGGCTGAACTTGGGTTTGTACATTATAAGCTGTACTTTTATTGGCGAAGAATTACACAGAGTGATATAGCACTAACTGAGGATGCTCGGCTTGTCCTGATTCTTCGAAAGAGATTACCAATCAGTCCTGTTCCTTGTTCTTTCCCCATAGCTCTGTAAATTCTTCCACTTCAAGTAAATAATATCTCCAAATTTGCAGATGACACAAATCTGGGGGATGCACAGTTGCTTCAGTGTGATTTGGACAAGCTGAGTGAGTGGGCCAAATACATGGAAGCTGCAGCATAATGTGGGTAAATGTGAGGTTATCCACCCTGATAGCAAAAACAGAAAGACAGATTATTATTTGAATGGCTGTAGATTGAGAACTATTTTCAAATGGTGGACAAACCCCTCATAACATTACATATAGCTGAGCACATTGTTTAATTAGTACAAAAGTTAGAATTTGTATTAAGTTAAATGTTCAAGTTATGCTTAAGTTTATTGTCTACACTTGCAGATGAATCATTCAAACATATGTCTCATTTATTATGAAGGGGAGGGATATAGAGCATGGGATTTTCCAACTATGCTCGCCCCAAAGCTGAAAAATCCCGTCCGAGGTCAACGGACCTTTGCTATGATTCGCGTGGAGGGCGGAATGGGAAAACGCCCCCAGTGTATTAGCGCAAAAAAGAGCAATGTATATGTTTTGTTTGAACATACCAAACATAATTGTACCATTAGAGGAGGTATGCAAGCAGAAGCAAAGAGGCTATTTAATAAAAGAAGCCATGTTATTCTTGCACTTTTCCTTCTGGACTGTTTCTATCTGTTCCTAGTCCAAAGAACCTCACACTGCCCAGTCCCTTTTGTTAGGAAATAGATATAAGCCGGAATTCTGCAGCCGTTCATACTGGCGGGATTCTCCGGTCCCACCAGTAACATACTCCTGCTTGCAGGGGTGCATCAATGGGAATTCCCATGGACAGTGGCGGGACCAGAGAACCTCGCCATGAGCAAACAACCCACCACCTTCAGCCGATGGGAAATACGCGGCTGGGAGATCGGAGAATTCCGGCCACAGTTATAAATAAGTCATATTTGTATTTGAGAGTGTTGGGAATAAGTTATGGCTTAACATTTAAGCTTAATTTGTGTGTTAAGAAAAGGTTAAGAGCTTGTATTTTGGTTTCATTTTTATAAAGTGGCTTTTAAGTCTGTGGGTGCGAAAACTTGGAGAAGTCGGGCGTGAGGCTAGTCGCGCGATCCGCACCCGCCTCCGCGCCAGTTCCCCCTTTACCAAGGCCCAAAAATGGCCGCGATCGGGCCCATGCCCGAAATGGGGGCAATGGCCATTTAAATACATTTGCATGCACTTAAATTGACTGAATGGGCTGCACGCCCAATCTTACCGGCACTTTCCCCTTTACCACCATGTTCGCCTATCCAGAATTGGCGCGAAACAGACATGCGCCACAAAAGTCTGATTCGGGCGCTCCAGCTAGTGAGGAGGTAAGTGCCAAGTGTCCAGTGGCTCTACTTGAGATCGGGGAGGTCGGGGGGGGGAATTCACTGCCACTCTGCCTGTGATCAGTGAGTGGGGGGGGGGTCCGCTGCCACTCTGCCTGTGATCAGTGAGGGGGAAAGGGGGCATCCGCTGCCACTTTGCCTGTGATCAGTGAGTGGGGGGGTCAGCTGCCACTCTGCCTGTGATCAGTGAGGGGGCAAGGGGGGGGGGGGGGTCCACTGCCACTCTGCCTGAGATCAGTGAGGAGGAAGAGGGGTCCGCTGCCACTCTGCCTGCGATCAGTAAGGGGGGAGGGGCCCGTGATCGGTCTGGGTGGTGGGGGGATAAGGAGGTCAGTAATGTTGTGGGGGTGGGGCAATGTCTGTGTGGGCCAAGGGGAGGCATTATTCAGCCCCAGTGCGATGTGGCAGGGAGCAGCATTCCTGTCATTATTTTTCAGCACATGCGCAGTTAGAGGCACCCATTGGAGCTGCAGGATTTTGTCGTGTTAAGCCCCGCCCACCAGCCTCTGCAGGGCGATTTGGAATCGCTGATGTTTTTTCAGGCAGAGTGCGTATGGGGGCGCCTGAGAACAGGTCTAAAAATCGGATCTGAAACACTCCCAGTTTCAAGTCCGCCCACCACTTAGAATCAAAATGGTAAAATTATAAGGAGGGGCTGGATAGGCTGGGACATTTTTTCCCTGGAGCGTGGGAGGATGAGCAGTGACCTATCTTATAGAGATTTATTAAATCATGAGGGGCATAGATAAAGTGAATAGCCAAGGTCTTTTCCCCAGGGTAGGGGAGTCCAAGACTAGAGAGCATACCTTTAAGATGAGAGGGGAAAGATTTAAAAGGGACCCAAGGGGCTACTTTTTCACACACACAGTGATGTGAATATGGAATGAGCTGCCAGAGGAGTTGGTAGAGGTGGGTACAATTACAACATTTAAAATACATTTGGACAGTTGCATGGATGGGAAAGATTTAGAGGGATAAGGGCCAAATGCAGGCAAATGGGACTGATTGGCCAAAGGGCCTGTTTCCGTGCTGTATATCTCTATGACCCAGAAAGAAGCAGCATTCCACAGACACTGGCAGTGAGTCCCAAATTAAAGAACAGAACAGTCCCAGAAACCCAGGGAATGGGACAGAAAAGAGTTCCAAGAAGACTGTGAGGTCAAAAGAACAAAGAACAGGATAAAAGGTAAAAGGTTTTGTTCAGTGGAGTTGAGAGTGAGGAGCAAGAAGAAGCCCCATGTTAAAAGGCAAAACTGCAGGAAGAAGAGATAAAGCACTAAGCTTGTGAGAAGCCAGAGATGTGGGGTGATCATAAGGTTGGTGACACCTTACTATGGGCCCGTGAAGTAGTGTTCTGTTGGGTACCTGAGTGCCTTGGTGATCCAGGACAGAGCGATGCTGGAAGGAGAGGTTGAAATCCTGGAGGTGGATCCCGGGTGAAGACATCCAAGAGAAAGCATAATTTAGACGATTCCAAGGTGTGTTCTTCAAGAGCAGAGATTGGAAACCCACGTATAGAAGACAGTGTTCCAGTGAGACTATTTGGCTCATAGTGTGATAAGCGTCTGGGGGAATTGGTTAGAGATCCATAGAAGTTACTCAGGGTGTTGCCTATTGCTTTACATGGACTGTGTACTTACTGAGAAAATTACAGCATTAGATAGATTTTGTATTTGTGTTATCCTTACAAATCTGTATATATCTGTTGTGGTATAGTTGGGGTGAAGGAGTAGTGTATTATAGTTTTGTTGTTTTGTTAAACATTAATAGGTAGTCCTGAGACACTGTTCAGTAGCTTCCTTCCATGTATCTAAACAAAAAGTAAAAGTTAAGATTTATCAAGCTGAGTTCCATCCTGGGATCTGACTTGTCTAGTAGTAACATCATCTGGGATCGTAACACTCTGATCAAATGGCTTCTGCATTTCCAGAAACAGAGTAAGACTCCAGGAACATCAGACCCTGAATGCACATAGTCCCATATTTAGGATGTCACAGTTAAAGATGCAAAGCAACCTTGAAATGCTGTGTATTTCTGTTCTGCTGTCTGAAACCGATAAATATTGCAATATGCAAAGTTCAAAGAATAATCAAACTTTCTTTTCAGCCTGTTACTCAACAATTTTAGCTTGATTGCAACACAACACTACTGTGGCAGAACAGTACTAAATGATCTGACTGCTTGTCTGACATGAAGTGCTGGAAGAGCAGAAATTTCCTCCAATTAAATACTGAGAAGATAGCTATTTTCTTTGGTCCCCACCACAAACTCCATTTATAAGAACATAAGAAATAGGAGCAGGAGTAGGCCATCTAGCCCCTCGAGCCTGCCCCGCCATTCAATAAGATCATGGCTGATCTGAAGTGGATCAGTTCCACTTACCCGCCTGATCCCTATTACCCCTAATTCCCTTACCGATCAGGAATCCATCTATCCGTGATTTAAACATATTCAACGAGGTAGCCTCCACCACTTCAATGGGCAGAGAATTCCAGAGATTCACCACCCTCTGAGAGAAGAAGTTCCTCCTCAACTCTGTCCTAAACTGACCCCCCTTTATTTTGAGGCTGTGCCCTCTAGTTCTAGCTTCCTTTCTAAGTAGAAAGAATCTCTCCACCTCTACCCTATCCAGCCCCTTCATTATCTTATAGTCTCTATAAGATCCCCCCTCAGCCTTCTAAATTCCAACGAGTACAAACCCAATCTGCTCAGTCTCTCCTCATAATCAACACCCCTCATCTCTGGTATCAACCTGGTGAACCTTCTCTGCACTCCCTCCAAGGCCAATATATCCTTCCGCAAATAAGGGGACTAATACTGCACACAGTATTCCAGCTGCGGCCTCACCAATGCCCTGTACAGATGCAGCAAGACATCTCTGCTTTTATATTCTATCCCCCTTGCGATATAGACCAACATCCCATTTGCCTTCTTGATCACCTGTTGCACCTGCAGACTGGGTTTTTGCGTCTCATGCACAAGGACCCCCAGGTCCCTTTGCACAGTAGCATGTTATAATTATTTTCCATTTAGATAATAATCCAATTTGCTATTATTTCCTCCAAAGTGAATAACCTCGCATTTGTCAACGTTATACTACATCTGCCAGATCCTCGCCCACTCACTCAGCCTGTCCAAATCTCTCTGCAGACCTTCTACGCCCTCCACATGATTCACTTTTTCACTTTGTGTCGTCTGCAAACTTGGTTACCCTACACTCAGTCCCCTCCTCCAGATCGTCTATATAAATGGTAAATAGTTGAGGCCCCAGTACCGATCCCTGCGGCACGCCACTAGTTACCATCTGCCAACCAGAAAAGCACCCATTTATTCCGACTCTCTGCTTCCTGTCAGATAGCCAATCCCCAATCCACGCTAACACCCTACCCCCAACTCCGTGTGACCCAATCTTCTTCAGCAACCTTTTGTGAGGCACCTTATCAAACGCCTTTTGGAAATCCAAAAACACCGCATCCACCGGTTCCCCTCCGTCAACCGCACTAGTCACATCTTCATAAAAATCCAACAAGTTCGTCAAGCACGACTTTCCCCTCATGAATCCATGCTGCATCTGCTTAATCGAACCATTCTTATCCAGATGATCTGCTATTTCTTCTTTAATGATGGATTCCAGCATTTTCCCAACTACAGACGTTAAGCTAACCGGCCTGTAGTTACCCGCCTTTTGTCTATTTCCTTTTTTAAACAGCGGCATAACATTAGCCGTTTTCCAATCCGCCGGCACTACCCCAGAATCCAACGAATTTTGATAAATAACCACTAACGCATCCGCTATTACCTCTGACATTTCTTTCAGTGCCCTGGGATGCATTCCATCCGGGCCCGGGGACTTGTCCACCTTCAGTCCCGTTAGTCTACCAAGCACTGCCTCCCTGGTAACATTAATTGTATTGAGTGCCTCTCCTCCTACCAACCCTCTATCGTTAATACTCGGTAAACTATTTGTGGCTTCCACCGTGAAGACCGACACAAAAAACTTATTTAAAGTTTCAGCCATTTCCTCATTTCCCACTATTAAATCCCCCTTCTCGTCCTCCAAGGGTCCAACTTTCACTCTTGCCACTCTATTCCTTTTTATATATTTGTAAAAGCTTTTACTATCATTTTTTATATTTAGAGCTAGCCTAGCTTCATAACCTATCTTTCCTTTCTTTATCGCTTTCTTAGTCGTTCTTTGTTGTTTCTTAAAGTTTTCCCAATCTTCCGATTCTCCACTATTTTTGGCCACTCTGTACGCATCGGTCTTCAATTTAATACTCTCCTTAATTTCCTTCGTTATCCACGGCTGGTTATCCCTTTTCTTACAGTCGTTCTTTATCACCGGAATATATTGTTGCTGAGTACTGAAAAGGATCTCCTTAAAAATCCTCCACTGTTCCTCAGCTGTCCTACCTACAAGTCTGCTCTCCCAGTCCACCTTAGCCAATTCAGCCCTCATCCTATCGTACGTCCCTCTGTTCAAACAGAGGACATTGGTATGGGACCCTACTTTCTACTCTTCCATTTGTATCAGAAATTCGACCATATTGTGATCACTAGACCCAAGAGGGTCCTTCACAAAAACATCCTTAATTCTACCTACCTCGTTACACAATACCAGATCTAAGATAACTCGTTCCCTCGTCGGTTCTGTAACATGCTGTTCAAGGTAACTATCCCGACAGCATTCTAAGAACTCTTCCTCCATCCCACCCCTTCCAACTTGAGTCAGCCAATCAATATGCAGGTTGAAGTCCCCCATGATTATTGCCGTTCCGTTTTTGCACGCATCCATTATTTGCTTGTTTATAGCCCTCCCCAACATTATTATTTGGGGGCCTATAGACCACGCCTACTAGTGTCTTTCTCCCCCTACTATTCACTTGATATTCCTTATCTCTACCCATAACAATTCCACGTTTTGTTCCTTAGAGCCTATGTCATCCCTCACTACTTCCCTGCTCACCTACTCTAGCACTCTCCTTGGCAACCATCTGAGGCTGAAGCAAACTATCTGCGATATTAGGATCATATTTGATCTCAAGTTGAGCTTTCAACCACATGTCTGTGCAATCACCAACACTGCCTATTTCCATCCCTGTAGCATTGGCTTACTCCACACCAGTCGCAGCTCATTTGCTGCCATACATATTTGGTGATGAATGCAAAGGAACATCTTAAAGGAGGAAAGCGAGGTGAAGAGGCGGAGTAAGTTAGAGAGAGAATTCCAAGAATTAGGTCTAGGCAGCCTGGCCTCTAGTGGTAGGGCAATTGAAACGGGAAGCCAGTATTAGATGAGCGCATCTGCTTTGGAGAGTTGTGGTGGTGAAGGAGAATACAGAGATAGGAAGAGATGAGGCCATGGGGGATTTAAAGATTAAGGTGAGAATTTTAAAATTGACTCCCACTTAAGCAATGACTCTATGGGCGGATTTTTACCGGCTCACTCTGCCCATCGATGGGCAGAGCGATCCAGTAAGATCACGTGAGAACCAAGAAATCAGGATCAAGCCTGATTTCTTGGCTCTCGTGATTTTACAAGACCTGGATTTCCAGCACGGTCAGCCTCTTGCCCATTTCCGGCATTTAAATACGGTTTTACATCTGCCTAGGGAGCCCGGCGCTCAATCGTCCAGGCTCGCTTGCCTTTCTGGCCTCACCGGGAGAGGTTCTCTCCAGCGAGGAAAACACCTGCTCCTCATGAACGGGGAACAGTTGTGTTGGCCTCGCCAGTGGAACCGGAGGCCATTAAGGCCCCCCCCAGGGAGGCTGAGGGCATGGCGGGGGTGGCAGTGCCACCCTGGCACCTTGGCATTGCCAGCCTGGCTGCTGGGCAATGCCCACCAGGCAGTGATAGGAGGCAGGGCCAAAGGGGCGTGGGCCAAGGGACAGGGCCAGTGGGGACAGGCCAGGGGGCGGGGCCAAAGGGGGTGGGGAGGTCTGCTGCCATCTGGCCTATGATTGGTGGGGGGAAGGGGGTCCCACTGCCACTCTGCCTGCAATTAGTGGGGGAGGGAGCACTTGGGGTGTGGGCCACCGCGATTGCGGGGGGGGGGAGTGGAACTAGTTGAGGCTGCCTGCAGTAGCAAGGGCCAGACAGCTCTTTTGTCTGTCAGACCCCTGCTACTGTTAATGCGCATGTGCAGCATCAGAGGTCTGCACATGCACATTACCCCCCTCTAGAGGCTGTCTGGCGAGTTATGCCCCGCTCACTGCCCTTCTGGCTTGAAACTGACTCGCCCAAAATTTCAGAGACAGTGCTTAAGATTGGGCTTGAAAACCCACCAGGAAAACAGATCTGGAACTCTCCCATTTTCAGACTAGCTGGACATTTAGAGAAAATCTCGTAAAATTCCACTCTATAGGTCAGTAAACAGGGCAGATGGGAGAACAGGATTTGGAGGAGTCAAGAAAATCGGCGATGAGGTAAAACTGGGTCAACATGAGAAAACAATGCTATGTTTTTGGCGTATCCTATCGATACAAAGTAGGAGGGAACCATGGATGGATTCTTGGGCAACACTGGAAGTAACTCAGTGGGTGCAGGAAGAGAAGTTATTGGAGGTGACTCGCTGGCAATGATAGTTAAGGACATTTGTCCAAGTATAATAATTATCCTTAGTTTCAAGATCCTTTCAATTATTTAGCAAAGATAATGGATGGCGTTTTATATGGCCTCGTTCATCCAAAAACCGTAAAATCCCGCCCGAGGTCAATGGACCTTCCCCTTGTCCGCTCCTCGCCCACTGAGTTCTTTGGCTGGCGGGGCGGTAAAATTCTGACCAATGTGTCTACCCAGTGCCAGTTGGCAGAAACAGAAAATTATGAATTATACCGGCGGCATCTGTGAGTTATGGTGGTACACAATTAGTCAATAAATTGTTTTATCCATTGTTCAAAAAATAAGTTGCCAACAGAAGAACTGAACTGTCGGACTGTGGAGAGCATATTTTCATGAAACGCCATGACGTTTTCTCTTACAGAAGGAGATGGAAGTGAATAATCTTAGAACTCAACTCCAGATAATGCAGGAGTGCCTGGATGGGATAAAACATGCACAAAGTCAGCAACATCAGAAAATGTGCGATCAGCTCAGTTCGTTTAAAGACCACTTTCAAGTCAAAGAAATACTGTCTGAGCTCCATAAACTCACTTCTAAAACAAGTCCTATTATCCAGGTGCAGAACGATACGACACAAACAACTCCCTGTTTAAATGAGCAGCTTTGCATTGTCAGTAAGAAGCAGGCTTTTTATGAAAGCACACGAGTTTGCAGATCATTCCAACCTCAACCGGCACTAACAGACAACCACCAACTTTGTGATAGCAAAGCAGCATGTGCAGAAATATTACCTAATGATAGTAGCAGTAATTATCTGAATGTTTCCCAGAAAGCTTTACCAGAGGCAGCCAGGATGGGGCAGTGTACTTTCATTCATGAACATAATGCCACGTCTTCATGTTGTAGAGGCAAAGCTGAAGACACTTCATCGTGTTCTACTGAAACAAGTTCAAACCACATAATATCTGCACACCCCATCAAGCAGATTGCGCACAGGGAGGTTTTGCCAAATGGATTAGCTTCTCGAGCACTTTCCCATGCAGATGTCAAATTAGCTGAACACCACAATGGCTCAAAGAGCAAATCACCACATACTTCCAATGCACCTGAACAGCACAGTATTCAGAAAATGCATCGCAGTGACAAAGAAAACAAATGGGATGCTGTACTTTTCAATCCAAGCGTAAAATATAAAGTTGGTCAGAATATGTGGCAGGACATAACGGTGAGGAATAACAATACAAGGAGAGGTTGTCGTGCTCCTCCAGGCAGAAAGGTTGCAGCTGGAAGATGCACTAAAAGAAAAATCACCTACGTTACACAAAGTAAGGAAAAGGAAAACATCACCAAAGCATCAAATAAACCAAAGGCGGTGAATATCGTCATGAAACAAACTGTTCTGGATAAACCGAAGTTTAAAGCAGTCACCCAGAGACAGACAAATATGGGTGAAAAGAAAGTGTTGGGCAATGCTTATGAAAAGCGAAGATACCCCCTTGAAGGGCTTTATGTGAGAGATGGGAGCTGGCAAGGACGTGTAAAGAAGGAAAATGACCCACAGCAGCAGAATGTAAGGAAAGAAATTCCTAAAACAGCAAAGAGAAATCTTTCATGGCAGCCTCCGAACTTCTTACAAGGGAACTATTTGCAAAATGGTATAAAATCTGAATGTCAGCTTCAGTCATGGTTTAGTCCTTTAAGTCTAACTCAAGAGAGCTCCTATGATAAACTACCAAATCCTTCATTTGGAAAAGAAGCACAAAACAAGACGCAGCTCAATCTTTTTGACAGCAGTGATGACTCTGATATATATATGTAGATTTTATTTCATCTAACCTCAATCTTTTTCAAAGAAATAGGAAGAATAAATGCCAAAAGTTAAAATAAGTTAATTTTACTGTGAAATTTACGTTATTTTACAGATTATATTTTGTTCTCATCGATTTATGCTGAATATACCATAGTCTGTCAATTTAAGGTCTTAGTATCTTGCTTTAGAAATTGATCCATTGTAATTAGAATGAATTGTTTGTTGTTGGAAAAAGCTGTAATTTTATTTGTATTTGCAGAATTGGTGCTTTTAGCTTCTTTGAAATGCTAATCATTAATAAAATCCTGTGCAAAACAAACTGATTATATTTCTGAATTTTGTCCTCTATAAGTGGTTTTGCCCATTGAGACACTAGCACTTTTTTTTCTATTTAGTATTTTGTTTATGGCTGGCATCAATTTGCCAGTGTGTTATTGACCTGTGCTGTTATATACCTACCACTTGGCTGTTGGTGCATTTCTGTTCTGTACTGTGGCCCTTATATTACACATTGTATTGTTGACATTTTACAGTTGCCAAACTACTGCTGAAAACGACTTCCATTATATCAAGTAATAGTCCATTAAAGGAAACAGAAGGCTATTATTTTCTACTCTTGATGTATCTGAAATGTAAACAAATGTATGTATATGTGTGTGATCATTTTATGCTTAAATAATAATAAACCTAAATCTGTATTAAACAAAGGAATTAAGAAAAAATAGATTATCTGATACATTAAGTAGCTGATAAGAGTTCTTTAGTCAGAAGTTATTTTTACTGTCTGGCACAGGATCTGTTATTTATATAATAACCTCATCTTGACACTCCTTTCCAGCTTTTAAAAATTGCTCCCAGGGCACAGGGAATAGTTAACAATTCTCCATTGTTGCTAATGCATTGAAGAGGATAGAGTGCATGATAGATCAGATTTTACACAGCCTGTAGTAAGAATGGAATGAACAGTGTTTTCTCCTTGCAAGCTTTCCTATGTAACTGAAATATTACTGCCAAAGGAAAAGAACTATGCAAGCAATATAAGAAGGTATGAGTGTGCCTACAAAAGATGAATTAACATCAAGCGTTCACTTAAATACAGACGAATGGGCACAGTTTCCCTGAATCCTTGGCCCTCCTCATGCCTTGACTTGGCAACATCATCTTAAAACATGGCAGAATTTAATAGTTGTGGCCCTTCCACAGACCAGAGAGCCAGTGGCAAACCTGCCATGTCTTTTTCCGGGAACCCCATTGGGATTAAGTCTCAATTGGACAGCCAGCTGGCTAATCAGGGTTCACGGGCTCCCCAGAAGACATTTCCTGCTGGATTTGTTACTGCAGGGTGAAAATATGACCATTGAGAGCTTCCAGTCAATCAAGGCTAACAGCTCTCCAATACTGGCAGCGCCACTGGGAGCCATGGTCACTGGCGGAACTATGGTGTACTCCAGTAGCAGGATCATCCCTGGATTCCCCAGAAGAAGGCGAGTGGAGTTGGATTGCCAGAGTCGGTCTAGGGGGTCTCAGCGACGGGGGAGGGGGTTATAAAGAATGGGGCATTTTTCCGATGATGCTTTCCTTCCTGCTATTGGGGGGCAAAGGATGCCCAAGAAAGAGGTGCCCCCTCCACAACAGATTGTGGCATCCCACATGACAAATCTAATCATCCTACCGTACCTCTGGGGGAGCATGAAATTACACCCACAGTGTCGGTTTTCACACATATAGTGATGTTGCACAGCTCTACCACATCACTACCTCTCTTGACTTCAATGTGGCTAAATTACCAGACACAAAGAACAAAGAAAATTACAGCACAGGAACAAGCCCTTTGGCCCTCCATGCCTGCACTGACCATGCTGCCCGACTGAACTAAAACCCCCTACCCTTCCGAGGACCATATCTCTCCATTTCCATCCTATTCATGTATTTGTCAAGACGTCCCTTATCTGCTTCCACTACCTCCCCTGGCAGCTGGTTCCAGGCACCCACCACCCTCTGTGTAAGAAACTTGCCTCATAGATCTTTAAACTTTGCCCCTCGCATCTTAAACCTATGCTCCCCATTAATTGACTCTTCCACCCTGCAAAAAAGCTTCTGACTATCCACTCTGTCCATGCCTCTCATAATCTTGTAGACTTCTATCAGGTCGCCTCTCAACCTCCGTCGTTCCAGTGAGAACAAACAAGTTTCTCCAACCTATCATAGCTAATGCCCTCCATACCAGGCAACATCCTGGTAAATCTTTTATGCACCCCCTCCAAAGTCTCCACATCCTTCTGGTAGTGTGGCGACCAGAATTAAACACTATATTCCAAGTGCGGCCTAACAAAGGTTCTATAAAGCTGCAACATGCCGTATGCCTTCTTGACTACCATCTGCACATGCGATGCCACTTTCAGTGACCTGTGTACCTGTACACCCAAATCCCTCTGCCTATCAATACTCTTAAGGGTTCTGCCATTTGCAGTTTATTTGCTATCTGTATTAGACCTTCCAAAATGCATTACCTCACATTTGTCTGGATTAAACTCCATCTGCCATCTCTCCGCCCAAGTCTCCAACCGATATTTATATATCCTGCTGTATCCTCAGATGATCTTCATCGCTATCCGCAAATCCACCAACCTTTGTGTCATCCACAAACTTACTAATCAAACCAGTTACATTTTCTTCCAAATCATTTATATAACAAACAGACTGCATAAGCAGAAATTTTCTTCGATTAACTATTACAAAGAACAAACTCAATTCCTTCGTCGCTGACACCATCCCTCTCCTTGGCAACTGTCTAAGGCTGAACTAGGCTATGTGATCCTGAGAAGAGCTGATCACTTAATGAGCGTTATCACTAAGAGCAACTATTTCTGCCTTCACAACGTTGCCTGACTCCATTCTTGCCTCAGCTTATCTGTTGCCAAAACCCTCATTGATGCCTTTGTTACCTCTAAACTTGACTATTACACTGCGCTCTTGGCTGTTCTTCCACATTCATAGAATCCCTACAGTGCAAAAGGAGGCCACTTGGCCCATCAAGTCTGCACCGACAACAATCCCACCCAGGCCCTATAACCGCACATAATTTGCTAGTTCCCCTGGCACTAAAGGACAATTTAGCATGACCAATGAACCTAATCTGCACATCTTTGGACTGTGGGAGGAAACTGAAGCACCTGGAGGAAACCCACACAGACACGGGGAGAATATGCAAACTTCACACAGTCACCCAAGGCCAGAATTGAACCATGGCGCTGTGAGGCAGCAGTGCTAACCACTGTGCCACTATGCTGCTCTTTGTAAACTTGAGGGCGTCCAAAACCTGTGTCCTTAGTTTCACCAGGTCCTGTTTACCCATCACTCCTGTACTCACTGATCTAAATTGGCTGTCAGTTAAGCAATGCCTCTATTTTAAAATCCTCATTATTGTTTTCAAATCCCTTCATGGTCTCTATCCTATCTCCTTAATCTTCTGCAGTCCCACAATCATCAGACATATGTTCTCCGCTGATTCTGTTACCTGGAGCATTCCCAATTTTAATTATCCATCATTGGTAGCTGTGCTTTCAGCTGGTAAAGCCCTAAACTCTGGAATTTTCTCCCAAACATCTGTGCTTGAGCGAGACCAGAAATTCCCACTCGAGGTCAAGGGACATTTCCGTTGTCAGTCCCTCACCCGCTCCGATTCTATAACAGGCGGGGTGGTGGAATTCCAGCGTCTACCTCCCTTCCCTCCTTTAAGATGCTCCCTAAAACCTATCTCTTCAGTGAAGCTCTGTCATCTCTTTTGGTGGCTTGGTGTTAAATATTGATTTACAAAATTGGAAGTGCCTTGGGGCGTTTTATTGCATTAAAGATTTAATGCTAGTTATTGTTGAATACCTTAAGCTAGCCGAAGAAAATGAGAGATTAATTTTGAGTGATGAGGAATTGAACGGTTTTATATCTGGGCCATCTTAGAGATTTTCTGCTTCAGTGCCATGATTTTGATGCATTAATCTGAGCAAAAAGAAAATTACAGGCCAAAGTGTGCAATTTCTCATGATGCTGGGAGTATTGAAGTGGAAAGTGTTCCCTCCTGTGTCAATACTAATTAGTGGAATTTAATGCCCTTCCTAAGGCAAGTTTGGAAGGGGGAACGGCTTATAATCAGATGGGGGGGTGTTGGGTGGGAACCCCATTACATCCTATCTCTGACCAGATTTAGTCTCATGTGGCAAGGTTCATGAGCGGCTTTCCACCCTGATGCCAACTGAGTCCCTTAAGTGGGCAATTAATGTCCTCTTAAGGTCCTCATTTTGCCGCTGCTGATATTCACGTCGCAGCAGGTGGAATGTCGCCATGCAGGAAGACCAAAAAACAAACCCTTTTGTGTTTGTTCATTAGATCCTGGGACTGGGAGCATCTCTCATTGTCTGACACTCAGTGCCTGATTCAACGTTCCACCTGGAAAAGGGGGAAGCCCACTGAAAGCCACTCCCTTCTCCCCATAGCCAGCGAATCCTTCCCCTAGATCCACATCCTGCCCTCACACATCTTTGGCCTGGTCACTCACTGATCCTGGATCCCTGTTGGGTGAATTGCCAGCATCCATCACCGCTCTCCAAGTAGCACTACGGCAATGACAAGCTGTCACCTTTTGATTGGGGTCGGAATTTGCTGTTTTTATAATTTATTGTTTTTTTTCCCCATAAAAAGACAATGGATTGCATTGTAGTACCTTTCTCAACCACTGGACATCCAATAAACTACATTACTTTTGAAGTGGAATTGCTGTTGCAACATAGAAAATGTAGCAACCTGTTTGCACATAGCAAGCTTTCACAAAAGCAATGCGATTATGACCAGATAGTGTGTTTTTATTGTGATGTTGATTGGGGGATAAATATTGACCAGGGTGCAGGGATAGCTCCAATGGTCTTCTTTAAAATAATGTAATGGGACCTTTTACATCCTTCAGCAAGAGCAGACAGGGCCTTGATTTCGTTTGCTGCTGCTTTAAATTACAAATTCAGTAACTACATATGTGGCACAAACATAATTCATGGGATGTGGACGTCGCTGGCTAGGCCAGCATTTATTGACCTTCCCTAATTGCCCTTGAGAAGATGGTGGTGCCTTTTTGAACCACTACAATCCCTGTGGTGTAGGTACACCCACATGGCTGTTAAGGAGGGAGCTCCAGGGTTTTGACCCAGCAACAATGAAGAAACAGCAATATGTTTCCAAGCAGGATGGTGTGTGACTTGGAGGGGAATTTCCAAGTGACGGTATTCCCATGTGTCTGATGCCTCTTAGATGGCGGCAGCTGTGAGTTTTTAAGGTGGTGCCGCATGAACCTTGGTACACACTGCTGCCATTGTTCATTGGTGGTGAAGAGAGTGAATGTTTGTGGACAAGGGTACAAATCAAGCAGGCTGCTTTGCCCTGAATGGTGTCAAACTTCTTGAGTGTTGAAGCTGCATTCACCCAGATAAATGATGAAGAGTATTCCATTACTTGTAGATGGCTTTGGGGAGTCAGGAGGTGAGTTACTCTCTGCAGAATACCTAGCCTCTAAACCTTGTTTTTCCTCTATCCAGTCATGATATGTGTGCATCGCTAGGCCAACATTTATTGCCCATTCCTAATTGCCCATCACATATAGGCCAGACCAGATGAGGATGGCAAACTTCCTTTCCTAAAGGACATTAGTGAACCAGATGATTTTTTATGACAATCGACAATGGTTTTATGGCCATCAACTTTTCAATGCCAGATTTTTATTGAATTCAAGTTTCACAATCTGCTATGGTAAGATTAGAAACTGGGTCCCCAGAACATTTTCCTGGATCTCTGGAATATTAGTTCAGTAATAATAACACTACGCACCGCCTTCCCCTTGTAACTACAGTATTTAAATAGCTAGCCCAGTTCAGTTTCTGGCCAATGGTAACCCCCAGGATGTTGATAGTGGGGAATTCAGCGATGGTAATGCCATTGGATGCCAAGGGTGATGGTTAGATTCTGACATGTGTGGCACAAATGTTACTTGCCACTTCGTCAGTTCAAGCCTGGTCATTGTCCAGGTCATGTTGCATTTTGGCATGGACTGCTTCAGTACCTGAGGAGTCATTAGTTACTAAGATTTATTATGCAAGATGATAACATGGTTATGTTGAAACAAATAGGATTCATGGACTGTCTAACGGATGAGGACACAGTAAAACTAAGAGGGTGTTGGTATTTGCACGGTGGCATAGGTATGGCGGCACGGTGGCACAGGTATGGCGGCACGGTGGCACACTAGTTAGCACGGCTGCCTTACAGCACCAGGGACCCGGCTTCGAATCCCGGCTTTGGTCACTGTCTGTGCAGAGTCTGCATGTTCTCCCTGTGGCTGCGTGTGTTTCCTCCAGATGCTGCAGTTTCCTCCCACCGTCCAAAAGATGTGCTGGTTAGGTGCATTGGCCATGCTAAATTCTCCCTCAGTGTACCCGAACAGGTGCCGGAGTGTGGCGACTCGGGGACTTTCACAGTAACTTCATTGCAGTGTTAATGTAAGCCTACTTGTGACGCTAATAAATAAACTTTAATTTTATTTATTTATCTTTGGAATACTAAGCTAAGCTAAAACAGGCAAAGTAATGGTACTTAGAAGCAGTCACTAATGTTAGAGAGTGAGAGTCATATCTTACCTTAAAAAACACAAATTTATGATAGTTTTATCTGGCGCCATTTTGTAGATTATTCAAATGAAAGCTTATAACAAGCAGATTTTGTAATACTCCGGAAAATGTGTTTTTGTAAAAGTGCATTCATTTGGTTGTTAATGAGAATTCAGTGCTGACTGCAAATAAAATCAGCAACGTAGACCCAGAAGAAACTGTTAGATAAAGAGGTGAAAGTGATTCTAATTTATGAACACAGATCTTATATATCTGAGCCTCATAAAATTGCAATAATAATGTTGCAAAGATTCCCTCCCACGTGGTTGATTAACATACAAATCCTGTCAAGGACTTGCATGATTAAAGCAGCCAGTGAATAATGAATTATTTTGAAATGTAATGTTGTTATGTCAGCAATTTACACAGAGAAGATTTTGAAAAGAGTTTAAATGACTGGAAATCTTTAGTGAGGAGGGTGTTATTGGACAAGACTTCAGGAGAACTCTTGAATACTGCCATGTGATTTTTTAAAAAGATATTTGGGTATTAGTTCAACATCTCACCAATATGGTATCTCTGACAATGCAGTAAATAACGCCAAACTCACCAAACATGAGTTGAAAATGTGAATCATTTATGAAACTTGAGCAAGCACTGACATACATCATGTTATGGAATGTAATAATCTATTCCATCAGTGACTGGTCAGTTATTACTGTAGGATTCCCTTTGCCTTGGTCCAAATTTTTACAAACTTAACAACTTTATTCTATAAATATGTAACTGCTGAACATAGAATTTCAACAAAGTGGAAGCTTTGTTGCCTCGGCATGTCTAAAGTTTAATTATTAGTGTCACAACTAGGCTTACATTAATGCTGCAATGAAGTTACTGTGAAAATCCCCAAGTCGCCACACTCCAGCGCCTGTTCAAGGACACTGAGGGAGAATTTAGCATGGCCAGCGTACCTAACCAGCACATCTTTTGGACTGTGGGAGGAAACCGGAGCACCCGGAGGAAACGCACGCAGACACGGGGTGAACGTACAGACTCTGCACAGACAGTGACCCAAGCTGGGAATTGAACCCAGGTCCCTGGTGCTGTGAGCAGCAGATACCCCAGGAGTCTGCAGGATGGAAGATGTTTGCATACACAAAGACTTTCAGTATGGTGAAGTAGCCGGAGTTAGATGATCAGTAGGATGCTCAAAGTGCTTGCAAGTGTGACATGAAGGCCCTAAATATCGGTTGAGTCACTGGCTTATGACAGAGAAAGCTGGTGACATTCTGTGGGGGTGTCACGATGACCAGTGGCATAACAACAGGTACCAATGCTGAAAACAACTATTCAAAATCATGTTTGGAAGCTTCCTGTGCAGCGCTTGTAGCAGAACCTGTCCTTCGTTGCCCTCTTCAGCCATCAGCAAGATGCACCAGATGAAGATACCCCAACTGAAGTAGACTGTTTTCTACATGTCTATCAGATTTCGCAGATGGAAGGATGAAGACGAGGGCAAACGTAATTTATTCCAGAAATTGAGGACTCAGTATTTTAATCGTGAGAAACATCCTTTGTAAGTAGGACACGTCAGTGTCTCATGCTGGACGTGAGGTGCTGTAAACTTTATTGCACAGGTACTGAGTAGACTTTGGGTTCAATGGAATGGGTCATTGCAAATGTCTCTTAAGGAGGTGGCGCATCTGGCATGAGATGGAAGTAGTGCCTTGGTAGCCTAGTTAAAGGTGCGTTGAATCAAGGCCTTCTTGGTGTTCCTGCCCCCCTGAATTCCAGAAGAATTCCTCCACGTCCTCACAGTGTCCTTCCCTTGGCTCCTCTTCTGATCCACCACTGGAGTTATTACCTGCGACCTGTGAAGATGCCTCAATATCCTCATCCTCCAGTGGGCCTCCCTTGCCAGAGCCAGATAGTGGAGAGTACAGCATGCAATGACTATTAGAGGCACCATGTTGTGGAGGATAAGGAGTGCTTCCCCTGAATGGTCCAGGCATATGAATCTCAATTTTGGCAGACCATTGGAGCACCGCCCTTGCCTCCTATTATATCTCACCTCTGCTTTGGTCCTTGGGCGTGTCATAAGCCAGCAGCCATCCATTGAGCTGAGTCACAGTGGCGAACAATCCTGGCACCTTTGAGTGTCGGAGAATGTATGCATCATGGGAGCTGTTAGGGTACCTTGCATAGACTTGTAGAATCTGTGTCTTGTAACTCCACGTATTTACCTCGCTAATCTCCCTAACCTACACATCTTGGGACGTTAAGGGGCAATCTAGCAAGGCCAATCTACCTAACCTGGACATCTTTGGACTTTGTGGGAAGAAACCAGAGCACCCAGAGGAAACACTTGCAGACATAGGGAGAACGTGCAAACTTTGAACAGTCACCCAAGGCTGGAATCGAACCCGGATCCCTGGTGCTGTGAGAAGAGAGAAACCCAACACAGTTGCTGTTTGGGATCTGTAGAGAGAAGAAATAGCTCTCTGTCTCTTTTTCTCTCCAGATTTGGAGACTGGCATCTGCCAGAAAATGGATCTCTTGCTCTGCGGTTCTATTGTTTGGGGATGGATCTTTCTCCAGAGGCTGCTGTATGGGAGTCAGAAGGTAGGCACCTTTCTGTGTCTATCCAGAGAGGTTAAAAGGTTGGAAATCTAGCATCTACATGAGTATTTCTGTTTTTGGTGCTAATTGGTTCTGAAGAAGGCCTTCTGTGGGGATATTGCTTACATTGGAACAGTAGATAGAGATAACTTAAGAATTATACTTTGTCATGCTTAAGTATTTTAATTGGCAAAAGTTATGCGAATTCTTTTTGTTATTTGAATCATATAATCATAGAATCCCTACAGTGCAGAAGGAGGCCTTTCGGCCCATTGAACTTGCAACAACAACAATCCCAACAAGGCCCTATCCCCATAACCCCATGTATTTACCCTGCTAATTCTAACTGTGTTCCTAAATAAAGTTTGTTTTAATAAAAACTACCGAGTGGCTTAATAGAATCACACCTGGAGTAAAACACCTTATGTTCACACTAATGCCAAAATCAAATAATTTTGGGGTCTAAGTTAACTTTGTAATGTACCTTGGAGTTTCTGATCTTGTCCCTAACAAAATCATCTTGAAGCCTCCTTGCAACCTCTTTACTGCCCAGTTTTGTGTTGTCAGTACATTTGGTTCCCTCATCCAGGTCATTTATATATATTGTGAACAGCTGGGGCCCAAGCACTGACCCCTGCGGTACCCCACTAGTAACTGCCTGCCACTCGGAAAAAGACCTATTTATTCCCACTCTCTGTTTCCTTTCTGTCAACCAATTCTCGGTTCATACCAATACATTATCCCCCTATCCCATGTGCTTTAACTTTGCTCACTAACCTCTCATGAAGGACCTTATCAAAAGAGATTTGGTCTGACCATATCATTTGTATGTTACTGTCTTGAGTATACAGCGCAATGTTGCATTTATTTTTGTGACAACTTTTGACTGAGAAACAATACAGTAATGAAAATTTGTAATTTCTTTAAAATGTCCAGGGAATTTGTAATTGATTTTAAGAATGTTGCAAAAATAACTTTACGAGTTAGCATCAATTGTAAAGGAATCATTTATAATTTTCTTAATACTGGTCCATGTGACCCAATGATCTTTGATCTTGAACCTATAACCTGCACATCAATGTGACCAGAGACAAAGAAGCTGCAGCATGGGAAGAACAGAGAAGGCATATTTACAAGGAACTGTCAGTATACAGTTAAAAGGGACAGACAGCTGAAGATAAAGTTACAGCATGATTTGTGAATTGGATCATTCCACAACTATGCTTCAGTTTTTGCCAGAGCTGTCCAGACTGTTTGACATTTATTGATAAGTTAACTAAAGGAGGCCGTCATGAACCTAGCTAAGGAGGTTCTGCAGGATTGTGCTGTTTGAGTGATGACTGTCTCCAGGGAACTTAGAAAGAGTGGAGCTACTGTTGCAGGTGACTCAAGTCTTAGATCCATTGAGTGAGGAAAGTGAGAGATCAGATATACTGGAGGCCGAGTGGAGAGACTGAGATATTGTATGTACTGCCCCATTTGCATGAGGAGTGATCATAGAATCCCTACAATGCAGACGGAGGCTATTCGGCCCATCAAGTCTACACCAACTCTCTGACAGAGCATCTTACCTAGGCCCACCCCTATAACCCACCCCTAATCCCCCAACCTACACATCTTCATAGAATCCCTACAGTGCAGAAGGAGGCCATTTGGCTCATTGAGTCTGCGCCCACTCTTTGATGGGGCATCCCACCCAGACCCAATCCATGCAATATCACGTATCTACCCCACTAATCTCCCTAATCCACACATCCAGGCACACTAGGGGACAATTAAACATTGCCTATCCCCCTGGCCTGCACATCTTTGGACTGTGAGAGGAAACCGGAGCACCCGGAGGAAACCCACGCAGACACGGGGAGAATGTGTGAACTTCACACTAATAGTCACCGGAGGCCGGAATTGAACCTGGGTCCCTGGCGCTGTGAGGCAGCAATGCTAACCACTGTGTCACTATGCCACCCCTTGATGCAAATGCTTGTGATCTTGTGAGATAGTCTTAGTTGCATCTACTATTTGATGAGTAATTTATAGTTTGTACCAATTAATTTGCCAGTTAAATCATGTTTGATTTATGTTGATTCTAATTTGTGAGAAAGGAGAAGTTACAAAATGTCAACTCTTGGTGGTAATTTCTTAATTTTGGGATCATTTAGTTATTTTGGTTTACAGTTTTCGCACAAGGATCGTAATATTTTATTGATTGTTGTTCTGTAGTAGCTGGGCACATTGACTGTCAGATCAACTAAAACCCCTAGATAATCTTCAACTTACTTATTAACTATGTAACAGCTTCCGTGTCCACCATTGTTTTTCTCCCTATGTGCAGCGCCTTACAGAATAAAATAATTTAATAATTTTTCGCACGCCTACATAAAATTTCAAGTTCCATCATTTATTGATACACATTGAATGTAGCCTTACAGATAGGCCTGGGTGTAAGTGACATGTTTTGTGCTTATTTTACTTTTTTCTGTAGTCCATAGAAACTTGTCTGGAGTCGTGATTTACCCTTATGCATGTTAAATTTCAACTGCAATGTGTTTGCCCACTCATATTTTATCCAGCTCATGTGCTGAATCATGAGAATCAATCGTTTCTCCTAGTTTGGTACAATTTTTAGATAGCACCAATTTTTCTTGAGTTTCTGATTCCAAATGATTTATGCAAAAGAGAAACAACAGAAGTTCTAGCACTAATCCCTGAGGTATCTCACTACGTAGTCCCATCAATACCCCTTTAGCAAATAATCCAGTGCTCTCTTAATGTTCAATCAATATTTATCTATTTCTAAATTCTATTCTCAAACTTTACTGTTTTGATTTTAACCAGCAGTGTTTAAGGTGTAGCTTGATCAAATTATTTCTGGATGTCTGCGTGCACCATATTACAGAGCTTTTCAAAGTCCACTTGGAATGTTGTTTTCTTACAATATACAAGAGCTTTGTTAGGTAGGCTCTTCCCATTCTGAAACGATGTTTGCTCCTGCTTACTAGGTTATTATCATTGATGTAATCCTCCAATTTATTCCTGAAAATGAGTCCATTATTTGACCTATTACTGAAGTGAGAATAAGGGGTTGATAGTTGCCTCTTCTGCTTTGTTAACCAGTCATACCTGGCCATGCAATCAGGCTCCATTGTTCGGACCATATCCAAACATAATAGCCTGATTTTGAAGCTTAATGATAGTTTCTTGTTCCACTTTTACAAGATGGCAATGTTTTATGTGCAGTCAATCATGGTCTGATTGTTTACATGCAAGATTATCTGGTGTAGCACTGACTCAGGCACACGTGTATAAATAAAGAGCCAGTTTGAGAATTACAATTGTACACTCAACATTTTATGCTATAGTTTTGGAAAATCACTGATTTGGTCAATTCTCAAACCAAATTCTGCCTTCCATTCAGTGAATAATAACAGTCAACATGATGATTCCAATCTTAGCAAAATATGCATATAAATAATTCACAGAACTATTTAACATTTTAGCCTCATCACGAACATAAACAGATTTCTGGTAGTAAATCCCCTTAACCTCAAGGAAAAGTGATAATAAATTTAATTACTTTGTTGTAACACCTTCTTCTTATTAAGTCTCATGGATGACATCTTCCTTTTGTCTCAGTGGGAATAACATTTGGCTGCAGTTTAGGGAGAGTCATATCCATATCCCATTCACTTTTCCTTTAAATTATTACAGATGTCCTGGGCCTTAATATACACATCTTGTGTATCTTCAAGTTCCGTTATAGAGAAAATTCTCCCGATATTGTCTTTTCCAGAGCCTCCATTCCTTCTGGCTGTTTGTGGTTCTTCTTCTTCATTCTTATTGAGCTCCAATAAGTCTTCCTCTGAAGCTGAACTATAAATGCTACTGCGTTTACTCTGAGCGAAGAGTCTTCTTTTGCCTTCCGATGTGAGATCCAGAAGGTCAAATGAGTCACTAGAAATTAGGCTGTCGTCGCTAATTACACTAGAGGGGCGGCTCACACTTTTCTGATGTCTCCCGTTTGATAAGATCAGGTCCTTTAAAGAAGCAGAAAGTTTTAGTGATGGACAATCATCTGGCAGATCTAGACTGATGGAAAATTTTCCATTGCGTTTTAGAATTCCCTTTTTCCTGTATTTAACCGCTCCTGATGAAAACACTTCTGACTGTTTGCCACCTGCTTTGGAGGAATTGGCAGCTGTATCCTTCTCTGTAGATTCACTGCGTTCTGGAGAAGAAGAATAGCCAGACTCTCTCTGGTATGAGTTTTTGAGGATCCCTTTCTTTGGTGTGCTTGTGAAGACTGTAGTTTGAATTGTGTGCACCTTGTGAGAGGTGTTTACAGGTTTTATGATGGTTGTGCTGGTTTCAGTCTGTTGTGATTGTATATCGATAGCTGCAGATGAAAGAAGATCATTGTCAAAGCTGCTCCTGGTTTTTAGAATCCCCTTCGGTTTTCTCTTTGTATCTTTGGAAGTAAGTTTCTGCAGTTTCACATCTTGTTGTGGTTGTGTCACATCATTTTCTTTCTTTGACTTCTTTAAACAAGTCTTTTGCCTATCCTCTGCTATGTGAGTCGGAATCTCATGCCTGGAAATCTCCACTCCTTGCGTATTTTCAGATTCCTTCATCCCTTGATTTGCATACCCTTCCCTGTTTTGCCAGTCAATAAAACGGGCCAGGAGTGGTGAGTGACAGCCATTATCAGAATTACAGTCACAAATTGACGTATCATAACCCCAGTTGACCCACCAATGGTTTGCAATGTCTTCAATTGTTGCACGTTTCTCTGAATTTGCTGTTAGCATCCAGTCAATCAGGCCACAGGCATCTATTGGTGAAAGCATATTACAATGAATCAACAAAAGACTTTCCAATTGTTACATTCATACAAAAGAGTATCCACCATAATCCATCAGTAAAAACACTCCATTATAACAGAATAAATCGCCATTCCTCCCCACCCCCCAATTCTTCCATTGTCTGACCATGAAATCCTAATGTGGAGATGCCGGTGTTGGACTGGGGTAAACACAGTAAGAAGTTTAACAACACCAGGTTAAAGTCCAACAGGTTTATTTGGTAGCAAAAGCCACACAAGCTTTCGGAGCTCCAAGCCCCTTCTTCAGGTGAGTGGGAATTCCCACTCACCTGAAGAAGGGGCTTGGAGCTCCGAAAGCTTGTGTGGCTTTTGCTACCAAATAAACCTGTTGGACTTTAACCTGGTGTTGTTAAACTTCTTACCATGAAATCCTAAGCAGAGTAGTTGCTGAAATAATATTGACTTCATGGGGACAAGGGGGGAATGATGTTTATTTTAATTGTTCAATGTCATTTTATTATATCACATTTTAAAAATCTTTCCCTTGCGTTCTATCGCTTTCTTTTCCCTTCTAACATCTGTACATTGTAACTTATCTACTGTAAAATTCACAAATCAGAGGTTATCATCAATTTAAATGCCAGCAAAAACATTTACATGTAATTCTGCTCCCTAAGTAAACTTGGGCCTAGTTATACGGAAAACAAATAGTAACATCAGTTGTGGTTAAAACAACTGATCCGCTGACCTGGTGTATTTGTTCTTGCACAAAACGATTAAAAGCCATTTTTACTCAGTAGAAACCCATGAGTTCGAAGATTTGACTTCAAACCCAATCTGGACTTTGAGCACATAATCTACACTGACATTTTAAGACAGCAAATGATGTGAAAGTAAGGTTTCAACTGCCGATCAAAGTTAAAAATCCCATGATGTTTTTCAAATAGAATAGAGTTCTCAGGATGACTTTGCCGACATTTCTCTTTCAAACAACACCATCAGTAGCAGATTAGTTGGTCATCTATGTCATTTGCTGTTTGTGGCACCTTGCGGTATGGAAATTGATGTCATGTTGACTACATAACAAGTCATTACACTTCAAAAGTAATGCATTGGTTTGGAAGTGCTTTGGGATATCCCTTATCGTAGTGTTACATAAATGAAAATGCAATAGTGCTCCAAATTTGCTCTTGACATGGTCAACACCAGCAAGGCAACATTTTTTGCCCATCCCTAGTTACTATGAGGACAACTAGAGGTCAACCACATTTAGACTGGAAACATATATAGGTCAGATCACATAAGAGTGACAAATTCCCTTCACTGAAGGACGTTAATTAACCAACTGTATTTTCACAACGGTCTGGGAACTTTCAGGATCATCATCTGGTTACAAGAACAAATCGCTTTCACGAGCTGCTCAGTAAGATTTGAGCTCAAGACTTCCAGTTAGTAATTCAGCACCATAAACATCAGAGCCTTACACAGAAACTTGCCATAGTGTGATCATTATTAGTGCAGAAATCTGCAACTACTTTGTGAGACCTTAATTCCTTACCAGAACTTTGGTGAGGTTTCCTGTATTCTCCATGACTGATTTGCTGTATCAAAGTCTTGTAACTCCTACTATCAAATGGCATTGTTCCATACAGCAGTGTGTACAGCAGAACTCCCAAGGCCCAGCAATCAACCTAACACACAATAAAATATTTGATCATCAGTCCAGTGAACACAGCAAATGGAAGATTGTCTCAAACACTACCAGATAATTCCACTTCAAAGGGCATGTGTTCCTTTGTGTTAACAAAACAACATTAACGGATTTGTTTTTTTAAAATTAGCAAGTGTTAAATCCTACAGTGCAGAAGGAGGCCATTCGGCCCATCGAGTCTGCACCGTCCACAATCCCACCCAGGCCCCATCCTATTAACCCCACACATTTACCTTGGCTCGTCCCCCTGACACTAAGGGGCAATTTAGCATGGCCAATCCACCTAACTCGCACATCTTTGAACTATCAAAACTCAACTTTCTAATTGACTTGTGCTGTGATGCCACGATAAATTCTCCCCACCTGAGGCAGGTGCCATGTCTGTATGTGTAAAATAGATCCATGTCAACCAAAATATTTGGATGTCCCCCTTATTTAGTAAGTGTACTGACTGCTTGCAGACAATAATAAACCAACAGTCTTGACTAGCCACACAACCTCTCACAAAGTGGTTCCACCAGATATTATCATGGACATATTGCATGGAGCTGTATAATAATTATGTTTTGCAGCTTCTTTGGGTTGTGAAAAAAGTTTTTTAAAAGCTGATCAATTTATTCATAGAATCATAGAATCCCTACAGTGCAGAAAAGACCATTTGGCCCATCAAGTCTGCACCAACTCTCTGCATCCCATGCAAGCTCTATCCCCGTAACCCTATACATTTTACCATGGCTAATCCATCTAATCTCCACATCATAGGACACTAAGGGACAATTTAGCATGGCCAATCCACCTAACCTGCACATCTTTGGAGTTTATTTATTTATTTTATTATTTATTAGTCACAAGTAGGCTTACATTAACACTGCAATGAAGTTACTGTGAAAATCCCATAGTCGCCACACTCCGGCACCTGTTCGGGTACACTGAGGGAGAATTTAGCATGGCCAATCCACCTAACCAGCACATTCTTGGACTACGGGAGGAAACCGGAGCACCCGGAGGAAACCCACACAGACACGGGGAGAATGTGCAAACTCTATACATACAGTGACCCAAGCTGGGAATCGAACCCGGGTCTCTGGTGCAGTGAAGCAGCAGTGCTAACCACTCTGCCACCGTGCCACCCAGTGTGGGGAAATTGGAGCACCCAGAGGAAACTCATGCAGACACGGGGAGAATATGCAGACATCACACAGACAGTCATCCAAGACCGGGAATGAACCTGGTCCCCCTGGAACTGTGAGGCAGCAGTGCTAACCACTGTGCCAGCCCATTTGTCTCTCATACCTCCGGTCCTTGATATGGATATCCATTCACTATTTCAGGTGAGGCATAAAGGGGGCTTCCACAGTATGTCTCCAACAGCTGATCCTTGTGATACAAATTTGATAAGCCAAAATCAGCAAGCTGAAAAACACCCACAAAAAATAAGGAAATAGGATTACATGATAGCCAGTGTAAAGTCAATGGCTTATTCACATTTCAGGTTCACAGAAAAGCGACTATGTAACATTTTACTGATTCTATACAAGTCAGAATTGTTATATACTCTTTTGCAATGTGTACTGTGAGTTGGAGAATTGCTCATTATAAAGCCAATAGCCACGCTCCGTCCTATTTCGAAGGAGTGGTGGCACAGTGGTTAGCACTGCTGCCTCACAGCGCCAGGGACCCAAATTCGCTTCCCGGCTTGGGTCACTGTGTGGAGTTGCACATTCTCCCTGTGTCTGTGTGGATTTCCTCCCACAGTCCAAAGATGTGCAGGTGCTCCGGTTTCCTCCCACAGTCCAAAGATGTGCGGATTAGGTTTATTGGCCATGCTAAATTGCACCTTAGTGTCGGGGGACTAGCTGGGGTAAATGCATGGGGTTATGGAGATAGGGCCTGGGTGGGATTGTGGTTGGTGCAGACTTGATAGGCCGAATGGCCTCCTTCTGCACTGTAGGGATTTTATGATTATGAGATAGGTTTCCCAGAAAACTAAGAAGATTTCTACAAAGCTATAGTCTAAATGCAGCTGTATAAACCTGAGTTGCAGTTCAGGATGATGAAAACGTTTGTGATGTTTCCAGCAACATTCCATCACTTTTTAAGACTTATGAATAATGTTGTGCAGTAGTTAGGATATGCTGAATATACAAGTAATATTCAAAATGGTATGGAGTTTGGGAGGCAATTCATAAAACTGTTTTACTCATCTCTCCTCTGGGTAACACAGGGACTCCTAAATGTTTTTGTGCAAGAGAATGAAAATGTTATGTGAGTAAAATTGGAAGAATTCTTCTTGCTGAGGTGCACAATGTGAATTTTAAGACAAGAAACTATATTTGTAGGATTGGCATTCTTCAAATTCCACTTATTTATTTCAGTCTTGAAGTTCTTGCCAAATAAGGCATTGTGTTCTTAGCTATTTCTAAATTAGTTAGAGAAGTCTGGAAGCTAATCTAATGTTTTGTACTTGTTTCAATCAGTTAAACTCATTGGAGAAAATCAGTGGTTAATTAATGGCCACATTTCAATCAAATCTTACTCCTGATTCCTTTTATATAGTTATCTGTGAGAAATTATGCCACCATTCAAAATTTTAAATGAAATGTTTATTCTTCAAGATATACTGCTAATATTATGCTGGCACATGCTTATTTTTTCCATCAATTGTTGTCTCTTTTCCTCTTGACTGTCTTCAAAGCAGGGTTCCTCCTGGTCATGGAAAACCCAACAAAGTCACGGAATTTTATAAAGACAGGGATGAAACTTTTCCGACTTTGGGCAGAATTCCAAGCTTTTCCAGTGTTTTTCTAATGTCCATTTCCCTCTCTCCATAATGCTTTGGAGACCGCCAGTGGTAACTGTCAGAGTCGTTGGCACCAGATTCCCCAGCCCCTCCTTTGTTGCTTTCCTCGTGTGGTGTTGGTGGCAGTTATGGATTTTGTTTTTGTGGAGGTGGAGGACTTGGCAGTTGCTTTCTTCAGAACTTTTTTTAAAAAAACTCATTCATGGGATGTGGGCCTCACTGGCTGGGCCAGCATTTATTGCCCATCCCTAATTGCCCTTGAACTGAATTTCAGAGGGCATTTAAGAGTCAACCACATTGCTGTAGTCCTGGAGACACATGTAAGCCAGACCAGGTAAGGATGGCAGATTTCCTTCAGAACATTAGTGAAATAGATCGGCCTTACGACAATCGACAATAGTTTGAAGCATGGTAAATGGAAATTGTGGAATCTTATTGTACTAAATATGATATAATTAAGATTTGATATCATTAAGATGTTTACTGGTCATTTGAGAAAGTCCTTTCTTGAGGAGGTTACAGTATTTATCACTAAGCCTCTTATATAGAATCATAGAATAGAATCATAGAATTCCTACGTGCAGAAGGAGGCCATTCAGCCATTTGGGTCTTCACCGACCACAATCCCACCCAGGTCCTCTCCCCGTAAACTCACATTCTTACCCAGCTAATCCCGCTAACCTACACATCCCGGGACACTAAGGGGCAATTTAGCATGGCCAATCAATCTAACTCGCACATGTGTTAATTCTATTAGTGCAGAGGTAGTTCAAAGAAGAAGTACTGGTGCAAAGAACCCTATCAAAATATTAAGGATTAATCTTGCAATTTTCCTCCAGTTTTTGAGTTTTAAGTTCATTTGGTATTCTATTGAGGAATACCCGCCTTTTTATATGATTGACATTTTTATGTTGGTGGGAATTTTTTCTGTTATCAGTGCTTAGAACATATTATCATTAGTTGTTCCATTTGATTTTCACCATGTTTTGAAAGTTACATCCTTGGCATTTCCTCCCCTGGAAACAAACTCTTAAAAGAACTTCACTAGTAATCTGGTTGGAAAATTGGAAAGAGATATTACAATCGTGAAATTACATCTTACAGAAAGGGAGTGGATGACTCAGAGGGGGAACAAATGGTAGCCAGAAAGTTAGCAATAATTTGAACTACCTTTTTACACTAATAGAATTAACATACACAAGACTCGGTGATAAATACTATAACCACCTCAAAAAAAGATCTTCTCAGGTTACCTGTAAACATCTTAGTTATATTAAAGAAGTACTGATGCAAAGTATTGTTGTCAGTGGACAGATTCAAAGTGGTTTGAGAAACAACTTTAGACCAAAAGAATATAAATTATTAAAGAAGCCAAAATCACTCACTTCTTTGCTGCTGAAACCATTACAATTTAGGAACAATTAGATAGGAATTAACTCCACAGACTCTCACTATGTAATAGTGGGAGTATAAACTATATTTGCCAGATGTAGCGACGACACTAAGGGGAAACATTTACTGGAGTGTGTATTTAAACCATTAGATTTTTTTATGGATGTATGGTAACACAGTGATCTTACAACTCTCCTCCTCTTGTGGCTTTGTCTTTATTTAGTGTTGAGATTGATCTCACGGATAGGGTAATTACAAAGGCAGTGTTAGACTTGGGTTACAAGCTAACATCCATGGGCAGGGTTTTTCAGATGGTGTGGTTTCCTGCCCTTGTCGGTAGGAATACATTCCTGCCGATTGCGACAACCTAACAGCCATTAATTGCTCCGAGGGGCGTTAATTGATTTGCATCAATATCCAGCAAAAATCCTGCTTCAGAGAGTTGCTTGCTAATCTGATTGGCTGTTAGTTGTCCAATACCAGCAATGTCAGAAGCTGCAGTGGACAGGACTGGGACTGCTAAGGCTAAGTCCCGGCAGTCCAGGAACAGTAAGTGTTGGGTCTCAGTAAGGGGAGGGAAAGTAAGGCCCAGGGTTTGGCCAGAGATGAACTGGGAGTGCTGGTAGAGAGGCCAGGGATGGAAGAAGCACACTCAGGGGCCAGATCTTTTTCTTTTGGAGGGGGTAGTACCTGATGTTGAAAGGAGGCTGTTGATGGAGATGCACCCTCCTTCCCTCCTGAGGCCAGAGCTGAGTCATTTTTTGGACACTCCCACCTGTCCATGATCTCCTCAGAAAATTGAGATTGGGAACAGTTCATTAATTGGCCACCTATGGGCTTCAACTGGGCAAGGGTGGGTGGACCAGCTGAAGCCTCATCATCCCAACATAAAATTGTGAAGAGGTAGGGGCAGGAAAGAATCTGGTGAGGAATCCATCTGAGGAATTTTACGGGTCCCCCTGTCTGCAAGGCCACTGGCTGGAGATGGGGTGGAGGGGCCCTTGTAAAATTCTGCTCAGTATGTGTAGTTGTGAAATCTGAAATGTTTATTTTTATTCATCCATGGGAGATAGGTGTCGCTGGCTGGCCAGCATTTATTGCCCAGCCCCAGTTGAGAGTCAACCACATTGCTGTGGCTCTGGAGTCACATGTGGACCAGACCAGGTAAGGACAGCAGATTTCCTTCCTTAAAGGACATTAGTGAACCAGATGGGTTTTTCCAACAATCGACAATAGTTTCATGGTCATCAGTAGATTCTTAATTCCAGATTTTTAAAAATTGAATTCAAATTCCACCACCTGCAGTGGTGGGATTCGAACCCGGGTCCCCAGAATATTAGCTGAGTTTCTGGATTAATAGTCTAATGATAATACCACGAGGCCATCGGCTCCCTATTTAACCTATATAATATGTAATATGCCATTTGTTAAAATTTTATGATGTAAGAACTTGTTGTATTTCAAAGTTATTGTCGAGAAACCTTCATGACAATAAAGCTTTAGTTTTTCCAAGCAATATGTGAGGAAATCTGTGCTTTTAAATTAAATCTGCATTTTCTTTAGGCAGACCCTAACTAAAGCAGAAACTGAACTAAAAAGAGAAATAGAAAAGGAAACAGAAAAGTTAAACATAGAAATGAAACTGACCCTTCCTGTTTCGAAGGAAACAAAAAAAAATTGAGGTTTGTAATCAAAACTTGTGGCAAACTGAACCTAGTGAAAGATATAATGGATCAGTCCAAGCTGGGCAGTAGCAGTTGATGAGTCCATTGGTGCAGTACATGCAAGCTGAAGAAGACTGAAGAAGACAGTCCAGATCCAGAAGCTGCATCTCTTTATGCTACTTGAAGATGACATTGGTAGACATAGATAAGATGCAAGACTGGGTGGAGAAGTGGCAGATGGACTTCAACCCAGATAAGTGTGTGGTGGTCCATTTTGGCAGGTCGAATAGGATGAAAGAATATAATATTAAGGGTAAGACGCTTGGCAGTGTGGAAGATCAGAAGGATCTTGGAGTCCGGGTTCATAGGACGCTCAAAGCAGCGTCGCAGGAAGAGGCTGTGGTTAAGAAGGCGTATGGAATGCTGGCCTTCATCAATAGAGGAATTGAGTCATCAATAGAGGAATTGAGTTTAGAAATCGGGAGATAATGCTGCAGCTGTATCAGACCCTGGTCAGACCCCACCTGGAGTACTGTGCCCAGTTCTGGTCGCCTCATTACAGAAAGGATGTGGAAGCCATAGAAAGGGTGCAGAGGAGATTTACAAGGATGTTGCCTGGATTAGGTGGCATGCCTTATGAGGATAGGTTGAGAGAGCTATGTCTTTTCTCCTTGGAGAAGCGAAGGATGAGAGGTGACCTGATAGAGGTGTATAAGATGTTGAGAGGTATTGATAGAATGGATTCTCAGAGGCTTTTACCCAGGGCTGAAATGGTTGCCACAAGAGCTCACAGGTTTAGGGTGCTGGGGAGTAGGTACAGAGGAGATGTTAGGAGTAAGGTTTTCACTCAGAGGGTGGTGGGTGCGTGGAATCGGCTGCCGGTAGTGCTGGTGGAGGCAGATTCGATAGGGTCTTTTAAGAGACTTTTGGATAAGTTCATGGAGGTTAGTAAGATAGAGGGTTATAGGTAAGCCTAGTAGGTAGGGACATGTTCGACGCAACTTGTGGGCCGAAGGGCCTGTTTGTGCTGTAGCTTTTCTATCCCATCCATTAGGTTCTGCAGATCTGTGCCATTTGTAACAGAAGAAGACATGCTCGTGAGCTTGGGTTGGTTGTGCACTTTTGTCGATTGAGGATCAGACCAGCTTGTAGAACGATGAGGAGCTAAAATTCCTCATGAGTAAGAGTTTGAAAGACTTTGGCCGGAATTTTCTAGCCCCTCCGTGGTGGATTCTGGCTCGCCTTTGGCTGCTGACGGTATCTTCAGAGTTCAATGGTGTTTTTCAATGATTCATCTACCCCGCCACAGGGGGAATCCATGGCGGGGGCTGACTTTGGTGGGACCGAAAGATTCTGCTGGCAGGAAGGGCGGAAAATCCTGCCCTTTGTGACCGAGTGTGATCAACCATTCTGGTTGTATCTGCCATTTAATGTGCAATTTATAGGGCGGAATCTTGAGCCTGCGATTGCCATCTGTGGGAATAGAAGCGCGAGCTCAAAATGCAGCGAGTTCGGACAAACGTGATTCTTGCCAGCGAGATTGTGTTTTCCAATTTTGAACCAACCCTATCGGTGGAGTGATGTGGAACACACTGGGGAAGGGTGCAAATCTTATTTGATGCATCAGCAGTTTATTAGCGAGCACTCACACTGGATATTGAGCCCGAACTGAATGCTCAGCTGGTGCTGGCGTGACGTCATGGTGGCACCATTTACAACAGCTCTACAAAATGTGAACCTGGCGCCGTCACCTCCAAAGGGGACATTGGAGGTGACTGCTCAGGTGGCCATTATTTCTCAGGTAGTCCAACACACTAGGGGCACCAGGGATAATGCTGTCATCACACACAAGTGCAGCTTGGGGCCGGGGGTCAGGGTCGCTTTGCCATTGTGGGGGGAGGGTGCTTGGAGAGGGGGGGTGTCATCCCTTTCTCTGAGGGGATGCGCTGGCTGCCAAGCAGGCATCGCTTCCTGGTTCCAGCATGCTGGGTTAATGTTCAAACAGTAGCTGGGTGGGTGCTCTTCCTTGTTAGTGCTGCAAACTGGATGGGAGGCGGCCACAAGAGAGGAGCAGTATTGGGGGCTCTATGAGTGAATGGAGTGATTTATTAATTTTAACTATATACAGTGGTGACATCTCTAAACTTGTGCTGACTTTAACTCATAATTAAAGTGGGTGCCTATCACTTCTAAATCTTCCTCACCCTCCCACTACGTCGAGGCGCTTTCCCAGGATCTGCAGTTATGGTTGAGGAGGCCTGCTGACTTCCATGCTCTGTTGCCTGAGATGACCTTGGTGGACATCCCCTGGAGGACCTGGACCTTGAGGACCGTGGCCTACTTTCGGGCAGCACGGGTATTGCAGTTCATCTTCTTGCCCTGACCTCTTCTGCAGTGAGCTTGCACTCGCTAGGGTTGCCACTGCATCCCAGAAGGGGGGGTGTTGGGGGGAGGGGGTGGTGACCTTAATGGGAGGCCTTCCCCTGGAGTGGGGATGGAATACATCCCGCTTCTGCTCCACTCCGTCAAGAAGTCTGGTCAGGACTCCCTCTGAGAAGTTTGGTGCGGGTTTCCTGGCTGCCATCTCCTGCAGTCGCTGTGGAACAAGTGCTGAGGAATCCTGGGAAGCCATTTATATGCAACTCCCCAGAAGATTGGCAGAATTAAGTTGAGCTGTGGCGGGGCAGATCAGAAGGAAGCTGTCATGGACGTGGTGTTATTCTGGTGGCCATGAAAAATTGTGTCAACGAGGCTCAAGATCTGGTCAGAAATTACACCGGAACTGTCGGTGCGATTCACTCCATTTTTCTCACCCGAACTGACTCTCTGCCAAATTCTGGTAAGATTCCCCCCACCCCCATAGTTTATAATCGACCGCAATGTATCTATTAATTCATATTTGAATTAGTATCTGGATGCCAGAGTATCTAAGATAGTATTTAGTGCTCACTTTGTTTGACAGTATCAGTAAGTATCAGACTGGATCAGTAAGTTTGTCGATGACACAAAGATTGGCCGGGTGGTTAACAGTGAGGTTGAATATCTTGGGTTACAGGAAGATATAGATGAGATGGTCAAATCGGCGGATAAGTGGCAGATGGAATTTAACCTTGAAACGTGTGAGGTGATGCGCTTTGGAAGGAGTAATTTAACAAGGAAGTATACTATGAAAGGTCTGATACTGGGCAGTTCCGAAGAACAAAGGGACCTTGGCGTGTTTGTCCATAGATCTCTGAAGGCGGAAAGGCAGGTTAATAGGGTGGTGAAAAAGGCAAATGGCACACTCGCTTTTATCAATCGGGGTATAGATTACAAAAGCAGAGAGGTCATGATGGAATTGTATAGAACTTTGGTGAGGCCACAGCTGGAGCACTGTGTGCAGGTCTGGTTGCCACATTATAGGAAGAACATGAACGCACTGGAGGGGGTGCAGAGGAGATTCACCAGGACACTGCCTGGGATGGAACATTTAAATTATGAAGAGAGGTTGGATCGCCTTGAGTTGTTTTTGTTGGTCTCATTGAATTTTGATGAAATTTTGATGAAATTTTGTTGAATCTCACTGGCTGTCCTGTCTGGAGACAATACGCATCTCTTTAACCTGTGCTTAATACTCCCTCCACTCACATTGTCTGTATCTTTAAGACCTGGTTGGTTGTAGAGATTCGCATTCTAATCAGTATTCTGTAACTTGATTTTGTGTCTCTGTGCCCTGTTTGAGAGCAGATATCCACTCCATCTGACGAAGGAGCAGCGCTCCGAAAGCTAATGGCATTTGCTACCAAATAAACCTGTTGAACTTTAACCTGGTGTTGTTAAAACTCTTACTTGTTTTTGTTGGAGCAGAGAAGACTGAGGGGCGATCTGATTGAGGTGTTCAAGATTATGAGGGGCATGGACAGGGTGGATAGGAAGCAGCTGTTTCTCTTAGTTGAAGGGTCAGTTACGAGGGGACACAAGTTAAAAGTGAGCGGTGGGAGGCTTAGGGGGTATTTGAGAAAAAAATATTTTACTTAGAGGATAGTGATGGTCTGGAATGCACTGCCTGGGAGGGTGGTGGAGGCGGGATGCCTCACATCCTTTAAAAAGTACCTGGACGAGTACTTGGCACACCATAACATGGGCCAAGCGCTGGCAAACAGGATTAG
Organism: Mustelus asterias; assembly: GCF_964213995.1. Taxonomy (NCBI): domain Eukaryota; kingdom Metazoa; phylum Chordata; class Chondrichthyes; order Carcharhiniformes; family Triakidae; genus Mustelus; species Mustelus asterias. Next base: position 141,684,033 of record NC_135803.1, read on the forward strand.
GTGGGCAGGTCAGGGCATTTCATGCGTTGGTGCAGACTTGATGGGCTAAAGGGCCTTTTCTGCACTGTAGTATTCTGTGATTCTGTGACTCTTGTGTGGTAGTAAAATTCTTTGGCTTTAAACTGTGGAATCTTGTGGCTTCATTCTTTTAGTATGTAATTGGTATTTTGAATTTTGACTTGTTAAAAAAAAGTTACTGGTCTCTTGAGGTAGTAACACAAAATAAGGGATTTGTACGGTGTGAACAATAGTCTACTTCACAGTTGAAAGTAAAACCAACAATTTTCTGTAACAAATGCTAGCAAACCACAATCCACCAAATGTACAAAAATGTATTCTGAAGGGATCCAATCAACAACACAAAAGGGGAAGAATTTTACAAATCTAACCTTTACATTGAAGTTTTCATCCAGAAGAATGTTCTCGAGTTTCAAGTCACGGTGCACAATTCCTTTCTGCGTGGGAAAAGATATCAGGGTCAATGGACTGAATCAAGTTGGTTTGGCTTGGGTTAGATGTAAAAACTTAAAATAAAACCTCAACCCTAAACCTAGTCCACCTTGGAGCAGTCCCTTCCAGTTTTAACAGAGACAGAAAGAGGGCTGGGCGTACCTCAGATTTTATCTTCCTTCATTCCAGGTTTTTTCAAGGCAGAGTGGGTTTTCCCAGTCTGCCCTGAGGAAGACTTGGGAAACCCTGCAGTTGAAAGGAAATGGAAATTGTTGCATGGAACAGGTAAGTGAGTTTTCAGCACTGCTTGTGGGTCAGGAGAAGCCAAAGTGCTTCCTCCCAGGCTAACAAACTTACCTATTTGCCTCCGGAATCCTCTGCCTGGGATCGGAATCTTTCCGGGATTGCTGATCCTTTTTTTTTAAACATAAAAATAAATCTACCTTGAGGATATAAGGTAACACATAGGAGTAAGTCTTTCAGTCCCACCCATGGGTGGGACGGACAATTTGATGGGCCATTTCAAGGTCCGTTGACCTTGGGTAGAAATCTCTGGCCTTGGAGTGAGCGCAGCCGGAAAATCCCGCCCAGAATGTAATAGAAAAACCACAAACCAAAAGTGCTGGGCTCAATCCTTCATATAAATTGTACAAAATCCACAATTTACTTCAGTAAAATTTTTTTCCTAAGGGATGGTCAAATGGATTAGAGTTTAATCATTTAAAATCGTGTTTGTCTCTGTTAGGGAGCTAGGACCATAAGATATAGGACCATATGACATAGGAGCAGAATTAGGCCATTCGGCCCATCGAGTCTGTTCTGCTAAATTATGTCTATTTAAATTCAGGATATTGATCTGTCTGAAAATAACATTTTTTAAGTGAAGTAAAGAGCTTCAGTGAGCGCAGTAATCCTGTTAAACCAATATCTTATTCCTTTCTTTGGGACAAGTTTGTTATCCAATAAAACACTATCATGTGGAACAGATTTTTAAGTTAAATGCAATTACAGCCAGTCTCTGAAACATCATTTTCTAAAGTACTTGTACACCTGCATCTCTTATAAAACATATGGAGGAACACTGTCAAGAAACAAATTGGAAAGGACAACGGACAGGAATTTCCGCCACACCACCGCTCCCCCCCCTTCCCCCCCACCCGCTGCGGCATGTTTTGCAATGGGCGAGGCAGCCCTACTAGATAGAGCAGGCTCTTCCAGCCCCGCTGTTGCCAGCATGGTGTCCTGTTATTCACACCTGCGGGGAATCTGCAGCGGGTGGTGGGGGGCACCATTGGTGGGATCGGAAGATCCCGCCGGTGGGGCCGGCTGGAAAAGCCTGCCCATCGTAGGGACAATTTTATGAGTGTCCACCACTGCCAGGAAGCCTGATCTATTGGTGCACCTTCTGTAAGACGCAATCTATAATTAGCTGACATAGATTTAGTTGCAGTGTTTATTTGCTTTGTAAAGTCTTTAGGATGGTATTGCACTATCTAAATGCAAGTTTTCTTCATTAAAATTAAGAATACCAGCAATGGGCATTCAGAAAGCTGGCAATGCCTTAACCTTGTCATAAAATCAGTTTGAGCACTGACGCAAATTGTTAAATAAATATTCTTGTCACCATTGTTTATTGGAGTATTTCTGTCTTCAAGTATCGGGTTGGCACTTATATCACTGACATTTGGAATAGTTGCAACGTCAAGCTTTTGGTCAGTACTCATCTTAGCCATGTTTTCACATTCTGGTTGGAAATCTCTTATTTCTGTTGCTGTGTTTACAATTTTCACTGTTGTGTATGTGTTTATAATCACATATCTTACTCTGTAATTATTATACATTCGCAATGTTCATTTACAATTTACACCGTGTGTGTGTGTATATATATGTGGTTATCTGTATTGCTGTTGTTGCTTAAGGCAGTACACATTGCTGCTGGAATATTTTATCATTGCAGGTACTGCTTTGGGTGTCATTACATTGTTATCTTTAAGGCTGCACCCATTGCTTTTTATGATGACTGCAGAATTTGCTGTGCTTGTGCTAATTGTTGCCCCGATCGCAGTGTCTAAATTTATAGCTACACATAAAGACCAAGGTGTGTTTATATGGGTGGGACATTATTATGTGTCATGCTGTGTAGGTATCTCTGCTTTGGTGGTGAGAGTGGGGAGACAAAATGGAGCTATTCTATTACTACTGAGTAATTCCCATCACCTCCACTCTCATCAATCCTTTTTTTTTGTTCGTTAATGGGATCTGGGTGCCATTGCCTGTGCCAACATTTATTATCCATCCCTAATTGCTCTTAATCTGAGTGGCTTGTTAGGCATTGCAGAGGGCATTTATAAAGTCAACCACATTGCAGCGGGTCCGGAGTCACATGTAGGTCAGATTGGGTAAGGACGTTAGGGGCGGCATGGTGGCACAGTGATTAGCACTCTTACCTCACAGTGTCAGGGACCCGGGTTCGATTCCCAGCTTGGGTCACCGTCTATGTGGAATCTGCACATTCTCCCCGTATCTGCGTGGGTTTTCTCCGGGTGCTCTGGTTTCCTCCAAAGATGTGCAGGTTAGGTGGATTGGCCATGCTAAATTGCCCCTTAGTGTCAGGGGGACTAGCTAGGATAAATGCATGGGGTTACGGGGATAGGGCCTGGGTGGGATTGTGGTCGGTGCAGACCCGATGGGCTGAATGGCTTCCTTCTGCACTGTAGGATTCTATGATTCTACCGCAATCAACAATGGTTTCATGCTCATCATTACACTTTTCATTCCAGATTTTTAGTGAATTAAAATTTCACCCAGAAGATTATCTGGACCTGGATTATTAGTCCAGTGAGACTATCACTGTGCCACCACCTCCCCTGGGCAGAAATATACTCATGTGTAAGGATTTATTAATATGGTAGCGTTGGTAAGGGTAATTTATGGGCACCACACACAGAAGGTTTTTACCAAGAATACGGTGGAATTTTATTTTTACCTTATGACAGTAGTGAATTGCTGAGACGATTTGCCGGAAAGCTTTGCGTGCTTCATTTTCAGAAAGCCTGTGACGCTCATTTACATAATCGTACAATTCACCATTACTGCAATAGTCCATCACAATGATTATCTTGTCCTTATTTTCAAAAACTGCAGAACAAAATGACAAATGATCACTGAATCTGGAACATATTGGGAGAGATTCTCCAGCCTCCCAGCCGCATGATTCTGCCAGCTGGAGGTGGCATGTTGTTTGCTAGCGGCGGGATTCTCTGGTCCCGTCGCTGTCAATGGGAATTCCCATTGATGCCATCCTACACTGGCGGGAAACCCGCGGGTGGGGATGCACTGCTGGCACGGACAGCCGGAGAATTCTGGCCATTGTCTTATCACATAATATTACTAATCTTGCAAAGAAAAGCCACATATTAGATCATGAATCCAAACTCCTCGGGCATGTGCATTAAACACAATAAAGGATCTAAGATCATAACTGTGAGGCAAGAAATGGGAAAACAACCAGCACGTTCTAATTCCCATAGATTGAGATTATACAGTATCTCTCCAAACTATACAGTAGACTATGTTTGTACAAACTATACAGTAGACTATGTGCTGTAGTTTTTCTATGTTTCTATGGCCTAGAAGGTAGGGATATGTTCGGCACAACTTGTGGGGCCGAAGGGCCTGTTTTGTGCTGTAGTTTTTCTATGTTTCTATGTTTCTCTACCCCTTATGATGAAATCAGTTCATAGAATCCCTACAGGGCAGAAGGAGGCCATTCTGCCCATCCAATCTGCACCAACTCTCCAACAGAGCATCCCACCCAGGCTCCAACCCCACAGATTTATCCAGCTAATTCACCGAAGGGGCAATTTAGCACGGCCAATCTATCTAACCTGCACATCTTTGGAGTGTGGGAGGAAACCAGAGCACCCGGACCCAGGGAGAATGGGTCTGCCTACTTCTGCTCCTAATTCCTATGTGCAAACTCCATACAGTCACCCAAGGCTGGAATTGAACAGTAACATCTCTCAGTCCCACAGACACATGCTAATTCAATGGGGCTGATTTTAATCTTTGAGGGGTGCATAAGATGGGCTGGAGTAAATCGGCTGCCCTTCACTTTCCTTTCTGGGGTATATAGCCAATCTGCTACCATCTGTTTTCCTTCTACCTCAGCCAAAAGTTAAAATTTACACTGTTATTTCTCTCAGGACCACCGTAGGTGCTCACACTCTGGGATAATCATCACTGACTGGTAATATGACTTCACCTGACGAAGGAGCAGTGCTCCAAAAGCTTGTGATTTCAAATAAACCTGTTGGACTACAACCTGATGTCATGTGACCTCTTGACTGGTAATACGACAGACTATGGGTTGAATAATATCTATTGTGTAATATTTTTCCTTTTGGGTACATGTGGCATTTTCATCACCTCCTTAAGTTATAGTGAGACTCACCTTCATAAATGCGTATGATGTTGGGGTGGTTAAGAGATGCCATGATCTCCATTTCTCGTTGGATGTGGATCTGATCCAGTTCCTCTTGAACTTTATCCTTTCGAACAGATTTAATCGCTACCTACAAACAAGAATTTGAGGTGACTCATAAGAACCCGAATCAGATGTTGATAGAAATTTCTGTTCAAAATCTTCATAATAAGATGTAAACATTCATTTCAGACCCTTCAAATAAACAAAGGTTGTTCATGGAGTTGGAATGACTTGGTTTAGAATTGCACTTCTCTATTGGGAAGGCATTTTGTGAAGATATTGTTCCAGTGGACAGCAAGACCAGGTTAAAAAACTGGGCTACGGGTGTTGCCCGACCTCTGACCGATCCCAATTTTGAGCAGGTATCTTAAGTGAGAGCCAAGGATCACAGTTTATCGGTATATGCTTCCACTGTACAAAACTGGCATGTTAATGTTTCTGAGACCCAAGCATCTGAGTGTTTTCGCTGGTATACTATACAGATACTTAAGACACTTATGTACACTTGTGGGGGTGAGATCTTGTGATCACTGTGTTGGCATCATAAGCAAATCCTTCCTTTGGCTTAGTATTTCGAATGAAATTCTTTAATAATGCCTTTATGTATTTGCTTGAAATAACAAGCAGGGGTCATTTTGCTACGGTTAACTTTTTTCAACAACAACCAGAGGAAATCAACCTCATTGATGCGACAGTGTCTTTACCTATACTCCATGCACAAACGTTTCTGCTTTATTCTCTGTTGCTCAATCATACTACAATTCTCCTTTTGTTAAGCAACACTATACGGTGCTGCGTCTCTTAGTTCCTCCTTAATTCCATAAGATTTTGGGTAATCATGGACAAGGACAAGAGTGGCCCTCGGGTGAGCTTAATTGGACGAAGGCCAATTACATCCAAATTAGACAGGAACTGGGGAATGTGGATTGGGAGCGGCTACTTGAGGGTAAATCCACATCTGGCAATTGGGAGGCTTCTAAAGGCCAGTTGATTGAAGTGCAGGACGGGCATGTCCCCGCAAAAATGAAGGATGGAAATGGCAGGATTCGGGAAACACGGATGGCAAGGGAAATTGTAAGTTTAGTCAAAAAGAAAATGGGAGCATTTGATAGGTCCAGGCATCTAAAAACTGACGAAGCCCCTGAGGAGTACAATGAAAGTAGGAAGGAACTTAAATGTGGAATTAGGAGGGCTAAAAGGGGCCATGAAATGTCTTTAGCAAACAGAGACAAGGAGAATCCCAAGGCTTTTATGTATATATTAGGGGCAAGAGGGTAGCAAGAGAAAAAGTGGGCCCACTCAAGGACAATGGAGGAAAGTTATCCGCAGAACCACAGGAAGTGGGTGAAATCCTTAATGAGTACTTTGTATCGGTACCAAGGTGAAGGACATGATGGATGTTGAGGTTAGGGATAGGTGCGTGAATGCTCTGGAGAACGTCACTATATCAAAGGAGGAAGTGTTGAGTATCCTTAATTGCATTAAGGTAGGCAAGTCCCCGGGGACAGACGGGATCTATCCCAGGTTACTCGGCCGGCAAGGGAAGAAATTGCTTGGGCCTTAACAAATATCTTCACATCCTCTTTGACCACAGGTTCCAGAGGACTGGAGAATAGCTAATGTTGTTCCCTTGTTTAAGAAAGGGAGCAGGGATAATCCAGCAAATTATAGGCGGTGAGCCTGACATCAGTGGTGGGGAAGTTTTTGCAGAAGATTCGGAGGGACAGGATATATGCACATTTGGAGGAAAATGGACTAGTTAGTGACAGGCAGCATGGTTTTGTACAGGGAAGGTCATGTCTCACCAACTTGATTGAGTTTTTTGAAGAGGTGACAAAGAAAATTAATGAGGGAAGGACTGTGGATGTATATATGGACTTTAGTAAGGCATTTGACAAGGTCCCCCATGGCAAACTAGTGCAAAAACTAAAATCACATGGGATTCAGGGTGGACTGGCTAGATGGATACAGAACTGGCTTGGTTATAGAAGACGGAGAGTACCAGAGGAAGGGTGTTTTTCAGAATGGAGATCTGTAGCCAGTGATGTTCCACAAGGATCAGTGCTGGGACCTCTGTTGTTTGCCATATATATAAATGATCTGGAGGAAAATGTGGATGGTCTGATTAGTAAGTTTGCGGATGACGCGAAGATTGGCGGAGTTACTGATAGTGCTGAGGATTGTCAGAGAATACAACAGGAGATAGATAAATTGGAGACTTGGGCACGGAAATGGCAGATGGAGTTTAATCTGGACAAATGCGAGGTGATGCATTTTGGAGGATCAAATTTAGGTGTGAATTATACTGTAAATAGCAGAACCCGTAGGAACATTAACATACAGAGGGATCTCGGGGTGCAGGTCCACAGTTCCCTAAAAGTGGCAACACAGGTGGCCAAGGTGCATAAGAAGGCATATGGCATGCTTGCCTTCATCAGCTGGGACATTGAGTATAGGAGTTGGAAAATCATGTCGCAGCTATACAAAATCTTGGTTAGGCTGCATTTGGAATATTGTGTGCAGTTCTGGTCACCACACTATCAGAAGAACGTGGAAGCTTTGGAGAGAGTGCAAAGAAGGTTCACCCGGATGTTGCCTGGTCTCGAGGGTGTTGGCTATGAAGATTGGTTCAATAAACTAGGATTGCTTACACTGGAAAGGTGAAGACTGAGGGGAGACCTCACAGAGGTCTACAAAATTATGAGAGGCAGGTGGATAGTCAGAGGCTTTTTCCAAGGGTGGAAGTGTCAATTACAAGGGGGCATAGGTTCTAGGTGAAAGGAGGAAAGTTTAAGGGAGATATGCCAGGGAAATTTTTGACACGGAATGGTGGGTACCTGGAATGCGCTGCTAGAGGATGTGGTGGAAGCAGGCACATTAACAACATTTCAGAGGCATCTGGATGGGTACATGAATAGGGAGGAAATAGAGGGATATGGACCAAGTAAGGGCAGAAAGTTTTTTTTTTAGTCTAGTTATAATCGTAATCGGCACAGGCTTGGAGGGCCTAAGGGCCTGTTTCTGTGTGGAGTTTTCTTTGTTCTTCTTTGTTCTAAATGATTTGACAGAGCCTAAGCATTCCAAATTCAGATTTGGTGCAGTCATTCTAAATTTTTCCTCTGGTTCGATTACATTTTATTGAAATGTTATCACCATCAGACACAAGTAATGTTCTTGAGCAAGATAATATTGTTTTCAATAGGACTTCACATACTTTCTGTTAAGTTTTATCAGACAGTTTGTGGTCTTATACCATTCCAGGTTATTTTTATACAGTTATCTACTGGGTAAAGCATGTAACTCCACAATTTCAGCAATGTACAAAGGTTATTTCAAGAATGCCTCACTCCAGGGATGTTTGCAGATACCATTACTGAATTTTAGTTCTTGACATTTTGCAACTCTGGGAGCTTGTGAGCTTGTGTATGTTCCACAACTAATACTAAGAAGAACTAAAATAAATCTTCACTAATGGTGAAAACTAACTGTAAATATTAGACTTGCTGCTGACTTAATGCATGCTTCTATAATAACTCTACTCTCAATCTGCTTGACAATCACTTAATGAATGTTTCTATAATTGCTCTGTCAACAGTGCCCTAAGACACGTATCGTTATAATATTTTGCTTATTCACGACATCTCATCACTATTTTCTTGCAGGTATCTTTAATCCAATGCGTGGCTACCTCAGATTCCTCATGTAAAGCTATTTTCTCCATCAACTCGTACTGTGTGCAAACAAATCTAAAGATTAAATTCTCGAACTATTGTAAACAGTGACTCAGTTCTTACCTTATTCCTCATCTGACCTGTGCCTTTTCTGTCTAAACTTTCATTGAAAACACAGCTTGCAGCTACTCATTACCTCTGCATAGCTTGCTTCTTTCCTTATCTTGCTTCAACTCTCCTTCCTTTCCTCCCTTTGATTGCCTTTTTAATCACCTTTTAACCTTGTCTTTCACTCAGCTGAATAGATATGACCTCTCTGGGATAAAATAGATAATTGACAAACAAAACCACTTACTTTTGGGGTTATTAATGGGACATGTGGGTGGCACGGAGGCACAGTGGTTAGCATTGCTGCCTCGCAGCACCAGGGACCTGGGTTCGATTCCCGGCTTGGGTCACCGTCTGTGTGGAGTTTGCACATTCTCCCCATGTCTGCGTGGGTTTCCTCCCACAGTCCAAAGAGGTGTGGGTTAGGTGAATTGGACATGCTAAATTGCCCCTTAGTGTCAGGGGGACTAGCTAGGGTAAATGCATGGGGTTATGGGGATAGGGCCTGGGTGGGATTGTGGTCGGTGCTGACTCTCTGGGCCAAATGGCCACCTTCTGTACTGTAGGATTCTATGTCCTGAGGAAATTCCTATATTTGCTATTTTAATGAAACATTAACCAATTTAAAATAAACAAGTTGCAATTTTCACAAACTGTTCAAAGTGAGGATCAAATTTGTCATGGCTAGTAGCATGGGAACAGGTTGGTAGCAAATCAGCAGTATATCTTCCTGTACCCTCAAATTTCTCCCATTAAAATTGAACAATTCCACCCATCTGCTTAAAATATAACTAAAATCTTTTGCATTTTGTTGTACAGTAAATTGTCCTATATTTCATTTTAGGAATCGGTTTAGCTCAGTTGGCTAGATAGCCGGTTAGTCATGCAGAGTGACTCCAACAGCACAGGTTCAATTCCCCATACCAGCTGAGGCTATTCATGAAGGTCCCGCCTTCTCAACCTTGCCCCTCGCTTGAGGTGTGGTAATCTTCAGGTTAAATCGCCACCAATCAGCCTATGGTCCTCTGGGACTACAGTGGCTTTACTTTATATTTCACTCTGGATCACATTTGTCTGTGATTCAATTTTTATGTTTCCAACAGAGAGGTGATGGGTGAGGCTATAGAGAGATTTAAGCCCAAGCCACTGAAGGATTTTTGAAGTATATTCATTGCTGGAATGAATAGTTGCTTCTGGAGGTGACAGTGTTTTTGTATGCTGTCACCTCAACTAGGTATCACCTCTTTGCAACAGTGACTACACTTCAACAAAAATATGGATGAGCATTCAGGAACAGAAGAGCCCAGATAGAGGTGGAAGTGGATGTTACAAAGATGGCAAGAGATAGCCTCTGTGGTTGCAAGAAGCTAGAAGATTAGTGGTAAGTGATGTGGGCAGGTGGTCTGCGAAGCTGATGTCACTAGTGGGACCACGGAAGCAGAGAGAAACCATTGGGCAGTAGCAAGTCAAGCAGATGGACATGTGGGAAAGTTTACATGGAAGCAGCATTTTAAACAGGCCAGTGAATTTGTAGGAGAGATTGTAAAGGGATTGAAAACGCTGTGATGAGAAATTGCTTGCTGAGAGCCTCAGGAAAGGAAGAATAGGAAAAATCTCAATGGTATTTTGGAAGTAGGTATGATTTTAAATGAAATGCAAGAGGTGCTGCAACAGGCTGAGGTGTTTATGGGAGGAGAGGATATCAAAGGGGTGTTGGGAGAGACTAAGCTGTGACTTGGCGTTGGAAGCCATTTGGAAACTGTGAAGGAGGAATCATTACAAAAACAGAAAATATTGGAAATTCCCAGCAGGTCTGACAGCATCTGTGGAGAGAGAACAGAGCTAACGTTTTGAGGCTGGATGGCTCTTCAGCTGTCAGACCTGCTGAGATTTTCCAGCACTTTCTTTTTCTCTTTCAGATTCCAGCATCTGCAGTAACTTGCTTTTATCCAAGGAGGAATCATTGTTTTCTGCGTACGGTTATACTAGATGGGCCAAATGGTTTCCTGTATTTGTACTCATCTTCATGATTATACACAATAGCAGTGCTCTCCAAACATTACCAAGACACCACCCTCTGAATATCCAACTGAGCTATCATCTTTGCAAAGTTCTATTCTGGCATTTAGCATTTGCTTGTATTCAAAACATAATCTATTCTGACTGTGTAGTCATACTGTATATTCTTTTCAGGTCTTATAGTTCTGTCCAGAGTCAAAGTGCGTGGCATCATTGTGTTTCTAAGGAATCTGTAGCTTAATTTAATTTGGCACCATTTGACTTCACAGAACGTGTGAAGCATTAAAGGCTTTGTGTGTTTATTCCAATGGAAACCTTCTGCTCGACATCTTGTTTAGATAATTTAATCCGTTTCTTTATTGGAAGTTCCTCATTGCTCACACATTTCTCCACACCACCCTCAGAACACGCAAGCCACAGATTAACCATTTTCAGAATTAGTTTCTCGCTTCAATGCAACCAATGTTCTTGTTCTAATTCCTGAGTCCAGCCACGCGCCTCAAACTGGTAAAAGATTAATGACAATAGACAGATTGAGGGTGAGTACTGGGGGGAGGTCCCAGTACCACTAAATCCTCTCATTCTCATGTGCTTACGTAGATGGTTTTTCTCTGCACATTAACAATGGCAACACACAGAAAATTAACACAAGGATCATCAGAACTTTCTCCAAGGGTTGCAGTTTAGAATAACTTGTACAACAGTGTTCAGTATTAATTCCAATAGCTGTGGTTTGAACATTTCATCATCTTTCAGGGACACATTTGGTTAGTCCCTAAGAACATTACACTTATATCAGTAAAGATTTACTTCATGTAGTAATTGGCATCAATATCAAAAATAAGGAATTTTGACCGAAGATTAGAAATCAGGGTGAATCCACATACTTTTTTCTGACAGTGCTGTCTGTCCCTTTTAATAATAGTGTGTTCCCAGTGGCCAATCAAACATTTTAATCAAGAATAGAGAATGCTGGAAAAACTCAGCAGCTCTGGCAGCATCTCCTAGAAACCCTACAGTGCAGAAGGAGGCCACTCGGCCCATCGAGTCTGCACCAACAACAATCCCACCCCACACACTCACCCCGCTAATCCCCCAAACCCATGCATGCCGGGACACTAAGGTGCAATTTAGCATGGCCAATGCACCTAATCTGCACATCTTTGGCATGTGGGAGGAAACCAGAGCACCCGGAGGAAACCCACGCAGACATGGGGAGAACGTGCAAACTCCACACAGTCAGCGACCCAAGGCGGGAATGGAACCCAGGTCTCTGGTGCTGTGAGGCAGCAGTGCTGACCACTGTGCCACCGTGCAAGGAGAAAAAACAGAGTTAATGGTTCGAACCCTTTTGGCTCTTCCTTGGGAAATAGATTTTATCTTTCAGCCCGGATATATTATTGTTGGGAAACCTGGAAGTTTCTCTGCATCTGAAGATTAGGTAAGTTTTGTGGTTGTTGTGGGTAGGGGAGAATGGGATGAACTTGGTTTGGGGAGAGTCTGGAATGCGCTGCCTGGGAGGGTGGCAGGTTGCCTCAAATCCTTTAAAAAGTACCTGGAGGAGCACTTGGTATATCATAACATTTAAGGCTATGGCCCAAATGCTGGTAAATGGGATTAGGTAAGTGGGTAGGTGTTTCTCACATGTCGGTGCAGACTCGATGGGCTGAAGGGCCTCTTCTGCACACTGCGATTCTGTGAGTCAGAGAAATCACATGGGGGAGTTGGAGATATGGCAATCACCAGGTTTACTTATGAACATACGAATTAGGAGCAGGAGTAGGCCATTCGGCCCTTTGAGCCTGATCCGCCATTTAATGTGATTACGGCTGATCTAACTGTAACCTCAACTCCACATACCCATGTACCCCCATAACCTTTCCTTCCTTTGTTTATTAAGAATCTATCTACCTCTGCCTTAAAAATACTCTGCCTTCGTTTTCGTTGTGTGGGGGGGGGGGGGGGGAGGTGAACAGCAGAGAGGTGGAGAATCACGTGGGAGTCCAAAAATGGTATTTACATTGGTGAGATTTCCCAACTCGATTGTCTAGGACCCCTGCCAATGACGTAATGAGGATCCAACTTTAAAAATCAGGTTCCCCATTTATATCTACTAGGGCGGCACGGTGGCACAGTGGTTAGCACTGCTGCTTCACAACTCCAGGGACCTGGGTTCAAATCCCGGCTTGGGTCACTGTGTGGAGTTTTCACATTCTTCCTGTGTCTGCGTGGGCTTCCTTCAGGTGCTCCGGTTTCCTACCACACTCCAAAGACGTACGGGTTAGGTTGATTGGCCAAGCTAAATTGCCCCTTAGTGTCTTGGGATGTGTAGGTTAGAGGGATTAACGGGTAAATGTATGGGGTTATGGGGATCGGGCGTGGGTGGGATTGTTGCCGATGGGCTGAATGGTCTCCTTCTGCACTGTAGGAAATCCTACAGTGAACTCCCCACTACAGAACAGCCGCCCCCCCCCCCGCACAAGACTTGCCACAATTTGCCCCTGGCAAACAGAACCCACTGGTGGTGCACAGGTCAGTACAGCCCCAAAGGGGGAGAGGATAATGCCTGGACTGTATCCTGGGGAGCAGTGGCACAAAGTAGTGTAATGGAGGAGGGGAGGTGGTAGAGGGCGTTTCTGTAGTGGGGAGGGGGGGGGCGATCTGTGGATGTTCCTTTTTTATTTTATTTTTTTGAAATTAGAGTGCCCTTTAAAAAATTGCTAAGTTGCTGGCAGGGCAGGCATGACATCCTGGTATCAGCCCCATCACGTTTTTCCCCAAAGTATCAAAAAAGATGGGGAGAAAAGCCACCAGCACAGGCAGCGGGTTACATGCACTTTTCCTATCTGAGCTGACACTTTGAAAAATAATCAGAAAATTCCACCCAAAGATTCTGTCAGCTTCCATCGCCTTTTGAGGAAGAAAGTTCCAAAGGCTCACCACTCTCTCAGAGAAAATAATTATCCTCATCTCTGTCCTAAATAGGCGACCCTTATTTTTAGACTCATAGTATTAGATTCTCCGACAAGAGGAAGCATCGGCCAGAATTCTCCGGCCGTTTACGCCCACCGCTTCTGCCAGAGAGGGCGGAGAATTTGGTGCTCAGCCAAATCTCCGTTCACTGCAGCAGGAGGGGAGAATCCCGCTGGCATGAACGGCCAGAGAATCCCGCCATCCTCTCTCTCCACATCAACCCTGTCAAAATCCCTCAGGATATGTTTCAATCAAGTCATCTCTTACTCTTCTAAACAGCAGCAGATACAAGCCTCGCCTGTCCAACCTTTCCTCATAAGGCAACCCAGCTATTCTAGATATTAGTCTAGTAAACCTTCACTGAATTGCCTCCAATGCATTTATATCCTTCCTTAAATGAGGCGACCAACACTGTACACAGTACTGCAGATGTGGTCTCACTAATATCCTGTATAACTGAAGCAAAGCATTCCATAAGAACAGGAGTAGGCTATTCAGCCCTTGGAGCCTGCTCTGCCATTTAGTAAGGTCATGCTTGATCTAACAATCCCTGCCTTATCTCCGTAATCCTTAATTTCCCTACTGATTAAAAACCTATCAATCTCAACCTTGAAATTGTTCAAAGACTCCCTTCCTTGGGTAAAGAATTCCAAAGATTCACCACTCCGAGAGAAGAAAATCTTTCTCAAATCCAGCTTTGATTTTGATTTGATTTATTTTTGTCACATGTATTAACATAAAGTGAAAAGTATTGTTTCTTGCGTGCTATACAGACAAAGCATACCGTTCATAGAGAAGGAAACGAGAGAGTGCAGAATGTAGTGTTACAGTCATAGCTAGGGTGTAGAGAAAGATCAACTTAATGCAAGGTAAGGCCATTCAAGAGTCTGACAGCAGCAGGGAAGAAGCTGTTCTTGAGTCGGTTGGTACGTGACTTCAGACTTTTGTATCTTTTTCCCGACAGAAGAAGGTGGAAGAGAGAATGTCTGGGATGCATGGGGTCCTTAATTATGCTGGCTGCTTTGCCAAGGCAGCGGGAAGTGTAGACAGAGTCAATGGATGGGAGGCTGGTTTGCGTGATGGATTGGGTTACATTCATTACCTTTTGTAGTCCCTTGCAATCTTGGGCAGAGCAGGAGCCATACTAAGCTGTGATGCAACCAGAAAGAATGCTTTCCATGGTGCATCTGTAAAAGCTGGTGAGAGTCGTAGCTGACATGCTCCCCTTATTCTGTGACCATGTCCTCTGGTCCTACACTCTCCCATGAGTGGAATCATCCTCCCAAAAGTTACCCTGTGTAATCCCCTAAGGGGGTGTTAAATTTATGGGTGGAATTTTCCCCTCCCGCCCGCCACGGGAATCATAGCAGACAGGACACAGTTCACGCAAAGGTCTGTTGACCTCGGGAAGGATTTTCCGGCCCTGGGGCAAGTGCGGTTGGAAAATCTCGCCCTATATGTTTCAATCATATAACCTCTCATTCTTCTGAACTCCAAGGAGTACAGACCCAATCTTTCCCCATATGGCAGTCCTTCCATACCCGGGGTCTTCCTAGTAAATCTTCTCCGTAGTGCCTCAAATGATAATATACTTTTCCTTAAATAAGGGGACCAGAACTGTGCACAATCCCTTGCAATAAAATTCCATTCGCCTTCCCTCTTACCTTCTTCAGCTGTATTCTAGCTTTCTGAGTTTTATGAACAAGCCCCCCCCCCAAGTCCCTTTATGCTACAGTTTTCTGCATTTAAATAATAATCTACCTTCTTATTTTTTCCAAAATGAACAATCTCACATCTTCCCGTACTGAATTCCATTTGCCAATTTTCTGCCCCCTCACTTAACCTACCAATATCTCTCTGCAAACTATTTATATCCTCCTTACATCCTGCCTTCCCTTCCACCTTTGCATCATCTTCAAATTTGGTCACAGTACACTCTGTTCCTTCCTCAGAATCTGATCAGTCCCAGCACTGATCCCTGTGGCACTCGGCTGTTTACTGCCATTGAACCTGAGAAAGACCCCCTTATCGCTACTCGCTGCTTAGTGTTAGCCTTCTCTCCCTCAAACTATTGTAAAATTCAATCTCATTATGATTGCTGTTACCTAGGGGTACTTTCACTATGATGTTATTAATTAATCCTATCTCGTTGTACAATGTCAGGTCTCACATCACCTGTTTTCTTTGTCTTTGTCCTTTGCCCACTAATTTTGTCACATTATCTATAAAATAAGATCTCCCATGATTATCGCCATACCTTCCCGACAAGCTCCAGCTATTTCTTCCTTCATTCCCCGTCCTACCATATGGTTACCATTAGGGGGCCTGTAGACCACTCTCACCAGTGATTTCCTGCCTTTATAATTTTTCCTCTCTACCCAAACATTTTCTACATTCTGGTTTCCTAAACTAAGGTAATCTCTCTCTATTGTGCTAATACCGTTCTTAATTAATAGAGCCACACTTCCATAATTTCATAGCTTCCTGCCCTCCCTAAATGTCACATACCCTTCAATATTCGGGTCCCCATTTATGTCATCCTGCAGCCATGTCTCTGTAATGACTATCAGATTAAATTTATTTATTTCTATTTGCACTGTCAGTGCATCCGTTTTGTTTTCAATGCTAAATGCATTCAGATACAGAGCAGTTCATTTTGTCCTTTTATTATTTTTGTAACATCTGGCCTTACCTGCTGATTACTCGACAAATTACTCTTAGATTTGTACTCCCTGTATTCTCTATCCCTTCCTGTCATGGTCTGTTTATCTTTTCCCACATTAATAATGCTCTCTCTTGCCTTGCCCCAACTGTTTGATTTACCACATCTTCCCAGATTTGATCCCTCTCTACTTCCCTAGTTATGTGGCTCGCTAGAAGACTGGTCCCAGCATGGTTCAGGTGTCAACTGTCTGAACAGTACAGTCTCACGCTTCCTAATACTGGGGCCAGTGCCCCACCGACCAGAACCTACTTCTCCCACACCAGTCCCTGAGCCACACATTCATCTCTCTAATTTTATGAACCTTATGCCTAATTGCATGTGGCTCAGGTAATAATTCAGAGACTATTTGAGGTTGTCCGTTCTAATTTAGTGCCGAGCTCCTCATAGTCTATGCTGAACCTTTTTCCTAGTTCTTCCCATGTCGTTGCTACCGACATGAACCAGAACAACTGATCCTCCCACTCCCATTGTAAGTTCCACTCAGCCCTGAGCAGATGTGCTGAGCCCTGGCTCTGGGCAAGCAACACAGCCTTCTGGATTCTCACAATTTGCTGCAGAGAACAGTGTCAATGTGATGGTATTTTGGGGGAGATCATGAAGGCGGGTGATAAGTTTACCGGTCGGCTTGTGGTGGCAAACATTCCTGCTCCTGCTGGTCCACTAGCAGTGCTGTAAAGGTATGGATCTCACTCTTCTTGCCATTTTCTGCCAATTTTTTGTCCATTTCTGGTGTTTTCCAAGACTCAGGAAACTGGCCAAATGAGTTAAAAATAGAAACATTGTAAAAATGGAGGCATCTTCGGCCTTAAGTGACCAGAACATCCCCTAAGACTGGATTGATCAGCCCTCTCCTCTCACATTGTTCATTTTCCAGATCACAAAAATGGTCAGATAAGAGGTTGGGCTCCTGTATCAGATTCTTAACTTACCCTTTAACAAGTTTATAACTCTGTACTGACTACCTATCAGAAATCAGCCCCCTTTTTATGGCTAGTGACTGTAACAATCTTTCAACTGGATGATAGTCAATCTCTCAAACTAGGTCTTAGTTAACATTCCAAACGAGTTCAAGATTGTAATTTCTGGTTTTAGTTTTTTTGTGGATCTTTTAGTTGACCATGAAATGCCTACGTCGCCTCTGAGATGTGGAGAATTTGCACGATTATGCCAATAAATGAGACGCTCGTACGTTGCCGTGTTTCATTTTCTCCACTTGTGTAACTCTTCAGCTCCCACTGAAGCCAGTTTCTCTGACACTCATGGTATAAAGCTGCACTTACCCTCAAGGCAACAATAAAGTGTAATGAAGTGAACAGGCCTTTTGTCAGCATCAAGGCAACTGCTGTGTAAAGGATGCCATGCTGGCTCCAGTTCGAGTTGGTGTTAATATCAGAACTTTGGCACCAGATAAGTCATAGAAAATGACGGAATCCAGAAAAATCCTCCAGAGTCTCAGCTCGCAGCTGTTGTAAAATGGAGCGGGTAATCACTGACATGGTTCATTCTCCACACTTAGATTTAGCTGCCAGATGCCAGGAACATTTTTGCCATTGTATGCCATAAATTCTGGATAGGTCGCAAAGATCCACCAGGAAAACACATAAATGTTACGTTGCTAACTCAGGTGGAAAAATAAATGGTTCAACAAAGTGCAAGGACAGCGATAAGCCAGCTCTCATCTCGAGTTTAATTCTTCTCCACTGAAGCAAGTCACCTTTGTATCCAAGTAAAACTGTCCAATAGTAAATCTACGACTAATAAAGCTAAATAATTGAACAGAAGGTGGACTTTACTGGAAGAATGTGGTAAACCTTCTAATAAAAAAGTTATTGAGTGCGCATCGAACATTCATCATTGATTTACTTCAAAGTAAAGCTTCAAAGTGATCACTGGCTCTTATGATTTTAAACTAAGTTTACCAAAATATCTTGATAGTTGGTATATAAATTATCAAGCCATGTATTTTATTTTGAATATTTTTTTAAATATTGAGGCATTTAAAAAAATTTATTTTGTTTTTTATTTATTTTCTTTTTAGTGTCACAAGTAGGCTTACATTAACACTACAGTGAAGTTACTATGAAAATCTCCTAGTTGTCACACTCCGGTGCCTGTTCGGGTACACTGAGGGAGAATCTAGCATGGTCAATGCACCTAACCAGCACATCTTTCGGACTGTGGGAGGAAACCGGAGCACCGGAGGAAACCCACGTAGACATGGGGAGAGCGTGCAGACTCTGTACAGACAGTGACCCAAGCTGGGAACGAGCCCGTGTCCCTGGCGCTGTGAGGCAGCAGTGCTAACCACTGTGCCACCGTGCCGCCCCTATTTGAAAAAGGAAAGAAAATGCGATCTTTTTGAAGTTTTCAATTCTGCAAGGATTTGATCAAATTGTACAGCATGATGCAGGGTTCAAAAGCAGGGGAAAGCATTAAACATTCGGCAAGTTAAGAATAAGAACGTGGGACCTTTTCATCCAATGGGGTAACAGATGTATTGAAATGAATAAATGGATCCAAAAGATTAGTTGGTACATTTCTAGAAAAAGTGCTTGGGTGGAGTGATGAGAAGGTTGGCAGGTGAGACTGATCTATGAAGAAAAAAGGATGACCTTTTTTGGTTTTACTTGGATTTTCTCTTCCTCAATATACTTACATTCTTAGATTGGGGTGGTGGAGATACAATATACACCTTCCTGTAATACTCTATGGAACTTCTGGACTGTATAAAGTTCTGCATTAACCTTGGCTGATTCCCAATTGTATCAGAATGCATTTAGCATTCAAAACAATGCGCCTTGCTAATATCTTCAGGTGGCAGTCAAGAGTCAACTACATTTATGTGGGATTGGAATCATGTATAGGCAGGGCCCAAATCAAATGTAGTAAGAAGTCTCACAACACCAGGTTAAAGTCCAACAGGTTTATTGGGAATCATGAGCTTTCGGAGCACTGCTCCTTCATCAGGTGAGTCGCTCCGGAAGCTCGCGATTCCAAATAAATCTGTTGTACTTTAACCTGGTGTTGTGAGACTTCTCACTGTGCCCACGCCAGCACCTCCACATCAAATCAAGTATGGGAGGAAGTAACTCACATACAGGCCAGACTGAGTGAAAGCCAGCTGATTTCCTTCCCTGATTAGTGAACCGGTTGGGTGTTTACCACGTCCCAATAGCTTAATGATTATTTTTACTGATAACAGCATTTTATTTACAGATTTAAAAACAAAGAATGAATTCAAACTCTCAAAGTGCCTCGGTGGAATTTAACTCATATTCTTCGGTAATCGGTCTTGATCTCTGGATTACTAGTCCAAATAAAAACTCATTTACTCAATAATGCTGTCACCAAACATGAAACTATACAAGATACAGACCTGCGCTCATTGGATATGAAGCTGTATATGAATCATTTTCAAATTAAAATATGCAACTCCTCATCAGAGTCAGTAACTGAAGGTGTTTCCTCTGTAACTAACCACATTCTTACCACATTCAATGTATGATACATGCTGACAAGGGCTGCAATGTTACATATGAAATAAGTTAGTTTGCTAACAAGCCACAGTTGTGTAATTTGATCATCTGTCTGGAACAGTCTGTAGATGAAATGATTTTTTGCTACTTTAAGGTGTGATGTGATATGTGCTGTGAAATTAGATCATTCAATGCCTGCAAAGGGGGAGGAGTTGCACAAGAGGTTAGGGTCAGAGGAATGAAACACAGAGATTGGGGGAGGGGCTGAATGACTGCAAGTACTGCAGCTGTATATGACCAAAATGGCTGCCATGGTTATAATTTTCTCCCATCCATCTTTCTCACAGCAGGAAAATAGTTTTCATAAACTTAACCAGTCTGCTTTGAAACAAAACCTTTGTTTTTATGTGTAA
Organism: Mustelus asterias; assembly: GCF_964213995.1. Lineage (NCBI taxonomy): Eukaryota > Metazoa > Chordata > Chondrichthyes > Carcharhiniformes > Triakidae > Mustelus > Mustelus asterias. The sequence continues at coordinate 141,704,354 of NC_135803.1, forward strand.
TTGTATGTAAGCACTAATTTCTGATCATGAGAGAAATGGCGTGTGCTGGTCCAATATGTGGGCTTGCCACACATTTAGTAATTTCTCAACGGAAGTGCATTTCTGTAGTTTCAATAGGTTACAGGTATGGAGCTCAATATTCTTCAGGACGAGAGCGAAGAGGCTTACAGTTGAGTGTTAGCTGTGGCTCTGTTGGCAGCACTCTCACCTTTGAGCCACCAGCTGGTTCTAGGTTCGAATCCCATTCCAGCACTTGAGCACAAAGATCAAGGCTACTCCAGTGCAGTCCCGAGGGAGTGCTCGCTCCACTGTTGGAAATTCTGACTTTAAGATAAGACATTAAACAGAGGCCCCATTTGCCTGCTTGAGTGGATGTGAAAGATGCTGTGGCAACATTACAAAAAACAGCGGGGTTGTTCTCCCCAGTGTTCTGGCCAATATTTATTCCTCGATCAATATCACAAGAACAGATTATCTGGACATTGTCACGCTGTTTGTGGGAGTTTGCTTTGCTCAAACAATCGTGACTACACTTCAAAAGTACTTCATTGACAGTGAAGTACTTTGAGATATTTGCTGATGATGAATGTTGCTATATAAAGACAAGTCGTTCTTTTCTTTATTGTCGTTAGCCTAATTTAGAACATTCTATGAAATTATAGGATGGAAATGCTCTCAAGCCAGTCCACTTCATGTAATGTCAACAATATTCTTGTGCTATACTTTTAGTCTGTCCCTTCAAATTCCTCCCATCATCACCAGCTTTTGAAACACTGGCTCAGGCTGTCTTCTAACTTGAAACTAAATGCTATAGATGTAAATTCTATTTCTATTCTATGAATATCCAGATTACAGCTACTTATCCTGCTGGATCAAGAGCCTAGTCTGTGAAGAATCAATTTAAAATACTTAATTGGCTGTTAGCTAGCTCATTCAAAACTAAGACCCAACTCCTGCTGGTCTCCCAATTCCCATGAAAATTCTTATGAAAAAATGTTAGTGTGAATAATGGGATGGCAGATAATTGAGGTTCCCTTGTAACAGTACAGATTCCACATACCCATCATTAAGCTTCAGTAGCTGCAACGCTACACATGATTAACCCAGGCTGTGAGATAACAAGACAATGGAACCCAGATGGAGAAGAATGGAAATGACTGTTCCTAGCTGGAATATGCATTAAGTAGCTTACTGAAAACTGGGAGCGATCACTGTGCTCTCACGCTTTAGTTTTAAACAACGGCAAGCTGGAGATAAAGTTAGGAGAGTTACAAGTCTCAAGGACATGATGGGTAAGATAGGAGCCCTGAGAACCGAGTAGGCCAGGAAATATGACAAGCCATATGGTCTCAGAGGTCTTGAGACACGGTGGTAACATCCCTGCCTCTGAGCCGGAAGCTCTGGGTTCAAGTCCCACTGTTTAACCTGTCTTAATGCACTCTCCACTCCCATTGTTTGTACCTTTAAGACTTGATTAGCTGTAAGTATTCGCATTCCAACCATTATTCTGTAAATTGAGTTTGTGTCTTTATAGGCCCTGTTTGTGAACAGAATTCCCACTCACCTGAAGAAGGAGCTTAAGGCTCCGAACGCTAGTGGCTTTTGCCACCAAATAAATCGGTTGGACTTTAACCTGGTGTTGTTAAACTTCTTACTGTGTTCAAGTCCCACCCCAGGACTTGAGTGTGTCATTCTGCAAATCCTTCCAAACACACCAATGGCTGGTGGTAGAGTGGGAGAGGCTCCTGGAGTGCTGTCCCTCAAGCCAAAACCTCCTGGCGACAGACTAGCGACCTGCTACTAGCTATGGAAATGGACGAAAGTCTACCTTAGTGTGCCACCAGTTTCAGGAAGAGAATTGGGATATGGTCTAAGAATATTAAGAGACCATAGCCTAGAAATGTGGCTAAACCCAATTTTGAGAGTACTCAGTGCATGCCCAACTCCTGAATGGCAAGGCCTGAGGCAGCCTCTTATATTGGGCCCTATTCCAGTGGAACCAGCATGGGCCATTAGTTAGCTGGCAAAAAGACCAAGATCAGAATGCTACTAGTTTTATTTTATTTATTAGTGTCACAAGTAGGCTTACATTAACACTGCAATGAAGTTACTGTGAAAATCCTGTAATCGCCACACTCCAGCATCTCTTTGGGTACACTGAGAGAGAATTAAGCATGGCCAGTGCACCTAACCAGCACGTCTTTCGGAGGAAACCTACGCAGACATGGGGAGAACATGCAGACTCCGCACTGACAGTGATCCAAGCCAGGAATCGAACCGAGGTTCTGGTTCTGTGAGGCAGTTGTACTAACTACTGTGCCACCGTGCCGCCCTAATAGCAACTAGCAGTGGTCTTCAAGTAAGTGAAGTTGAGAATTCGGATTGAACGTTGGGGTGGGGTGGTGGAGTTTGCAAGGAGAATAGGAGGCTGGAAAACAGGTGATCAGAGGTCGGATGGGATGGATAAGAAGTTGGGGGTCAAGACAAGGAGGATGGGGTATGATGGAGGGCATGCTACTGTTTGTAAAATGGGTGGTGTGTGGACAAATCTATTAAATAAGGTTAAAGAGCCACCAGCTTTCAAAGCAGGGAGATACATTAGCCATGAAGACTATACCTTCTAAGGGATTGCTGCCCTGGGGAATGAAGTTGCAAATGATACCAGCCAGCCAGACAGGTTGGAAGCAACACCAGCCACAAAGGCTGAGGGTGTTGAACAAACTGACACTGAGCTGGAGGAAATATCAATCTCTGAGGATTGAAACTGCAAGACATAATCATCCCTGAGACAGACTGGCAGCTTGGAGATATTGGCTTCACTCCAGAGTAATTAAAACAAATTCTGGAAAGATTCCCATCCCTGATACATTTTTAGCAAATTTTACTGGAATACAGTTTCCAAAAATAACGTAATATTGTTTGAGGAAATGTGCGGAATGCGGTTCCTGTGTAAATTAACCTTGTATAGAAATTTGAAGACTGACAACAAGCCAAAAATATTCACTTGTGTTATTGTCCCTGTTGAGAGCACCAATGTACTGAGACAGTCTGGCACTCACAACACAGCTGAGTTCGAACATGGGAGGGCTTGTAAATTTGAGGTGCTGCTAAGCATGACGTTATGACTTTTCAAAGAAGTATGTGATCAAGTTGAAAACACTTGCCTCATTTACAGAGGTTAATTGAGGCAGTGGTGTGCTTCATTCCTGTTCAGCCTCGTCAACATAAATATCTCCACACATACCTGAATAAATACTGCAACGTCAATTCCAATTATTTGATTATGTCTGATTAATGAACAGCATTTTGAAGCAAAAATGATAGTCTCAACATAAATAGATTTATTTTTGTGGATATTTTGTGATTAAAGCAAGTTTTGGAACTTGTGCTGCAGGTATTTAGTTAAAGGTAAACAGTGGTGATCAAGTGAGAGGTTAGATGGATAGGGCTCAGTGAGTAAAATAAATACTTAACTCCCCGTCCCAACACTGCAGAAATAACAGACACTAGCCTTGCTTGGTTCTTATCCTCCATCTCATTTGAAATGACTAACAGTGGAATCAGCATTTTTGATGGAGTTCGGCTCCGAGGAGTCCGAACCCAGACCAATGGAGGCCCAGGGGAAGCCGCTCTGGAGACTGCTATTAGAATTGACAGGAAAGAGAATGGTCATGGCTTTTGAAGATGAATTTACAGGATATGACTGCAGGAAGTCCTCAGGGATGTGCCCATGGCCCAGCCATCCTCAGCTGCATCATCAATGATCTTCCCTCCATCACAAGGTCAAAGGTATTGTTCACTGCTGATTCTACAGCATTCAGCTCCATTTACAACTCTTCCGATGATAAAGCAGGCATGCCAGCCGACAGCAGGCCCTACTCAACATCTATGCTTAGGCTCACAATCACATAATATAAGTGCCAGGAAATAACTAATGAGAAAAGGCCCAACCACTTCTGTCTGATCCACTATAGTACATGCTACCATCACTGTCAACAACCTGAAGGGTCGATATGAATCATAAGCTTAACTGAGCTGACCATTTTAACAAGAGCAGATGAAAGCCTGGGTACTCTACAATGTGTGACTCACTTCCCAACCCATTAATATCTCTCCACCAGCTACAGTACTCAAGGAGGACTGCAATAGAATACTCAGCAGTCACTTGAATGGGTTCGACTTTTTAAAGTGTGTTTATTGTATGCGGGCACCACTCACAAGTTCAGCATTTATTACCCATTCTTAATTTCTCTTGTGGAGGTGGTGGTGAGCAACCCTCTTGAACCATTGCAGTCCCTGTGGTGAAGGTTCTTGGGCACTGCAAGGTAGAGAGTTCTAGAATATTGACCCACTGATGTTGAAGCAGCAGCGATATATATCCAAGTCAGGACAGTGTGTGGCTTGGTGGTGGTCCCATGTGTCTGCTGCCTTTGTTCTTCCAGGCACTGTTGGTTGTGAGTTCGGGAGGTGTTGTTGAAGACTTGCTGAGATGCTGCAAGGCACCTTGTAGATGATACACGCTGCTGCTGCACTGGTGTGAAGTGAGTGAATGTTTAAGGTGGTGGATGAGGTGATGATAAAGCAAGCTGTTTTGTCCTAAATGTTGTTGAGAATCTTGTGTGTTGTTGCAACTGCACTCACCCAGACAATAGGAAAATATTTAATTACACTCAGACCTGTATCTTGTAAATTGTGCAAAGACTTTGGGAGGCCATGGTAGCTAACAAAGACTTTGGGGAGCTGCAGAATTTCCAACCTCTGACCTGCTATTGAAGCCATAGCATCATGTGACTAGTCCAGTTATTTTTCTGGTCAATGGTGACCTCCAAAGATGCTGATAGTAAGGAATTTGGCAATGGTGATGCCGTTGAACATCAAGGAGAGATGATTAGATTCCCTCTCTTTGAAAACTGTCACTGCCCAGCACTTGGGTGATGCGAATGTTATGCACCACTTATCAGACCAAGCCTGAATGTTATCCAGCTCTTGCATACACTGTTCCATTATCTGAGGAGTTACAAATAGAACTGCACATTATGCATCCTACTTCTAACCGTAGAAAAGGAGTGGGGGAAGACCATTGATGAAGCAGTTGAGATAATTGGGCCTAGGACAATGCCCTAAGGAATTCCTGCAGTGATATCCTGGGACTGAGGCAATTAGTTGCTGACAACCCCAACCATCTTCCATTGTGGTCAGCATGGCTCCAAGTGATTCCTATTGACTTCAATTTTATCAGGGCCGCTTGCTGCTGCATGGTGCCCTGATGAAAAGGGCAGTCACTGACCAACGGAATTCAGCTCCTTTGTCCATGTTTGGGGCAAGGTGTATTGAGGCCGAGAGCTGAGTGGTTCTAATGGAACATAATGAGTAAGTGCTGCTTGATACTAATGGTAATGACACATTCAACACATTGCCAGTGATTGAAATTTGACTAATGGAGTATTTGATTAGCTTGGACCTGTTATGCTTTTGATGGGCAGGACATATCAAGGCACTTTTCCATTTTGTTGGGTAGATGCTGATGTTGTAATTACTGGAAGAGATAGACTAGAAATGAGCTGTCTGGAGACAATACACATCTCTTTAACCTGTGCTTAATGCTCCCTCCACCCACATTGTCTGTATCTTTAAGATCTGGTTGGCTGTAGGGATTCGCATTCTAATCAGTATTCTGTAACTTGATTTTGTGTCTCTGTGCCCTGTTTGAGAGCACATTTCCACATCATCTGACAAAGGAGCAGCGCTCCAAAAGCTAATGGTATTTGCGACCAAATAAACCTGTTGGACTTTAACCTGGTGTTGTTAAAACTCTTACTTAGTCCCAGACACAGTGCTGCAGTTCCTCTTCTGGCCACTGCAGCGCTGTGCATGGAGGGGTTGGAGAGCTGTCGGCCAATCTGATTGGCTGACAGCTCTCAAAGGCAGGACTTTCTTCCAAGTGCAGACGGAAGTCTTGTCTGCTGCCAATCAATGCTCAGTGGGATATGTTCCCCACCAACCCTCCAGATGATGGGCCAAGCCCCCACTATCTGAAAAATTCAGGCCATTACGTCAATAAAAGAAGAAAAAAAGATGAGAGTAACTGGCCAGGAATACTTTTACCAGTTTATAAAAAGGAGAGTAGCTAAAGTAAATGTTGGGTCTTTTGGAGGCAGAGACATGAGAAATTATCATGTGGAAATGACAGAGACATTGGCTGCAAAAGTTCAGAGTAAAAAGCTGAAAAAAGTATCTGCAGAGATAATGGCTGTATTGGTTATGATTTTCTAAAGTTCCCTAGATTCTAGAATGGTCCCAGTGGTTTGGAAGTTAGTAAATATAACATTACTATTCAAGAAAGGAAGGAGAGTTAAACAAACAGGGAATACAGGCCAGTAAGTCCAACATAAGTAATCAGGAATATGCTGGAATCTTTCATTAAGGAAGTTTCATAGAATCTCTACAGTGCAGAAGGAGGCCATTTGGCCCATTGAGTCTGCGCCGGCCACAATCCCACCCGGGCCCTATTCCCGTAACCCCACATTTTTACCCTGCTAATCCCCCTGACACGAGGGTCAATTTAGCATGGCCAATCCACACAACCCGCACATCACCTAGTTACAGGAAGGATGTAAATAAGATTGAAAGAGTGCAGAGAAGGTTCACAAGGATGTTGCCGAGTTGCTTGAGAAGCTGAGTTACAGAGAGAGGTTGAATAGGTTGGGACTTTATTCCCTGGAGCGTAGAAGATTGAGGGGAGATTTGATAGAGGTGTATAAGATTTTGATGGGTATAGATAGAGTGAATGCAAGCAGGCTTTTTCCGCTGAGGCTAGGGGAGAAAAAAACCAGAGGGCATGGGTTAAGGGTGAAAGGAGAAAAGTTTAAAGGGAATATTAGGGGGGGCTTCTTCACGCAGAGAGTGGTGGGCGTGTGGAATGAGCTGCCGGATAAAGTGGTAAATGCGGGGTCACTTTTAACATTTAAGAAAAACTTGGACGGGTTCATGGATGAGAGGGGTGTGGAGGGATATGGTCCAAGTGCAGGTCAGTGGGACGAGGCATAAAATGGTTCGGCACAGACAAGAAGGGCCAAAAGGCCTGTTTCTGAGCTGTAATTTTCTATGGTTCTATGGTTCTATCTGGAGGAAACCCACGCAGATGCAGGGGGAATGTGCAAACTCCACACAGACAGTGACCCAGGGCCGGAATTGAACCCGGGTCCCTGGCGCTGTGAGGCAGCAGTGCTAACAATGCATTTAGATAATCATGGTATGATCAGACAAAATCAACATGGTTTTGCAAAAGGAAATTTGTTGGGGCTACTGGAGGATGTAACTTGCAGGGTCGGCAAACGGGAACTTGTAGATGCCATATACTTGGATTTCCAAAAGGCATTCGATAAGGGGCTGCACGAAAGGTTAATATGCAAAGTAAGGACTCATAGATTTGGAGAGAATAGCCGGAACTCTACCACCTCACTTGCCACAGAATCGGGTGAGGGTCCAACAAGGGAAATTACCATTAACCTCAGGCGGGAATTTCCTTTCTTGCCTGAGCGAGGCCATAAAGTTCCGTCCAATATATTAGCATTGGGTGGAGGATTGGTTAACAGATCGGAAGCAAAAAGTAGAGATAAGCGGGCATTTTCAAGTTGATAGGTTGTAAGTAGTGAAATGCTGCAAGAAACAGTGCTGGGGCCATAGCTATTTTCAATTTATACTGATGACTTTGGAGAAATGACTGAGAGTAATGTACCTAGGTTTGCTGATGATACAAAGTTAGGTGGGAATGCCACTGTGAGGACACAGGGAACATGCAAAGAGATATACAAAGGTAAAGTGAGTGAGAAGCAAACGGGCTGATGGAATATAATCGGCGGAAGTGTGAGTTTATTCACTTTGGTAGAAAGAATAGAGAAGCAGAATATTATTTAAAGGCATGAAGCTTCTAAATGTTAACATTCAGGGAAACTTGGATGTACAAGACAGGAAGTTAGCATGCAGGTGCAGCAAACGATTAATAAGGCAAATGACATTTTGACCTTTATTGTGAGAGGATTGGAATACAAGATGAAGAAGTCTTGCAACAATTGTATAGGATTTAAGTGAGACCACACCTGGATACCTTACCCAGTTTTGGTCTCCATATTTAAGGAGGGATATACCTGCATTGGAGGGGATAGAGCAAAGGGTCATAAGATTGGGGTTGTCCAGTGATGGAAGGCTGAGTAAACTGGGCCTCTAACCCTCTGGAGTTCAGAAAAGTGAGATTTAATCTCATTGAAACATTCGGATTGGCTTGACGGGATAGACATTGAGTGATTGTCTTCCCTGGCTGGGGAATCTAGAATACCAGAACCCAGCCTCAGAATAGCAATTAGGATTGAGAAGAGCAGAAATTTCATCACTCAAAGGGTCGAGAACCTTTGGAATTCTGTCTGCAAGAAAGCTCTGGGTGTTCCATCATTGAGTAGATTTAAGTCTGAGATAGACAGATTTTCGGTCTCTCAAGGAATCAAGTGATATGGTGAGAGAATAGAGTTCAGGCAGAAAATCCGCCATGATCATACTGAATGGAAGAATAATCTTGAGGCCCCTGTGGTCTTTTGCTCCTATTTCTTATGAAACCTCCTCATCCTAATAGTTTAATTGTCCATCACTATTTATGGCTGGATGCAATAGTACAGTGGAACTTCTCTTGGGTAAGTTTGGTTTGCATTCATTTTGCTCTGTCATACATGTTGCTTCTGCTAGTTAGCATGTATGTACTCCTAAATTATAGCTTCAACAGGTTGGTACCTCATTTTGAGATAATCCTAGTGCTGCTCCAGGCATACTCTTTACACTCCTCATTGAACCAGGGTTCATCCCCTGACTTGATGGTAATGTTAGAGGAAGGAAAATGGTGGGCTATGAGTTCACAGATGGTGGTAGAATAAAATTCTCTTCCTGCCGATGTTGATCAAGGAAATTTGAGCTGCTAGATCTGTTCTGAACCTACCCTATTTGGCGTGGTGATAGTACCAAACAGCACAGTGTCTTCAGTCTATCAATGGGATTTTGTCTCCACAATGACCGTGCAATGCATCTGCAACAGGTAGATTTTTGTGCATTTTCCCTCAGTTTGGTAATTTCACCATCTGCCTCTAGTCCAGCTATATCCTTCAGTGCTCGGCCAGTTCGATGGGTAGTACTGAGCCACTCTTAATGTCCCCCATCCAGAGGACATTCTGTGCCCCTGACACCATTTAGGACAGAGCAGTCAGCTTCATTGGTGCCCTTGACACTGTAATCAATATTTTCTCCCTTCATTACTCATTTGACAAGCTTATTTCTACAGCACCACCCAGTCCTGCAACCTCAGCCATTAAGAAGAACAAGAGCAACAAAGCTTATGGGACCACCATGGTCTCCAACTTCCCCTCCAAGTCAGTCTTCATCCTTACTTGAACAGACATTGCCATTCACCCATCATTGTTGGGTCAAAATCTTGAACTTCACATTTTGATGTGTGGGGCCACTATCAGCATGAAAACTGCTGTGCTTCAAGGAAAGACTCCAGTACTGCCTTGTCCGATACAGCAGGAATTAGAAAAATGTTCCTTTGCCAGTATTGTCCACATCCCAGAATAAATGTGGAAAATATCTAATTGATCAGGCAAGGCCCGAGGAAATTCTACAATCATTGCTGCTAAATGGAGTATCTGGGATGTAGAGGTGGCATCGCTGGGAATGACGATTTGATAAGTTGCAATGCCTCAAATCACTGAGAGTGAAAGAAAACTCATCAAGAGAAGATTCAAAATCAAAATTATTTCCAAAGCAGCATTTGTCCATATATCTTTCACTTATTATCTTTTCAATTGGGCAATTTTAAAAATAACCCTCATCTACGCAAGTGGAAACCTCATTTTCTATTTTGCTGAAATATAATTCTATTAAATGACATGCTGGATTGTGTTCACTGTATTGGCTGTTAACTAATCATATTTAATGGTATATAACTGATTTGAGCAGTACCTTACTCTAGTGATGGGATTGTCTTCTGATTATTTAAGTTCATTTATTAGTGTCACAAGTATGCTCACATTAACACTGCAATGAAGTTACTGTGAAAATCCTCTCGTCGCTACACTCCAGCACACTGAGAGAGAATTTAGCATGGCCAATGCACCTAACCAGCATGTCTTTCAGACTGTGGGAGGAAACCGGAGCACCCAGAGGAAACCCACACAGACAGGGGGGGAACATGCAAACTCTGCACAGACAGTGACCCAAGCTGGGAATCAAACCCGGGTCCCTGAGGCTGTGAGGCAGCAATGCTAATCATTGTGCCAGCGTACCGCCCATATGTTGATTTGGATTGGATTCTGGGTAATTAATTATCTTAACCTCATGGCATTTCAAGCTTGCAATTGAAACTCACATCGAGGGTTTGTGCAATGTTGACAATGGATGATTGTACATGGATACAAAACTGGTATCCAGTATTTTTATGATTGTTAGTTTCAAAAACATACATTGATGCACTCAGAAAGAACGGTAGAAAAATAGACTTAGCTTCTCTTTTACTAACACTCAGGTTAACATTTGTTTGCTTTTCATCCTTCTGTCACCACACTGGTAAATTCCTTATCAGCTCTCCAAACCAGAGCTATTTTAAACCCCATAATCCACCTTAATTTAGATAAACTGAAAGCACCAATCTGTGCTAAATTAGCTGTACTCAGCTGAGGTGGCAGCCGGGACATTGCAATTGGTCACAGTAATGCCAGAGTAGGGTGAACAAAATTGGCTTGAATTCTAGCTCCTGATTACAATTCAGCAAGCCTCATGGTGTGGATGAAAATTGGATTGGTCTCAGTTGTAATGCCCTTGTGGTAAAATAGCCTGCAGGCATGAAGAGGTAGAAATGTGTTGTGCACATTTATCAAGTGTAACAAAAAGAATAATGCTCACAATTTGCAGAGGGCTCCCGTCCCTAATCTGTATACATATGTACATATGTATCAGGAGAAGGAGGATGTACCACCATTCAATAAGATTATGGCTGATCTAATTGTGGCCCCAACTCCACATTCCCCCTACTTAAAAACCTTTGACCCCCTTGTTAGTCAAGAATCTATCTACCCCTGCCTTAAAAATATTCAATGACCCTGCCTCCACTGCACTCTGGGGAAGAGAGTGTCACAGACTCAGGATTCAATGAAAAACATTTTCCTCACCTCAGCCTTATGTTTAAACTGTGTCCCCTAATTCTAGCCTCTATGTATGCATATCAGCCACTGTAAAATTCATATGGCCAACTTTATTCTTCAGTTGCTACCAAAGAGTGCTGATGAAGAGCAGAATTCTTTCAATGCTTGATCACTCTGCCTGTCGCAACCACCCCCCAGAAGGCATCTTCAAAACCAATGGCCCCACCTTGGCATTTTCAATGTGCAGAGTGTCTGAAGAGGGTTGGCAGGCAGCCACACCATTCACTGAAATGAATCCTGAAGCTCAACATTGACAGGCCCTCAGGCCTCCCAGTTGGTCTAGCTGCGCAGCGCTGAGCTTATAACAGGTCTAACTGAATTTCTATGGAAAAAGTATGCAGGGATACTCTGCACTATACTCTGGCAAGCTCTGGGTTGCACAGTGGCATGGGAGGCAGAGTGATTAGCACTGCTGCCTCACAGCGCCAGGGACCTAGGTTCGATTCCCAGCTTGGGTCACAATCTGTGCGGAGTCTGCACGTTCTCCCCATGTCTGTATGGGTTTCCTCCGGATGCTCCGGTTTCCTCCCATAGTCCGAAAGACGTGCTGGTTAGGTGCATTGGTCATGCTAAATTCTCCCTCAGTGTACCCAAACAGATGCCAGAGTGTGGCGACTAGAGGATTTTCACAGCCACTTCATTGCAGTGTTAATGTAAGCCTACTTGTGACGCTAATAAATAAACTTTAAACCCTTCAGGGGCAAGGGGAGGAGATTAACAAGAGAAAAACGAAATATGCATATATGCAAACAGAGCTACAAAAAAGTGGGGTTGTGTGGGGTCTGTTCATTTTGGGACGTTAATGGGCGGCACGGTAGCACAGTGGCTAGCACTGCTGCTTCACAGCTCCAGGGACTTGGGTTCGATTCCCGGCTTGGGTCACTGTCTGTGTGGAGTTGGCACATTCTCCTTGTGTCTGCGTGGGTTTCCTCCAGGTGCTCCGGTTTCCTCCCACAGTCCAAAGATGTGCAGGTTAGGTTGATTGGCCTTGCTAAAAATTGCCCTTAGTGTCCTGAAATGTGTAGGTTCGAGGGATTAGTGGGTAAATATGTAGGAATATGGGGGTAGGGCCTGGGTGGGATTGTGGTCGGTGCTGACTCGATGGGCCGAATGGCCTCTTTCTGTACTGTTGGGTTTCTATGATGATAATCTTGAGATTTAGTGAAGATGTCTGTTTAGCAAAGCATGGGTGCAAATGACAATAATGATCTCACAATAACTACCCACCAGTAACCTGCACTTATAGAAAGCCATTATTTATGATCACATCCCAAGGTGCTCCAACGAGATGATTACAGGATAAACCTGGGAATACCAAATACACCCATATACCTGTCTCATATCTTGTTCCCTTCCTGTTACATCAACCCAGTTCATTCAAATTGCATGAAAGCTTTTGAAAATAGATTAGATGAATTTGCATATCTATTTGGAAACTATTTGCATCTCCTGTTACCTTATTTTCATTTAGTAAATAGGAAATATTGAAAATAGGAGCAGGAGGAGGCCATTTGGCCTTTTGGTTGTCCTTCAGTAAAACATCAGTAAAACGAAGGAGATAGTTATCGACTTCAGGAAGTATAGTGGCGGACATACCTCTGTCTACATCAACGGGGATGAAGTGGAAATGGTTGAGAGCTTCAAGTTTCTAGGTGTCCGAATCATCAACAACCTGTCCTGGTCCCTCCGCACCAATGCTATAGTTAAGAAATGATGTGGAGTTGCTGACGTTGGACTGGGGTAGGCACAGTAAGTAGTCTCACAACACCAGGTTAAAGTCCAACAGGTTTGTTTGGTAGCACGAGCTTTCAGAGCGCCGCTCCTTCATCACCACTCACCTGATAAAGGAGCGGCACTCCAAAAGCTCATGCTACCAAATAAACCTGTTGGATTTTAACCTGATGTTGTGAGACTACTTACCATAGTTAAGAAAGCCAACCAACGCCTCTAGTTTCTCAGGAGACTAAGAAAATTCGGCATGTCAGCTACAACTCTCACTACTTCTACAAATGCACCATAGAAAGCATCCTTTCTGGTTGTATCACAGCTTAGTATGGCTCATGCTCTGACTGCAAGAAACTACAATGGGTTGTGAACATAGGCCAGTCCATCACACAAACCAGCCTCCCATCCATTGACTCCGTCTACACTTCCCGCTGCTTCGGAAAAGCAACCAGCATAATCAAGCACCCCACACACCCCAGACATACTCTCTTCCACCTTCTTCTGTCGGGAAAAAGATACAAATGTCTGAGGTCACGTACCAACCGACTCAAGAACAGCTTCTTCCCTGATGCCATCAGACTTTTGAATGGAACTACTTTATATTAAGTTGATCTTTCTTTACACCCTAGCTATGACTGTATGACTATATTCTGCATTCTCTCCTTTCCTTCTCCCCTATGTACTCTATGAATGGTATGCTTTGTCTGTATAGCATGCAACAAACAATACTTTTCACTGTATACTAATACATGTGACAGTAATAAATTAAATCAAATCAAATCAAAGGGATAATATATTTTAGTATCTGGCAGTGGAGTGCCAGATTGTTGGAGTTGGTGCTTAGAACCAACACTCTGGACTTTCACAATAACTCAGAACCCTTTTCCTAAAGAAACTTCAGCGTTGATGGATGGCACGGTGGCACAGTGCTTAGCACTGCTGCCTCACAGCGCCGGGGACATGGATTCAATTCCCAGCTTGGGGAATTTCAATTCCTGTCTGTGCGGAGTCTGCACGTTCTCCCTGTATCTGCGTAGGTTTCCGCCAGGTGCTCCGATTTCCTCCCATGGTTCGAATGATGTGCTATATAGGTGCATTGGCCATGCTACATTGCCCCTCAGTGTACTCGAACAGGCGCCGGAGTGTGGTGACTCGAGGATTTTCACACTGTTAATGTAAGCCTACTTGTGACAATAATAAATAAAAATAAGCTGCACCTTCTCCAATTCCACAAACCCCAATCAGTGTATAACTCCAAGGTAGTTTCTGTTTCCACACATTATTTTGATGAGATTGCTACTTACTGTCCTGCCAGTGGCTGTCTCCTGCGCTTTCTTGACTTTGCCATAGGCTCCCCTGCCCAAGGTCTGCAGGATCTGGTACCTGTGCTTCAGGTTGTGTTTGTGCTGGTGTTTCTTTACAGCTGGGCAGAACTGGCTGTCGGAACTCTCTTCCCAGTCCTGCTCCTCGGGACTATCGGATTTGCCTCTGGTTATCATCTCGCCCTCCTGACACTTTTCTTTCTTCATCTTTCCCCGCTGGCTCCCTCCATCCGTTCTGGTCAGGGCAACTTTTCCGGATCAGGGGATTCAGTCGGTGAAAGGTTCCTTCCAGTGGCGGGGGGGAATCAGACTCCAAGGGGAGTCCCTACAGACAGCGCTGGGAAGGTCAAGAACTCGTTCAGGAGTCAGCGAGAGTAGAAAGGTGAGTTCAGGATGTGAACACAGTAGCAGCGCGGGGTGAAAGGCTCCAGCCTGTGTGAACTCAGATTGCCTTCCGTAAACGCCCGGAAACTATACTTTCAAACACAATCCGGAGCTGCTTCACCTCTCAGTGAGTTTATCTGTGTGGCCAGGTCAGGGCTCAGCGGCCCGGGCAGCTCAGCCGTGGCACGCCAGTGATTCAGACAGTGCAACATTCCACATGCCAGCCTCACACAGCGGTCCCTGTGTAATATCTCCGCTCCCACACTCTCCAACCAGCAGACAATGCCACACGACATCAATGTCTCCCCCTGCCTCTTCCATCCTGCGCTTTATCTCGCCTCTTGTCTGCCTCATGATCCGTGTCCCCGCCTCTCTATCTCTTTCAGTCTCGGCATCTGTTTTGCCAGCTCCGGCCCTTCGTGCTCTCTGTCACTGCTTATCTCCCAGTCAATCACACCGCCTGCTACATACTAACTGCATTCTCCTCATAGTTGAGAATGGACATCAACAACTTCTCAAGCGCATTGTGCTGCTGTGTTCTCTAATTCTCTTTTCTAAATTATTAATTTTCAGTTACAACCACATCCCAATCTCAAAACCTCCTGCCTGTATAACTTTAGTCCCTCTTCAATATTTTAAGTTTTTTAAAACGTTTATTTATTAGTCACGAGTAGGCTTACATTCACACTGCAATGAAGTTACTGTGAAAATCCCCTAGTTGTCACACTCCGGCACCTGTTCGGGTACACTGAGGCAGCGTGGGCAGCACGGTGGCAGAGTGGTTAGCACTGCTGCTTCACAACGTTAGGGGACATGGGTTCGATTCCCGGCTTAGATCACTATGTGAAGTTTGCATGTTCTCCTCATGTCTGCGTGGGTTTCCTCCGGGTGCTCTGGTTTCATCCCACAATCTGAAAGACGTGCTGGTTAGGTGCGTTGACCTGAACAGAGGCCAGAGTGTGGCGACTAGGGGAATTTTGCAGTAACTTCATTGCAGTGTTAATGAAGTCACAAGCCTTATTTGTGACTAATAAATAACTTTACTTACTGAGAGAGAATTTAGCATGGCCAATGCACCTAACCAGCACATCTTTCAGACTGTGGGAGGAAACCGGAGCACCCGGAGGAAACCGATGCAGGCACGGGGGGAATGTGCAGACTCCGCACAGACAGTAACCCAAGCCGGGAATCGAACCCGGGTCCCAGGCGCTGTGAGGCAGCAGTGCTAACCACTGTGTATCTTTGCTGTAAAAGAGTTGATTGACTGGTCATGTTTAATCTATTCCAAATTGCATGTTCTTGATTAATTTGGTTCATTCAAATCAGGTTAACAAGAAAATCGACCAACAAGAACGCTCCTGAAGCAGCCAAACTGCCTTGTCTGTGACCACCTCATTTAACTCACTGAGGATCAAGAAAATTGAGTTACAAATCAGGACTTGGTAAAATAAACAAAATACTGCGGATGCTGGAATCTGAAATGAACAGAGAATACTGGAAAATCTCAGCAGGTCTGGCAGCTTCTGTAGGGAGGGAAACAGAGTTAATGGGTGGGATTTTCCATGCACCCCAACCACCCCCCCCCTCCCCCAAAGTGTGCTTGGCAGTGGTGGAGGCTATTAGGCAGCAGCAGGATGTTCTGATCCCGCTTTTCTCAATGGGATATCCTGTTCCATGCCCCAGGAAACCTGTGGCAGAGGTTTGCTGTAGGCGGACTGGAAGATCCCACCGGCGAGAACGGCTGGAAGTTTCTAGCCCTTTAACCCTTCGTCAGAACTGAAGGGAGGGGGAGTGTGTGTTAGATATGTAGAAACTGCAATAAAAGTAGCAACTATAAGAACAAAAGACAGATGGCCTGGTGTGGGAAGGAGAGGGTGGGGTTTGCATCGAGGCAATACATATCTGGGATTTTTTTAAAAAAGATGGAGGAGAAAGGTCACAGTCTATTGAGCCCTGAGGGCTGCAAGATGCTGAACTGGAAGATGAGATGCTGCCCCTTTCGCGTGCGCCAGGCTTCACTGGAGCATTGCAGCAGGCCAAGGACAGACATGTTGGCATGACAGCAAGGTGCTGAATTAAAATGGCAAGTGACAGAAAGGTTGGGGTCATGTTTGCGGACTGAGCAAAGGCGTTCTGCAAAGTGGTCACCCAGATGCGTATTCGATAAAGTCTGTTTCACTGGCCCAAATGTAGAAGTCCGGATAGAAAACTTGGCTTTATGAACTTACTCAGTTTTTCCTGCCCCGTACAGTATTTATTCGATGATGTTTTTTTTTCTTGTCTGCCTTCTTTTCAATGCTAAAACCAGATTAACTAAATTTTTTAAAAGTCTTGTTTATTGGGCAGCATGGTCAGTGCAGGCTTGGAGGGCTGAAGGGCCTGTTCCTGTGCTGTAATTTTCTTTGTTTAATACCTAATAGTTCTGATTTGAATTGATTTGATTTATTATTGTCACATGTATTGGTATGCAGTGAAAAATTTTGTTTCTTGCGCGCTATACAGACAAAACATACTGTTGTTAGAGTACATGAGGAGGAGAGAGTGCGGAATGTAGTGTTGCAGTCATAGCTAGGGTGTAGAGAAAGATCATCTCAATATAAAGTAGGTCCATTCAAAAGTCTGATGGCAGTAGGGAAGAAGCTGTTCTTGAGTTGGTTGGTATGTGACCTCAGACTTTGGTATCTTTTTCCCGATGGAAGAAGGTGGAAGAGAGTATGTCCAGGGTGCGTGGGGACCTTGGTTATGCTTTTCCGAGGCAGCGAGAAGTGTAGACAGAGTCATTGGATGGGAGGCTGTTTGCGTGATGGTCTGGGCTACTTTGTAGTTTCTTGCGGTTCTGGTCAGAGCAGGACCATACCAAACTGTGATACATCGGGAAAGGATGCTTTCTATGGTGCATCTGTAAAAACTGGTGAGAGTTGTAGTGGACATGTCACATTTCCTTAGCCTCCTGAGAAAGTAGAGTTGTTGGTGGGCTTTCTTAACTATAGTGTCGGCGTGGAGAGACCAGGACAGGTTGTTGATGATCTATATACCTAGAAACCTGAAGCTCTCGACCATTTCCACTTCATCCCCATTGATGTAGACAGAGACGTGTCCTGCACTATGCTTCCTGAAGTCGATGACTCTATCCTTCGTTTAACTGACATTGAAGGAGAGATTATTGTCATCGCACCATTTCACCAGATTCTCTATCTCTTTCCTGTACTTCGTCTCAACATTGTTTGAGATCCGACCCACTATGGTAGTGGTCATCAGCAAATTTGAAAATGTAGTTGGAGTGGAATTTGGCCACACGGTCATAAGTGTACAAATAGTAAGGGGCTGAGGACACAGCTTTGAGGGGCACCGGCGTTGAGGATATTGTGGAGGAAGTGTTGTTGCCTATGCTTACTGATTGCAGTCTGGGGAAAGTACATACATCTCTTGTAGGATGTAAATGCCAAAAATTGTATAATTCTTTAACTTACTTAATTTATTTGTTTATGTCAAGAGAGGCTGCCATTTGATTTGATCCAGCATCCGTTAGATAGGTGGCTGGCTCTCTCAGCTTTTTGATAGGGTTTACTTGTATACATTTCCAGACAGCTATTTACACAGGCACTTAAACTGGCCAGATTCCTATGTTATCACCTTGAAGACAATACCTGGGAAGCTCAGGCATTTGCTAAGGATGTTTGGCAGCCTGATACATATCTGTTTTCTTTTGTTCATTGGTTGGACTTCAAAGGTACCATCTCAAACAACTTTTATCTCAATTCAACAATCTCTCTGAAACCATCAAAAAGGAGGGGTGGCAGTCGAAGTTGTAATCAAGGACCTAAACCCAGATTTGAACCAGCTATTTCCAACAACACCAGAGCCTTTAGGGGGCTAAATGACCAGTGTTGTGGCAGTCACCTACCCAATGATGTCGCAGTCATTCCTTGTGCCATTTAAACAGATCTGTTTTCAAATGCAAATATTGGCAACTGATTAGGTCATTTAGATCTGACAAGCTTTTAATGTTTTCACTGAAGTTGGGAGGCCAGAAGAGCCCCCACCAAGACGTGTTGATGTGTTATATTTTGAGTAAGGAAAGGGTGCCTGGATTTCCCCTCTCTTCTTTGACTGTGATTGCTTCCTTCTCCAGCTGACCTACTTTGGTTCTGGAGCAGAGTCCTGTAACTTTCTGGAGCAGCTCCTGCTACACTTGTCCCCAGTCTCATGTCTTTGGAACAGGGTTTGGAATAGGTCAGGACTGGTGTATTTAAATGAGGCCCAGGTGTTAAAATAGCTTGGGCCTTGTCTACATGATTTGGGGCGATGAGCCTGATGCTTGCCCCATCATCACCCAACCGAGGCTCTAGACTTGAGTCCAGTTTTTGTGTGAGATATGATTGGTCATTATTTTCTGTATGTTGAGGAAGATTAGTTATATTAATGTAAATTTACAGTCTGTCTTTTCTCTTGTTTCCTTCCCCATTTGTTACTTGTTCTGTAATTCAAAACCTAGGACACAGTCTGGTGGAGTTTTTATTCTACAGTTTTATAAAGTTAAAGAAATCATGGGTGGGATTTTTCATCCACACTCACCCCAAAACCAGAAAATCCCACCCGAAGTCAATGGACCTTTGTGTGGTCTGCCACCCCCGCACCGCCGCCACCCCCGCACCGCCCCCACCCCCACCCCACCTGCTACGAATTCCGTGGCGGGCAGGACAGGAAAATCCCAGTGAATGTGTTGGGTGGCACGGTAGCACAGTGGGTAGCACTGCTGTTTCATAGCTCCAGGGACCTGGGTGCGAATCCTGGCTCGGGTCACTGTCTGTGTGGAGTTTGCACATTCTCCCTGTGTCTGCGTGGGTTTTCTCCGGGTACTCCGGCTTCCTCCCACAGTCCAAAGATGTGCGGGCTAGATTGATTGGCTATTCTAAAAAAAACATTGCCCCTTAGTGTCCCGGGATGCATAGGTTAGAGGGATTAGTGGGTAAATATGTAGGGATATGGGGATGGAGCCTGGGTGGGATTGTGGTTGATGTAGACTCAATGGGCGAATGGCCTCTTTCTGCACTGTAGGATTCTATGATATATCCAGTAAAATGAACACAGTGACAAATGGCTATGATCAATCTCTGACCTTATTAAAATATCCCAGATATTGGGTGGGATCTTTCCTCAGGGAAGTGCACATAAATATAGAATTCTACTCTCCTGCCACAATGGTGGGTTTTCATGCCATATCATCCATTCCCTGTCTTATTAATTATGCATGCATGAGAGACTGGATCACTGGGGGGCGGTGTTTGATTTACCTACCCCAGCGTCAGATTACCGCTTCCTCACTCCAGGCAAGTGCAGTCATACACAGCCTTCTCAATGTCGGCAGCCCTGGACTGCTCCTCTGAAGATGTGGCCCATGAAACCAAAGAACACAACAGCACCCAAATTCAGTGACACCTCATTGGAGCGCCTGCTGGATGGAGTTGAGGTTCGCCATCATGTCCTCTACGGGAGGTCCAGCAATGTGACCAATCTGGCTTGGAAGGAAGTGATGATGTGGAGATGCCGGCGTTGGACTGGGGTAAACACAGTAAGAGGTTTAACAACACCAGGTTAAAGTCCAACAGGTTTATTTGGTAGCAAAAGCCACACAAGCTTTCGGAGCTCCAAGCCCCTTCTTCAGGTGAGTGGGAATTCTGTTCACAAACAGGGCATATAAAGACACAGACTCAATTTACATGAATAATGGTTGGAATGCGAATACTTGCAGCTAATCAAGTCTTTAAGATACAAACAACATGAGTGGAGAGAGCATCAAGACAGGCTAAAAAGATGTGTATTGTCTCCAGACAAGACAGCTACAGCTGTCTAACCCCCACAGCTTGCCTGGACCTGCAGAGTTTCACTGGCTGTCTTGTCTGGAGACAATACACATCTTTTTAGCCTGTCTTGATGCTCTCTCCACTCACGTTGTTTGTATCTTAAAGACTTGATTAGCTGTAAGTATTCGCATTCCAACCATTATTCATGTAAATTGAGTCTGTGTCTTTATATGCCCTGTTTGTGAACAGAATTCCCACTCACCTGAAGAAGGGGCTTGGAGCTCCGAAAGCTTGTGTGGCTTTTGCTACCAAATAAACCTGTTGGACTTTAACCTGGTGTTGTTAAACTTCTTACTTGGAAGGAAGTGGCAGCAGTGGTCAGTGCTGACGCAGAACAGAAGAGGCCAGCCACCCAGTGCAGGAAGAGGATGAATGATCTCATCTGTGTTGACAGGATAAGGCAATTATTTCATCACTTTCAACTCCACACACTCACAAGCTCATCACAAGTTCACATTGATTTCGCTCACTGCCAGCTCAAGAGATGCTACCACTCACTGTCTCACACATACCTTCATATTTCCATATGTCCTCAATTTTTCTGATTTCATCCTCATCCCATCAATATCTGCACTTACCACTGTTAGGGACCAGATCAGAAACCCCAATGGATATCATGAAATTAGACGAGACTCCAGCCATTTTTTTATTTTGGCATTAGTGTGCAAATAAGGTGCTTTTCTCCATATTGAAACACTAGGAAGCTTCCATCAAAACAAACTTTATTTAACAATACAGTTGAAATATAACAAATGAATTAGCTTAACCTTTACCAATTGAAATACTTAAACATGACAAGATACAATTCCAAACTGCTAACCTATCTCTATTAGTTCCAGTTTAAGCAATATTCCTCATTGACTTAAACCCCTCTTCAAAAATCAGTTAGCAAACAACACAGGCTTACGTGCTTTTACTTGTTAGCTTTCCTAGAGCTTTCGAACACCCTTGGAGAGATATAGAGAGATGCGTGTCTTCTAACGCTCAAACAGCAGCCTACAGAGAGAGAAATAAAAACACCTCTTGCTTCTCTCAGGATCAAGCTGAAACTAACCCTTTTTTCCTGTAAGCTTAGCTCCTCCCCTTCACATGATTCTGTCTCTTGTCAATCAACCTAATCAAAACCCTTTTCTGAAACCCCAGGGGAAAAACCAAAGATACCAAAAAATGCGTTAGCTCAGATTAAAATGAGCACCCTGTTATCTAGAATCAATTATTCTCCTGCATTCCCAGCATGGAGTTACCTGGCTTGTAGACAGAGCGGCACCAGGTAAAGCAGAGCTGAATTTTAAACATACCCCTCACAAGAAACATGATATAAATACATTTCTTAAAAATCAGAGTATTAACACACCACCCACACATACCAGGCAACCTTGTCATCAGACCAGACATGAATCTTGTTCACTCCTTTGGTCTGTCTTTATGCAGGACAATCTCACGCACAATCGCAGGGATAGAGACCAGATCAGGGGTGGAGTGTCGGAAATCAAGTTCCTCAAGCCCAGTACTTTGGTGTCCTGGCTTGCCTGATCTCTGTTGACTTTGACATAATTGTGGACCTTGTCAAAAATGGTCTCTGTGACCTCATGAATACATTTGTGCATGGACTCTTGAAAGATCCCACAATGCTCCCTCCTGGAGCTCTGGGAGGAGCCACCGGCATTGAGGTTCAGTTCAGTGGTTACTTTCTCAGCCACTGGCAATGGATGCCTTCCCAATCCCAGTCACCACTTCCTGGAAAATGTGGCAAATATGAGTCTCCAGATTCCTGGACACACAGAGTTGTTGGCGACACTGGTTCTCACTCATCCACAGATAGGACATGTGAGTTTTGTACACCCTGGGTCTTGCAAACTGTCTATGCACAATGTCGGTGATGTGAGCCCTGCTGGTCTTTGGTCTTGGGTTTTGCTCCTCCCTTTGATGAGCCAGGCGTATCCATTACGATCTTCTCCTTCTTCTCTCCTACCTGTAATCGATAAATCTGTCCCCCATCTTCCTGATGGTCTTCTCTCTGCAGTATCAGTGAGAAACAAGTGTCAGCATCAGTCTCCAAAAGTCCTCTTTTTGTCAATGACTTGACAGTGATCATGTAGGTTCAAGGGCTTTGTTCTCATGTTGGAAAGTACTTGCCCCTGAAATGATGGCCAGTGGGGGCTGCATATCAAGGTCCCCCCTGGCCTCTCAACATGACCGACTGCTATGGCATTGCTTTGGAAGGCACTTGGTTGTGCTGCTTTCAGCCCAGGCATTGGGATTCTCATTCACTGCACTCTAATAATATTTCAATCTTTGGAATAAACATGAAGGTAAACTTTTTAATCAAGGACTGAGATTATTTGAGAGGGACTTGAGGGGCCCTTCAGTGAACCATCCAGCACCAATTTTCAAACAGGCTTCTGAAGCTTGTCCAGTTGCCCAATTGCTCTGGAGTTCATTATGACTCTGAGCAATTTCCATGCTGTGAACAAGGGCTGGAATTTTCCAGCTATTCACGCCAGTGGGATCTTCCAGTCCTGCCAAAGGTGCACCCTCGCTGCAAATTTCACAGCGGTGAGGCGTGCATTCAACAGGAAACTCCGTTGACAATGAAGGCACAAGAAGATCCCACTGCTTTGAAACACGCAACAGGTTGTGTGGTAAATCCTGCCCAAGGGGTTTAAATAAGGAGATTGATCAGTGCCACCTTGTGGGATTTGTCTCAGATGAATAAGCATCATTGTTTCACTTTCCTGATTTCCTGCATTGTCATTGAAAGGCTGCTAACATGTCTCAGCTGTGCCTCTCTCCATTTGGGACTGCACAGTTCAGTTGCGTGCCCCGTTAATTGGCCCCCCAGGGCATGCACCTTCTCTCCAATCCATCCACAGAGCCCTCACCAGCAGAGTTTCTCCTCATTTCAAATTTGTACCATACCATAGCTGCAAGTTGGAAGATGGCTGAGCAGAACTCTCACTGCCAGACCAGCTTGGACCCTCCCTGTGTGAGGTTGGAAACCCCTTCTGGAGGAGCTAAATATTTAGGTTTCCCTCCATCACAGACCTCTCAATCGTCCCGCTGTATTCCTTAATCCCATTGTATTTGCGGTGCATAACTCTTTTTTAGCCCCTGAACATTTTGAAGTGGATGTACTTTGGTGACTACATTTCAAAATTAAACAATCCCATTGGCTGTAAAGTGGGCATCCTGAAGGTGTAAAAATTGCTATGAAAATCATGTTCTTCTGTGATATCTCACACATTGAAAAACTGACAGACATTCTCAGATGGAGACTTTACTGAGGCACTCTTTATACATCTTTCTCTTTCTCAGTGTAGCTCCTATTAGGATTCTCCTGTAGTTATCTCGGTCAATACCTTACGATTTCAGATTGGTCTTTGCTCTGACAGTTGTTGCTCTTAGGGTTCCATAGTCCAAAACTGGCACCTCCCCAATATTGGTTCATTCATTCATTGCAAACATAAACATATTTCATATAACTTCATCCATGTATTCTGTCTACTTTGTAAATGTTATTGTTTAAATATTTGAATAAAATACATATGAACTGATGTACTGGAATGAGAACACTTAATATGACAGTCCCTGGCTGGCATTTGAGTCATTTCCTATTTCCTGCCGGCAATGACTACACTCATACTGTTATAAATTGTGGAATTCTTTCTCTCAACCAGCCATCCAAAACCATTTCACCTTATTTCAACAATTCCCCAGGAATTAGAAGTGGTAATTCCACAGTCTTTACATACTCTCAGACAGACAGTGTGAAATAGTTTTTTCTTTATGTTTTGAATAACTTGGACATTTGGGTTTTTTGATATTTGGAGAGTGGAGGTGAAGGAAAAGATGGTGGTTGTTGACTCAACCACAGATTTTGGGTACGGCTTATCTTAGATGAGTTAAACAAAGCTTGATTATTCAGCACTCATTTCTTTGTAAAATGGATGATCTATTAAGTTAGCATGAGTCATATTACCATTCAGTAACACCACACGTAGGCTGGAATTCTACCGCCCCGCCCGCCACAGGAATCGGAGCAGGTGAGGGGTGGACATTTGGAAAGTCCGCTGACCTCAGGCGGGATTCTACTGTTTCGGAACGAGTGAAGCCATAAAATCCTAGACATTTAAACCCGTATGCTAAAGGCAGAAAATTATTCAAGTTAGGTACTCATTAAAAAGTGTAATTGCAATTTATTTCGATGAAGAGAGGGCAAATTAAAAAATATATATTTTGAAAGTCTCTTGTTACAATCTCCATAGAGACAAACTTTGACAAAGAAAGGAATCCCCACAATGTCAATGGAAAGAAAACTTTTTAAAAACTTTTACTGTAACAAACTAATTAAGATCAAAATAATTCAAACTCTAAAAGGTGAACGATAGTTTAAACAAAAAGGTAACAAACTTCACTCTAAATTGTCGATACCACAAAGATACACCTCACGTATCACAAGCACTTGCAAAACTTTCTGCACAAATGTGGTACCACGTGCAATCTCAGTCTTTCCAACTCAGCCTTCAGTATGTGGCTCTCTCAATTTTCACACAATGGAGTTAGCCCTTCAGGTACTTTTACCGGCAGCTGTGTCCTGAGATCCCCACATATAGTTAACACTAACAAGGTGCACGTCTATGAACACTCTCTGACTCAGCTCACAAAATTCCTGATGATGTAGCTTTCCAGAGATCTTTTTCAACTGAAAGATCAACACACCCATTTCATGGTCTGGTCCTCTGATACAAACACAAAGATTGTTGCTTCACCAAGAGCACCTAGAGTTGTATTTCCTTCTTACTGTCAAACAGAAAACTCATCTACTCACAGAGAGCTTTGTTTGCTTCCCTTCACATTAATTCTGTGTTCTAAACTGCAGTTCTAAAACCAGCTGTACTTTGCGCTCCAATTAGTTTTTTATTTAGCCTTTGCTTCTTAGATTTTATCCCCACATAAACTCAAGTCCCCTGAGCATTTCTTGGAACTGAAAGTCCAAGTCCAATTACACTGCTTTCAGAATACAGACCAGTTTCACTTTGGAAAGAAAGGGACATGCGGACAAGAAAGTGCAGGCTATTTCTCAGAGCACAAGGGTCATCACAATATTAAGGGGGAGATTTTCCCTGATATTGAAAAGGGAAAAGAAGTATTGAAGCTACCAACGTCAATGGCAGCTTTCTCCGCCATATAGTCTGAGATTTAGAAGAACTTCAAGGGATGGGACCCATGATGTATTGTTGGCAGGTGGCCTCTGATTCATCCGCCCTGCCAGCAACTTGGAAAAATGAGAATCGGACCACCATTTGTAAAGGCCATCCCAGTGCACAATGGCCAGACCAATTAATCTTGGAATATCCCCTGGTACTGCCCAGGCACTACCCTGCCTACCTGCCAGCACTATCCAGGCAGTGCTAAGGGGTGCTTGGGCAGCTGCAGGGTACTACCTGGACATTACCTGTGTATGACCCTCTCCCCACTGAGTGCTGCACTCACCTGAGCTTCCCTCAGACAACTGCTCACCAGGTGCATGCCTTCGGAGACATTCGGGCTCCACATCATTACTTGTTAATGTATTCAAATGAGTTCCTGATGTTCAACATCAGCCGGCACGGTGGCGCAGTGGGTTAGCACTGCTGCCTCACAGCTCCAGCGACTCGGGTTTGATTCCTGGCCTTGGGTCACTGTCTGTGCGGAGTCTGCACAGTGAGTTTCCTCCGGGTGCTCCGGTTTCCTCCCACAGTCCAAAAGATGTGCTGGTTAGGTGCATTGGCTATACTAAATTCTCCCTCCATGTACTCGAACAGGCACCGGAGTGTGGCGACAAGGGGATTTTCACAGTAACTTCATTGCAGTGTTAATGTAAGCCTACTTGTGACAATAATAAATAAACTTTAAGGAAATGTACTTGGTCACTGACAAGAGGTCAAGCATGTCATGCATTTATACCAGTGTAAAAAGCGACTTTGCATTTTTTCACAAAATCTTCCACTCCCGCCCCCGATCCCGCCCGACACAACTGGGAGTGGAAAATGTCGCTCCGAGGATTGATACTTAAAAATGTTGACATTTTAAAATAGATTTCCATTTCTAAATTTGTCATAGATGATGCAAAATGAATATCTGATACACAAATATGTTTCCTATACTGTTCGGAACACAATTGTATTAATGAATAAACCCATTGAAACAGTTGAATGTGTATTCCCAATGAGAAAATGACCAGCATGAGTCGCCTGCCAGATTTGCTTTGGGTAAGTCTTATCAGAACAAGTCACAGGGCTACTTGTCTTTAACATCTGCCTGTTTCAGCTGGGTGGGTTTTATCACTTCTCGTCCCAGGGGGTCACTTTCACACTCACAGACCTCAGCATATTTATGACCTACAGTCTCAAGACTACTTATCACTGCATCCCATACCTCAGGGGGACATGCTCCGTGAGGTCTCAGTCAAGTCACCAGATAGATCATCAATTATACGACATTCCATCATGGAGTGAGGAAAGAGAAAACAAGACCATCTGCCTTTCTCTGCTTGAAATCACCAAATGACAATGTATTCCCCATCTGAAAGAGAAATCTGTCAAGATACATTGACAGCCATGTTGTACATCCATCTCGCCTGTATAAGCTTATTCTTCCATTACAAACATTCAGCACCCCCACCATCAGCTTGGTATTAAATCCAAAATCGTGCTGAAATAAATAATTAGTATAAGTGACTAGATGAAAAATAATAAGAATTATGAAGCAAACTTGATCCTACTCATCACAGGCAATACCCTGAGTTTTATGCACATTCACATGCAGTGAACAATCCTGTTGCCGTGTCCGGATCTATTTAAAGATCAGGTCACAGCAAATAGAGGATAATTAGACAGGGAACATAACATGCTCATGTGGAAATCCATCCAATTTTATGTGCATTAATTTAAATAGACTTATCATTGAATGCGCTCACTTATGGACCTGGATTGTGCCCAAATGAAGGAAGAGGAAAGTCTGACTTATGCTTTCTAACCCTGTTTACTGAGAGCAAAAGGTAGGTGCTTGCTCTGACATTCAGAAAGCCATGTAGGCCAACAGATTCAAAATAACGACAGCCACCTCCTGGGGTACTCACTAACTTTGATCAAAGGCCACAATTAGGGGAGGCGATGGCCTAGTGGTATTACCGCTAAACTATTAATCCAGAAACTCAGCTAATGTTATGGGGACCCGGGTTTGAATCCTGCCATGGCAGAAGGTGAAATTTGAATTCAATAAAAAAAATCTGGAATGAAGAATCTACTGATGACCATGAAACCATTGCCGATTGTCAGAAAAACCCATCTGGTTCACTAATGTCATTAAGGAAGGAAATCTGCCCTTACGGTCTGGCCTACATGTGACTCCAGAGCCACAGCAATGTGCTTGACTCTCAATTGCCCTCAGGCAACTAGGGATAGGCAATAAATGCTGGCCAGCCAGTGACGCCCATGTCCCATGAATTAATTTTTAAAAATCCTCCGCAGTGACCACTTGAAAAGTTGCTGGCTATAACAAGCTGTTGGTGTAATGGAACAATCTTCAATTATTTTTAAAAATAGAGCCATTTTAAGTCTTTTGCTATCTTTCTTCCAGATAGACTAGAAAACTGTTTCCCACCCACCAGGTGAATTATCTACTTTGCCGAAACTAATTTTGTTTATCTTAACTCACTTGGACAGGCATTCCATGGGAAGAAGGGAAGCAGGTCAGGAAATAAATTCTGTAAATGAATTAAAAGGACAATTCAGTTCAAAAACACAAAAGAAAAGTTAAAGCAGAAGAGATACAAAAAAGAATCAAGAGACAGGACGGTGCTGTTCAAATAGGGGAAGAAAATAAATGAGGATGAATGAAAATGAAAGTTCAGAAAAAGCGATAGTTTGATCAGATAAGCAAATGGGCAGGAAAAGGCGCAGTTAAAAGATAAAGATATTTGTGAAGCCAAAACTCAAGAATAATATGATGAGTAGCAACCAGAAATATTTATTTCTGAAAGAAAATATTCCAGAAGAAGGAAGCAACTGGACATAGAACGGTGAGAGAAACAGAACCAAAAGTAATCGAATCTCATCCACATCATCATATTTTCTGGCACTATTAAAATATTTTTAGACTGCGAACATGTGGCCACAATTGCACATTGTGCTTTTCTAAAATACTTAGATTTGGTGAACAAATTTTAATTTCAGTTTCCTCGCTTTGCACACGAACAAAGTTAAACTAGATTTCTCAAGGTCTCTTTGTGGCCAGCAGTGAAAGAGTTCTCCTTTATATTAAGAAAATCCTGCTGAGAACTTTCCTTTACAGACCCTCAGCAGGATCCAATCCCATCTGTTGCTGTTGATGTTGCTGCTGCTGCCGATAACGCGAAGGTGCAACGCGGGCATTTTATCCCACCATTCAGTGGGACTGGCAGCTTCAAGTCAGCAGGTGGGACTGTACCCTGCGGTGTAACACAACAGAAGCTAGTTAGGGCCCATTTGGTCCTAGGGCCATGCAATGTATACCCTGGCCTGCTATCCAACATGAGAGAGGTGTGGTCTGACAGACAGCCTTCAAAATGATTACACGTGGATCAGCACAACAGATGTTATTGATGTTTAATATGGACCTCCATGGTTACGCCAGAAATTCAACAGTTGCTGCATTTACATATTAATCACATTGCTATTTTATGTGTCGCTTGGAATAAAATACTTTCATTAAAATAGCCAAGAAAAACTTGATACTAGTTTTGTTGAGAATTTTTTACATAACATTGGCTTACATGTTAAAATATTGCTTTCAAGCATCATAGAATCCTATAGTGCAGAAGGAGGCCATTTGGCCCATTGAGCCTGCACCGAACACAATCCCACCCAGGCCCTATCCCAGTAACCCCACATATCTACCCATCACTGACAAAAGTTTGCAGGCTTCTCTTGTCAGCCAAATTCTCTCACAGCCCATTTAATCAGAGACTCTGCCACTTATGGAATTTTAATACCACTTGCTGAATCAGGGACCTTTGTAAAACCCTGAGGTGCTGAAATTTGTGCTGCATTGCCTGCTAAGACCCTCCATTCTTTCATTTAAATCTTTTATAAATATAGTGAAAAGCTGAGGCTTAAAGCAAAACTTACACTTTTAAACATTTGATCATTGATCAGAATTCCACACTTTCAAATCATTTCAGTTTAATGCAAGGCCCAGGTGAACCACATGATTAGGGATACTGATGGAAAAGATTCCTAAGATACAGCATAACTTCAGGTTTAGATATAAAGTTAGAAGCAGAAGAGGTTAACACACTATTCAGTAGGCCCGATTGCGCAAGGCATTATTGCAAATCAGGGAATCAATAAATCATCTGCTCAATTTGAAAATCATTTGATATTTATTTTAATCCAAGAAGGAATAAAATACTCAAAAGAACTACATTTAACAAATGAGTCCAGCAGCCAGGAGAACCTCTTGATTCATCCATCAATGATCTATGCAGGATTGCAGAGGTTTGAGAATACAGAGACTGAGGCCAGAATTTCACCGCCCCACCCGCCACAGGAATCGGAGTGGGTGAGGGGCGGACCATGGAAAGGTCCGTTGACCTCGGATGGGATTTTACGGTTTTGGGATGAGCGAGGACTTAAAATCCGACCCTTAAACTCTGGACTGATCAGAGACAGAATAATGGTGGGAGTAGCAAATGACGTACTCTCCAAGCAAAGGAAGATCTAACTCTGGGAAAAGCAATCCAAATAGTTATTCCATCAGAATTCCATGAGCAACACAAAACCGTTTTAAGGGGAGATTATAAACCATGGTACAGAGGCCAGTTCAGCTGGTTAAGCAGCAAAGACAGAGGGACAATCCAGGTCAGAGAAAGCAATACCCAAACTGGCCTTCAGGGTGACCATGCCAACACTGTGGAGCAAAGCACCGCTACAGGTGATACCAACGTCCTGCAATTTCAGCCCATTGCTTTCAGTGCAACAGGATTCGACCCGACAGAAAACAATGCAGGGCAAAACACTGAAATGCGCAGAAAGCCAAAAGATTATCTATGTGATCAAAGCTGCAAGTCCGGAAGACACACAATCATACTTCTTTAGGTGAGGTCAAAAATCTTGGTTTCTTATTTTGGAATGTGGACATTTCAGTCAATGGCCATTTAACACAATTTTAATTTGACACAGGAGCCAATGTATCAGTCCTGTCAGACAGAATCGTGGCTAAAACACCTCAGGCTTCGAATGACAGACAAACCACTCTACAGGCCCGAAAGAGTCCAATTTCCATCCAGAGTTTCTGGAACCATGAAAGTTTATTTATTTATTAGTGTCACAAGTAGGCTTACAGTAACACTGCTATGAAGTTACTATGAAAATCCCCTAGTCGCCACACTCCGACGCCTATTCAGGTACACTGAGGGAGAATTTAGCATGGCCAACACACCAAAACCAGCACGTCTTTCGGACTGTGGGAGGAAACTGGAGCACCCGGAGGAAACCCACACAAACACAGGGAGAATGTGCAGACTCCGCACAGACAATGACCCAAACCAGGAATTGAACCCGTGTCCTTGGCGCTGTGAGGCAGCAGTGCTAACCACTGTGCTGCCCTAAGCTACGGTAGCAAGCATATCTTCGAGCTGATATACGTTATCCATAACCAGCCTTTCTCTCTCTTCAGGAGAGATGCTGGTATAGCTCCTCAAAATGGCAGAAGATGTCAAGGCAGCAGCTGTTGTTCATCATACAGAACTGCAAGTCCCCAAGTATTCAGACAGAAGAGTATCCTTGACTGGGGCTTCAGGTCCGAACGGTCTTCCCTCATTGCAGAGCAGGTTTATCAATTCCTGTTACAGGTGCTGGAAAACCTACAATACCAGTCAAACACTCAGGAGGTAACCATGGTGCCTCCAGTGAAGGATGTAAAGGAGAGTGACCAGCAGCCCAATGAGCCTCAACTTCCATCCAAAACTGGTACAGCAGGCCAACACCACAACCACCGAACATCCGCTGCAACTTCCAGCCACATGTCAAAGCCACAAAAGGTGCTGGAAGCTGGTAGCAGCCATCCATTGCTGACAGCGAAACACATGGGTGAGTGTATCACCAGACTCCATTCTAGTCACAGGCATGTTCACCCTCCACTGCAGAGGACATCGCCTTGACCCACACAATGACAAAGGAGTGAAAGAGACAAATACAATGTTCCTCCACCCTGTAGGAAACAAGCGTAGCAGCCATTGGCCAGCACAACAGCCAGGTGCAGTTCAACAGATAACAATGGAAGAAAGGGATAAAAACATATCCAGATGCCAGAACAACCTCCAAACATACAGGAAGAACCATGAGCAACAGAGCCTACTTCAATAGTAGTGCAAATAAGGTATGGAAGGATTAAAAAGCCGCCAGACTACCTGAATCTTTGAGTTCAAGGACTTGAAGGGGGGAGATGGGCTAGTGATAATGTGGTAATGACAATGTAAGACAGAAGGTTGACTATGGTACCTGAAAATACATTGGAGAAGACTTTAGAGAGAGATGTAGTATAAGAGTTTGGCACATATAGGTTTAATATGGGAGTGTGTACAGTATCACCCACACATGTTCTAAGAGACATATGACCTGCGCCCAGGGTCGGTCAAGTGTTGGACAGAGCTGTGTACACCAGCAAGCATGGAGACTTGTACCCTTTACTGTATATTTGTAAATAGTTTTTAGAGTCAATAAAGACTTACAGTTTTTTTTATTCATTCGTGGCACATGGGTGTCGCTGGTTGACCAGCATTTATTGCCCATCCTTAGTTGCCCTTGAGAAGATGGTTAACTTAGGTATGTCTACAACTATTTATTCAGATCTACCAAACTGTAACCAACACTCTGCAATAGTAAGCACATTGTCCTTTCGACACAACATGTTCTGTCTTGCTCCCCATCCAATCCTGATGTCGGATTTACATCAACGTGAACATTATTGTTTAATTAACGTAACTATTAACACTTTACAGGTTCTCTCTCTGTACTGCATTTCTTAACTTTAAAAATAGGCTCTTTTAAGAAAGCTGTTATCCTCACGATGGCTTTTGGATCCACATGAGGTCAATAAACAAAGCCCAGTCACTTAATGCGGTTGATTACAAACAGCTGTATGTATTTCAGTACATAATCACTGAGGAAACTAAAGTGCTGGGAACACTTAACATTCAGCACAATGCTATTAATCAATGATTTGGGGTAGAGTTTTGGAATTAGCACTCCTGGGACTTTACATAACAGGAGCACAAATCAGGAATTTCAGCCGTGTGGTTTGATGTGCCTAATTTGGGTCTTGCTTGATTTAATGTCTAATTAAGTTACATGGATAGATAATTGAGTGAGCCACAAATTGGGCACTTTGACCTAATATTCTGACTGATTTTCCTACTGCACAAAGCTGGGTGCAGGAAATGCTAAATTAAATAAATCTACTGTGTGCTTTAGATTGAGCCAGAATAGATACTGAGGGCTTCGTGAGTACACTGCCTGTGTAATCATGAGTAAAAAGGTACTGTTAACTGGTAGGAGAATGGGCAGTCCCTCCAAGAATCACTTATCACATCTTTTAAAAACTTCATCAAAATTAATGGAACATAACAGGAAGCATGTTCTGTTTAACTGTTTCATGTTTTGGTTCAAAAGCTTTTTGCGTTACTTGGACTGACTTCAAGAACTCACTGGTACTGCTTTCATCTAAACAAAGCTCCTTATGAGTAAAATTGTTAGACAGGCTTTAAAATGATTGCCTGACTAGTATTAATCATCTTAGGAAATTATTTGTGTGTACTGGAAAACCAACATGTAGCACCAGAGAGAAAACAAGACCTATCATTCACTGAGGGCATTGTAAATTCATAAGATATAGGAGCAGAATGAGGCCATTCGGCCCATCGTGTCTGCTCCACCATTTGATCATGGCTGATATGCTCCTCATCCCCATTTTCCTGCCTTCTCCCCATGACCCTTCAACCCATTTACCAATCAAAAATTACATTGCACAAAGTGTCTCGCTTCAATTCAAAGGAGATGCCAGTTTGCCTATGAGAATTAGATATTGTGTGGAGAAAACCTAAGAAACAGGAGCCTTAATGGGGGCCATTCAGCCCAGATTCAATAAGCTCATAGCTGATCTTTGACATCAATTGCACTTTCCTACCCAATCCCCATATCCCTTGATTATCTTAGAGTCCAAAAATATATCAACTTTGGCCATAAATATACCCAACCAGTGAGCATCTAAAGCCCTCTAGGTAGAGAATTCCAAAGATTCGCAGCCTTCTTGAGTGAAGAAATTTCTTATCTCAGTCCTAAAGGGCTGACCCATTATCCTTAGACTCTGCCTCCAAGTTTTAGAGTCTCCAGTCAGGGGAAACAACCTCTCAGCATTTACCCTGTCAAACCCTCTCCAAATTTAAATGTTTTAATATGGCCACCACTCATTCTTCTAAACTCCAGAGAGAATAGGCTGATTTACTCAATTTTTCCTTATAAGACATGCCAGGAATCAATCTAGTGAAATTTTTTTGCATCCCCTTTAGAGCAAAGATACCCTTCCTTTGGTATGAAGACCAAAACTGTCCACTATACTCCAGGTATGGTCTCACCAAAGCCCTGTACAATTGCAGCAAGGTTTTCTTCTGTATTCCAATCGCCTTGCAATAAAGACCATTTGCTTTCGTAATTGCTTGCTGTACCTGTATGTTAACTTTGTGTTTCTGGATCGAAGGACACTTAAATCTGTCTGAACGCAAACATTTTTACTGTTAAGTGTTACGACACAGAGATTAATCCCTTTTATCTCGCTTCGTACTCTGTTAAAATGTTTGGGAAGGTGTTAACTGTTTTAACTTTACATTTCGAGGTTCATTAACATAAAGACCTGACACTCACTTTTAGTGAATAATTAACAAGTTATTTTATTTTTAACCAAACAGGAACTCTAATTAAACCAGTAACATTTTAATCAAAGGAAAATTCAACTGAAATGCTGTTCAAATAAACACAAGGAACATTCATTCCAAAACAGTAATAACAGAATTTTATTCTCAAAGAAAATATACAAACAGGTCTGATAGCGTTTGGGCGTTTTTGGAGTTCTTCAGTAGTTGTCCATTGTCTGTAAGCACTGTCTGATTTGGTACTTTTCACTGGTTAGAGGATGAGTTATGTTAAGACCTATCTGAAGCTGGCAGAGTTAAGGACTAACTGCTGCAGTTGATTTAACTGCTTCCGTTAATCTAAATGCCCTGCTCCTGGTTGAATTCCTGACTCAAACCCCGGTGGAATTGAACTGAAGGCAGTTGAGTTCTTCTTTTATATTCCGGATGACCTATGCATCATTTACATCATGATTGGTTTGATGCTGACAACAACAGTGAATTCAAATCTCATAGGGCCCCTTTAATTGAGTGTTTTCTTTAAACTCAGAGGTTGTTAGCTGAGTGTCTTTTTTAAACTCATCGGTTAACAAAATGCAAAATATTGCAGTGCGGGTTGCCAAGGCAACCCTGAGGCTTGGTGCTCGAAACAAATGTTGCAACTTAGGGAGTGATTTTATCATCATGTTACGCCTGTTTTCGGGTACGGTGCGGTAGTAAAGTTGGGCGTAAAGCACTTCGCACGATAGGTGCCGGTTTTCGCGACCGGCACCATTTTACAAGCGCCAGATTTCCGGCACGGTCAGCCTCGTGCTGCAAATGGGTGGGAGGCAGGTTAATATATGGAAATTTATTACAATGCTGTTTTACATTTGCTTAGCGAGCCCGGCGCACAATCATCGGGGGCTCGGCCCCCCTTTATGACCTCGCCGGGAAAGGTTCGCGCTGCCGAGGAATACACATGCTCCCCATGAATGGGGAGCAGTCGACTTGGCCGCGCCGGTGGAACCGGAGGCCATTGAGGCCCCCCGGGGAGGCCTAGGGCAAGGGGGGAAGCCCCTTGGGCAGTGCAAGACTGGCAGTGCCACCCTGCATCTGGGCAATGCCAGTCTGGCACCTGGGCAATGCCCACTGGTCAATGCCAGGGGGTGGGGCTAATGGGGTGGGGCCAGTCAGGGCAGGGCCAGTGGGGGTGGGGCCAGTGGGGGACAGTGGTGGACAGGGCCAGTGGGGGCGGGGCCAATGGGGGAGGGCTCATGGGGAGGGGCCGATGGGGTAAAGGGCTAATGGGGGAGGGGCTAAAGGGGGGAGGTGGTCCGCTGCCATTCTGCAGGGATCATTGAGGGGGAGGGAGGGAGAATGAGCCCGTTGCCACTCTGCAGCGATCGGTGGGGGAGAGTGTCAGTTCTGCAATCGGTGGGGGGAGGGTGGCAGATCCGCAATGAGAGGGGCGGGGGGGGTTTGTGATCAGTCTGGGTGGCGGGGAGGAGGGTTGGCCGAAGGTCCCCGCGATTGCAGGGGGGGAGCTGCATCAGGCTGTCTGCAGTAGCAGGGGCCTGACAGCTTGCTCTTTTCTGTCAGACCCCTGCTACTGCTAATGTGCATGTGCAGCATCAGAGGCCTGCACATGCGCACTACCTCCCTCTGCAAGCTTTCGGGTGCACTAAGCCCCGCCCACAGGCTTCTGCAGTGAGCAACAGGCGCACTGATATTTTTGCATGCAGAGTGTGTATGGGGGGGGCCTGAAAACACACCAAAAGTTGGATCTGAAACTCTCCCAGTTTCAAGTCTGCCCAGCACTTAGAAAAAAATGGTAAAATCGCCCCCTTAGAGTTTGTGTGTACTCTACATTTTAAACATCTCAGCATTGAAGACACTGACACAACCAGCTTTTAAAGGGACCACTCACTGTTGTTTCCCCTCTAGTATTTTACATTCTTTATGGACATTCTGTACATTTTTATAAACTCACTTCACAACAAAAAAAATGTAGTATCTGACAAACACCAAACCATGATGTGGACCATAACAGGCATATCTGTTTTTCATTCACAAATTCACTCTCAGAATTATTATTACTTCTGGTACTACAACAGCCTTTGATCTTTTAACATTTTTGCAAATACATTTTTGAGATGGAGCAGCCTAACACACTTCCTTTCCTCAACCTGCTAGTTGAGAAATCCACTAATGGGTTCTCCACTACCTTTTACTGCAAGCCTCCCTTCACTGATCAATATAAACATTGAGATTCGTATAGCTCCACGCACTATAAGATTGGTTTTATCAGCAATCTTGTAAATTGGGCCCTATCTATTTGCTCACCTTGAAAGCTTGATGCAGAAATAGATAGCATCACAGCCATCCTGCAGGACAATGGTTATCCTGATCAGGTCACTGTTCTTTGTGTATTCTGTGGGCTTGCAAATGTGCCAAAGGCTGACTAAAACAATATAGCATCTCCTCATCATGACTAAAACAAGCCATTTCATGCTGCTATGTAATGGCTCTGTGAGTGGTATTTTTCACTAACAGGATGTCAGTCCAAAAGGATATTCGGCCTACCACACAATAGAACAACATCATGTATGAATTTCATTGCTGGTGTCATGTCAGGTATGTAGGCCATACATCCCAGTGATTGACTGATTGAATCAAATAGCATGTTCTTTCTTTTATTTGCAATAGGCAGAGTATAGATTATACTCTACCAGTCTGTGCTTGCAAAATCCAATACAAAATATATGCTGTCCAACGTGATTTCACAAATCAGCAGCACTAGCTGAACAATCCTGAGTGTGTTAATATCTACACTAGCAACCAACTTAAGTTAATCAGTCATAACGTGACTCATTTACACTTGCTAGTTACCACATAGATTCATACACAGGGACCTGTTCTCTGCAGATCAAAGGAATATATTCAATACTTTGGCCTTTTACAAATTACTTGGGAGCTTGGGGAGCCTGTTCCCCATTAGTTCTCTGTCTTTCCCTATTGTTTAGTCCACGGCAATGCCTTGGCCAATCAGAGTTGACTTGCCAACCAGTCAGCACCCTTTTCTCATGTAGGATGAATTATTTTGGTCATTTGAAATTTGCATTTGTCCTGATCAGTGCAAGTTGAAAAGCTTTGGCAATATGTCTCTCTTTTCAACAATTACAAAATAATTCATTGTATCTGAAGCACTCTGGGGTATTTCTGCGATGCATGTTAAGAAATTATATAAAAGCAAGTTCTTTCTTTGGTAGATAACGTTTTGGAGGTTTATCAAGTGACTGGTATTAGTACTGAACAGAATTGAATGCTTTTAGACTTTTGCTGCTCCAAGTCAAAATCAGGGGGCACAGTTGCACGGTGGTTAGCACTGCTGCCTCACAGCACCAGGGATTCGAGTTAGATTCCTAGCTTGGGTCACTGTATGTGGGGACTCTGCACATTCACCCTGTGTCTGCGTAAGTTTCCTACAGGTGCTCCAGTTTCCTCCCACAGTCCAAAAGACGTGCTGGTTAGGTGCATTGGCCAAGCTAAATTCTCCCTCAGTGTACCCGAACAGGCGCCAGAGTGTGGTGACTAGGGGATTTTCACAGTAACTTCATTGCAGTGTTAATGTAAGCCTATTTGTGACACTAATAAATAAACTGTAAACACTTAAAGGGTAAGTCACAGCACAAGTTAGATCAAGAGCAAATTTTAAAAAAAATGTTTTACTCCATCGATAAAGTTACAAAGCCAATGCTCAGAGTGGACCGGAGGAACCCAAATCCATTTCTTGCTTGCTCAAAAAACCAAATTCAAAATCCAATTGAATCTAATTCATGTTCCTCACAAAGGAGACAAACAAAATCCAAGCTGACAAGATAGGGCATTGCACCCCATCTTGGGCTTGATCTGTGCTTGATCTTAGCTGAAAAGCCAGGATATTTGCCCCATTCTCACGTGGAGAGTAGCTGTTCTGAGATAAAGAGCAAAATTGCCACTGTTCAATGTGATAAATGTCTCCTGATGACATTTCCATTTACTGGACTAATCATCAATATGTCCTTTTTGAATAAGATTGACAATGTAGTGCTAATTTATGTTGATTTCCGGACAGTTTCTTTTTTTGCCTTTGTCTCCTATAGTACAAAGTGAGTTGATAGAATCCAATCAGAGTTCAAATACCATCCTTACAGCAATAGAAAGGAGCCTTTCATTTATAGAATAGAATCATAGAATCCCTACAGTGCAGGAGACCATTCAGCCCATCAACCTGCACTGATAATAATCCCTCTCAGGCCCTATCCGCTTAACCCCACATATTTACTCTGTTAGTCCCTCTGACACTAAGAGGCAATTTACCATGGCTAATCCACCTAATCTGCACGTCTTTGGAGTGTGAGAGAAAATCGGAGCACCAAGAGGAAATCCACATAGACATGGGGAGAATGTGAAAACTCCACACAGTGACCCGAGGCCAGAATTGAATCTGGGTCCCTGGAGCTTGAGGAAGCAGTGCTAACACTGTGCCACCATGTCATCCCTAATTTATGGTGGGATTCAAATTAGGGTCGCTGAGCAGAAAAACCAATTCAGTAACACAGAATGGATTCCTTTACTCTGTATTTTAATTCAGGTGAGGGACAGGGTTAAATATATCCAATGTCCTCTATAGGATTTGTACATTTTCTGCACAAGTGTAAGCTGGGCTCATTCTTTTAAACACTCTTGTCTCTGATTTAAAACATAATGGGCTCAACTCTCCCTTCAACAGTTGGGCACAGAATGTTGACAGATAGCGCAGTGCAGTACAGAGGAAGTGCTGTATTTGGAGGGGTGTTTAATTAATCTGAGGCCCATCTGTCTGTTCAAGTGGATGTAAAAGATTCCTTAGCACCATTTGAAGAAGATCAGCATGTTCCTCATATCCTACCAATCAATTCTCTTTCAACCAACACCATTAGTAACTGATTATTTATCTCTTTGCCGTGTGCCCATTAAGCACTGCATTTGTCTACAATTGGCAGCAATGATTCCAAAATAATTAAGAAGCAAGGAAGCACTTTGTGATAGTAGAGCATGGTTACAGCACAGAAGGAGGCCACCTGTCCCATTTTGTTGCTGCACATAAATGGAAGTTCTTTCTCTTATAAAAGTGTGATAGTATCTCTATCTCTAACTCAGGGTGGAGTTTTCCCCCAAAAAACACTTAGGCTGCAATTCTCCTGAATTGGGACTAAGTACCAAGGCCAGCGACAAATCTGAAGGGTACCCCACTGGCATTAGCAGCGTCTATCAGCTGGGATTCTCCCACCTGATTTATTCTCTTTATTCAATGATTTATTCATATCAGGCAAACCGTCGGCCAGCCCCGCTGTTCCGAGACCACGCCGTAATTTTATAAGAGTGACCTGGAGCCCCCCCCACCACTGACCAGGGGAGCGCCACCAACCCCTCATCAAAGAGGGGTATCTTCCCCCCCCCTGGCTCACAAATAATGGGTAATTCATCCCCCCCCCACATCACGTAGGCACGAGGGTGACTTAAGCTGACCCGACCCTCCCCCACTCAGCCTCCTCCCCCCCCTCAGACCTCCTCACTCAGGCTCTCCCCCCCTCAGACACTCCACTCAGCTCCCTCCTCCTCAAACCCACCACTCAGCTCCCCTCCTCTTCAGTCCCACCACTCAGCTTCCTCCCCCCTCAGACCCACTCACTCAGGCTGTCCCCTCCCCCCTCAAAACCACCACTCAGCTCCTCTCCCCCTCAGACCCCCATTCAGCCCCCCTTTCCCTCTCCGACCCCCACTCATCCCCCTTCCCCCTCAGACCCCACACTCAGCCCCCTTCCCCCCTCAGACCCCCACTCATCCCCTTCCCCCCTCAGACCCCCACTCAGTCTCCCTTCAGGGCACATGCCTTGGCATTGCCAACAGTGCACTGCCTCCTGGCACTGACACCCTGGCCTGGTGCCTTGGGCCCGGGGAGGTAAGCTCTGTGGCCATTTGCCCCTCTGCTGCTGTCAGGGTGTCAGTGCCAGGAGGCAGTGCACTGTTGGCAATGCCAAGGCATGTGCCCTGAAGGGAGACTGAGTGGGGGTCTGAGGGGGGAAGGGGATGAGTGGGGGTCTGAGAGGGAAAGGGGGCTGAATGGGGGTCTGAGGAGGAGAGGAGCTGATTGGTGGTTTTGAGGGGGGAGGGGAGAGCCTGAGTGAGTGGGTCTGAGGGGGGAGGAAGCTGAGTGGTGGGACTGAAGAGGAAGGGTCCCTCAGGGGTCCTGGGGGTTAGGTGGGCTCCAGCTGGGATTAGGGGTTGACCTCGCCACTCTTTGCTGAGAAAGCGGTGTCGCAGTGAGAATGCCCCTTCTAGCCCTGGCAGACCTGAAGAACACCCCTGGCCTGGTGATTTCATGATGTGGAGATGCCGGCGTTGGACTGGGGTAAACACAGTAAGAAGTTTAACAACACCAGGTTAAAGTCCAACAGGTTTATTTGGTAGCAAAAGCCACACAAGCTTTCGGAGCTCTTAGCCCCTTCTTCAGGTGAGTGGGAATTCTGTTCACAAACAGAGCATATAAAGACACAAACTCAATTTACATGAATAATGGTTGGAATGCGAATACTTACAACTAATCAAGTCTTTAAGAAACGAAACAATGTGAGTTGGACCCCAGTTGGACCCCCATCTCCACATCATGACTACCATCGACACCGCAAACTGCCGGCTCCAAGTGGAGAGGATCTCCAAGAAGATCGCGCATATCGACACAGACATCAAGTTTCTACAAAGATGCAAGAAAGCAGACAAGATACCGAAAGGACTACAGATCACGAACCCACTCAGGTCAACCTATAACACAGACTACGCTGAGAGACCTTGCCGTCGCACCTCTCTCACCCTCCTCAACCACCTCATACACCAACTCTACAGCAAACGCTGCAGCCTGGAAACCAAGATCGAATCCATATTCTCAACTTGCACTCAGGACGCAGACCAGCTGCGAAACCCTGCCAAGCAGACGAGACAAAGGAACTACACCATCTACATGCACACCAAGAACAGGAAACTTGAGAAACTCGGCATCACCACCAGCAGCAACCAAGCCTCCCCCGGTACCACAGTAGAAAACAGTACCACTGCAGGGAAGTCCATTGTCAACTTGTCCGACTACACACTTCAACCAGATGAAATCGAAGTTCTCAGCCGAGGGCTTAATTTTTGCCCCACCACCAAAATAGACCCCATCAGTCTCGCAGCAGACACAGAGGAATTCATCAGGCGAATGAGGCTGAGGGAGTTCTTCCACAAACCCCAAGAGGCCAGCAACGAACACAATGAGACAGCCAATGAACCGGAACAGCCGACAGAGAGATCCGCAGTGCATCCGAAGAGGAAAGAGTCGAATTGGACTCCTCCGGAAGGCCGCTGCCCTCGACTTGACATGTATGCCCAAGCCGTCAGGAGGTGCGTCAACACCAAATTCATCAGCCGCACTCACAAGACAGCCCCGAACATCACCCAAGCACAACGTAACGCCATCCACGCTCTCAAGACCAACCGCAACATTGTCATCAAACCAGCAGACAAAGGAGGGGCCATCGTCATACTGAACAGAACGGATTACTGCAAAGAAGTGTACCGACAACTCAACAACGAGGAACACTACAGACAGTTACCTGCAGATCCGACCAAAGAACACACCCGTCAACTCAACACTCTGATCAAGACCTTTGATCCGGACCTTCAGAACACCCTCCGTGCTCTCATCCCACGTACTCCCCGCGTTGGAGATCTCTACTGCCTCCCGAAGATACACAAGGCAAACACACCCGGCAGTCCCATCGTATCGGGCAATGGGACCCTGTGCGAGAACCTCTCCGGCTATGTCGAGGGCATCCTGAAACCCATTGTACAAAGAACCCCCAGCTTTTGTCGCGACACGACGGACTTCCTACAGAAACTCGGCACACATGGAGCAGTTGAACCAGGAGCGCTCCTCGTCACAATGGATGTCTCGGCACTCTACACCAGCATCCCCCATGACGATGGCATTGCTGCAACGGCCTCAGTGCTCAGCGCCAACAACTGCCAGTTTCCAGATGCAATTTTACATCTCATCCGCTTCATCCTGGACCACAATATCTTCACCTTCAACAACCAGTTCTTCATCCAGACACACGGAACAGCCATGGGGACCAAATTCGCACCTCAATATGCCAACATCTTCATGCACAGGTTCGAACAAGACTTCTTCACCGCACGGGACCTCCAACCGATGCTATACACTAGATACATCGATGACATTTTCTTCCTTTGGACTCATGGTGAACAATCACTGAAACAACTCTATGATGACATTAACAAGTTCCATCCCACCATCAGGCTCACCATAGACTACTCTCCGGAATCGGTTGCATTCTTGGACACACGCATCTCCATTAAGGACGGTCACCTCAGCACCTCACTGTACCGCAAGCCCACGGAT
This sequence comes from Mustelus asterias, assembly GCF_964213995.1. NCBI lineage: Eukaryota > Metazoa > Chordata > Chondrichthyes > Carcharhiniformes > Triakidae > Mustelus > Mustelus asterias. The sequence goes on from NC_135803.1 coordinate 141,747,277, forward strand.
AACCTCACGATGCTCCACTACTCCAGCTTCCACCCTAAACACGTTAAAGAAGCCATCCCCTACGGACAAGCCCTCCGTATACACAGGATCTGCTCGGATGAGGAGGATCGCAACAGACACCTCCAGACGCTGAAAGATGCCCTCATAAGAACAGGATATGGCGCTCGACTCATTGATCAACAGTTCCAACGCGCCACAGCGAAAAACCGCACCGACCCCCTCAGAAGACAAACACGGGACACAGTAGACAGAGTACCCTTCGTTGTCCAGTACTTCCCCGGAGCGGAGAAGCTACGGCATCTCCTCAGGAGCCTTCAACGTGTCATTGATGAAGACGAACATCTCGCCAAGGCCATCCCCACACCCCCACTTCTTGCCTTCAAACAACCGCACAACCTCAAACAGACCATTGTCCGCAGCAAACTACCCAGCCTTCAGGAGAACAGTGACCATGACACCACACAACCCTGCCACAGCAACCTCTGCAAGACGTGCCGGATCATCGACACAGATGCCATCATCTCACGTGAGAACACCATCCACCAGGTACACGGTACATACTCTTGCAATTCGGCCAACGTTGCCTACCTGATACGCTGCAAGAAAGGATGTCCCGAGGCATGGTACATTGGGGAAACTATGCAGACGCTGCAACAACGGATGAATGAACACCGCTCGACAATCACCAGGCAAGACTGTTCTCTTCCTGTTGGGGAGCACTTCAGCGGTCATGGGCATTCGGCCTCTGATATTCAGGTAAGCGTTCTCCAAGGCGGCCTTCGCGACACACGACAGCGCAGAGTCGCTGAGCAGAAACTGATAGCCAAGTTCCGCACACACGAGGACGGCCTCAACCGGGATATTGGGTTCATGTCACACTATTTGTAACTCCCACAGTTGCGTGGACCTGCAGAGTTTCACTGGCTGTCTTGTCTGGAGACAATACACATCTTTTTAGCCTGTCTTGATGCTCTCTCCACTCACATTGTTTCGTTTCTTAAAGACTTGATTAGTTGTAAGTATTCGCATTCCAACCATTATTCATGTAAATTGAGTCTGTGTCTTTATAAGCTCTGTTTGTGAACAGAATTCCCACTCACCTGAAGAAGGGGCTAAGAGCTCCGAAGCTTGTGTGGCTTTTGCTACCAAATAAACCTGTTGGACTTTAACCTGGTGTTGTTAAACTTCTTACTGGTGATTTCAGGCAGTCCTGTGATCAATTCCTGAATTCCTGCCTTTCAGCTGTGCAAATTTTGAAGTAATCAACCTGATCACCTGGCAGGATTTGAAATCATTGCACTCCATTCTGCAGCAGCGATTTTCCTTTCTCCCTGCCAGAAGTTGCATGTGAAATCAGAATCCTTTGAAATCCTCTGACAGAGAGGAGGTGTCAATTCCACCAGTCTGCCCGGCTGTGCACTCAGCCCCAATCTACGCACACTGCTTTCATTTGAGGTTTCTAAGGCTTCCTAACTAGCTGAAATCATTGAAACCCTCGCTGTTGCACTCAAAGCCTTCTATCTGTAACAAGTTCAACATGCAGTGCCTCGTAAAAGATTCAGCTGTCAGTTCAAGGGATTTCTATCATCCTCCAACCATTTGTGTTTATTTTGATTTTCCTTCACAATTGACTGCAGCTCAAGGATCCTGACCACAGTATTGGGAGAGTCTCATCCTAATTGACAGTCTGTGGTTTCACTCCCTCTTAAAAGCCCGCCCGGTGCCAATCCCACTGAGGTGGGTGAATAGCGTGGGCCATTTAATTTGGGTTGTAAGCCTACTAATTATATTTAAATGTGTGTTTTTTAATATGCACCGGGTTCCCACCGCAGTGGGTTTGGCAATTGGTGCAAAACCCTCTTTCCCACCAACCCCCGATTCTCCGGACACTCGCGATTCATGATCGGAGCTAGCTGGCTCGGAGAATCCCCCACTCAGTGTCATAACGGCGAGAATATTGAAGCGATCTGCGCCGGTCTGTCAGGCACGGCCCACCCCATAATAGTCCCATACTCAGTCACTTTTTGGAGAGCTGGCACTGGGGTGGGGGTTGGGTGCTAAACATATCTTTGTGTCCAGCTGTAGAGTGGTCAGGCACCATTTCACAAGGGTGCCCCGATCTCGCACTACACTGTGAGACCCCTTCCCTGGCCCCCACAGACATCAGGATCCCCTCTCATCGCCAGCTTCAGGGCATTGGGGCCCGATGGATCCCCCGCCTGACCCCCAACATGTCCCCCCATCATGCCCCCCTTCATGTGCCAGCCCTGCATGACTATCCCTTCATGATCCCTCTTCCACAGCCCCCCATCATAGCTCACGGTCATAGCCTTCCTGACATAGCCGCTCCATATTAGTCCCCCCTGTCATAGCCCCCTCAGCTATAGCCCCCTCATCATAGCCTCCACTTAGGCCCAGCCCTTGGCACAGCCCCTGGAATGCTGGAATTCTAGAGTGCCTGGTGGGCACTGCCAGTGGGTGGGTGATGTGCGACAATCAATCACGTGGAACCAAGGCTTCGATATTGAAGGCTTTTATTGTGTAACAATGGAACTACTAACACGAATACACCAGTTCAGACTGAAGGGGTCCTGCCGGAGCAGAGGGTCTTATACCTCACCACCGGAGGCGGGGCCCCACTGGGATGTGCCATGATAACACTTATAACAGGTAAACACCCTAACCCAACAACATTGTACAACCCCCACAGTAACAACACCCTAGCCCAACAGTAACATAATAACAACCCCCAGTGGTAACCAACGATGGTTCACCACAGTGGGTGAACCATCTATGTCCCGGGCTACGTGGCGGTTTCAATGACCTCCAAGCCCCTGCTAGCAGAGACCAGTAATGAATCTCGCCGTTCTCTGGCCACATCCAAAGGTCAGAATGTCCTGTGAGTTGGGAGCATCCAGCGTCGAATGGACTAAGCATCTGTAAGAACTGCTTTAAATATGTTAATTGGCCTCACTCTCTTTCTGGGCACGAACCGATTTGCGCCACTAGACAGGGACCGGGACGATTGCAAACTGTATGGCGCCAGGCGCGGAGCCGATCTTTAGGCCCGCATGCTATTTTCTGGGATCCGCGAGATCTGCGTTAGGTGCGGCGAGGTTGGAAAATCACCCCGATGTATACAAACAGATCGTTCATGTAAAATCTTTGTGCTGTATGAAAATGCCTCTGCGTATTTGTAAAAGATCCATCTTGTAATAGTTAGAAATGCTCCCTGCCCTTTTTCTGTGAAAAAGAATAGCTGATTTCACGTGAACAGAGTTGATTTTTCTGAACATGAAAATAGTTTTGTGTCTTTTCTAGCTCTGGGCTGTTGAAACTGTGACCTACAATCTCTGACAAAGGTAACTGTGTACTATTTGTATTTATCTATTTCTTTGCTTACATTGATTCGCTTGAATTTTGTTCACTGGAGGATTAGTGACAGCTTTTTCTAGCTTCACTGCTTGATCATTTGTTATAATTGCTCACTCGGGGTCTGTACAAAAGAATGTGAACATTTGGGTGGCATGGTGGCACAGTGGTTAGCACTGCTGTCTCACAGCTCCAGGAACCCGGATTCGATTCCTGGCTTGGGTCACTGTGCGGAGTCTGCACATTCTCCCCGTGTCTGCATGGATTTCCTCCGGGTGCTCCAGTTTCCTCCCACAGTCTGAAAGATGTGCTGGCTAGGTACATTGGCCATGCTAAATTCTCCCTCAGTGTACTCGGACAGGCACCAGAATGTGGCAACTAGGGGATTTCCACAGTAACTTCATTGCAGTGTTAATGTAAGCCTACTTGTGACACAAATAAATAAATTTAAACGTTAATTTAAACTTTCTAAGTAGTCTCCATCTTCCAAACCTCAGTGGCTCACAAGATTTGACAACTGACTCAGATGAGAAAGCTTTGCATTCTGTGCCCGTGAATCCAAATCTTGTGTATCCTACCCCAGTCTCTAGGGACAAGGAGTGTGTGTTTTCTTTGTATCTGTAAAACAGTGGCTACAAATTGAAAGTACCTGATCGGCTGTAAAGTGCTTTGGGGCATTCTGAAGTAGCGAAAGGCACTAGGTAGATGCAAATTCTTTGTTAGCGTAAAGACTGCATTCTCTGTAAAAGGGGCCTGTGTGTAAAGAGATATTTACTCTGTTCCAGCTGTGTATCTGCATTATCCTATGAGCTGATGGTCGGTCGGTTGGTTGGTTGTAGTTGGTTTTTTGGATTTGTAATTATCTTGAACGACACATGGAGCTGTGAGCTTTTGAGTGTGAAACTGAACGCGGTTCAAACTCATTCCCGAGGGGTTGGGTGAGTGGGAAAAATAGACCTTCCCAGCTCTGCATGAATAATGAAGTATAACATCGTAATTGTTAACACTCTGATCAGACATCACCATGATGTCTGGGAAATAAGACACCATCTTAATGCAGTGCATCTGCAGAATTCCATGGGGACCATCAACTTGAATAATTTGCACCATTAAAGTCTGATAAGTTACAATGTTTTCAGCAACGAACCAAGGAATTCTAAGTATTTCAGAACTGTGGGACCGTTATAATTGTTTTTGGCAATTCTGAGTTAGAAAAGGCAAAATAAGCCAGCACAGATTCCTGCTCCTGATCCCAATTTAACCTGCTGGAAATGTGTGTGCGTGAAGGTTAGAGAGAATCTGGTCGAGTCAGCTGTGATGGGCTCCACCATTGAATAACCTTTGATTCAGATTGAGGGTGAACATGCAATTAAATTAACTAAATTAGCACAGGAGCATCATCTGCTGGCTCCCCTTTCTGCCTCACATTAGAGCAGGCTGACATCTGTGAGTCAGCTCTGAGCATTTACTTTACCAAGTGCTGTCATTCCCTTCCCTTGGTGGTGGACTGGTCAACTCACCGGCTTTTCTGTTGTGGTCCGTCCCATTGTAATGTCAATAATCAGAGAGCCAGGAGATAAAAATGGGTGTGAGTTGTATCCAGCCAGATATCATAGAATCATAGAAACCCTACAGTGAAGAAGGAGGCCATTCAGCCCATCGAGTCTGCACCGACCACAATCCCACCCAGGCCCTATTCCCGTAACCCCACATATTTACCCTGCTAATCCCCCTGGCCAATCAACCTAACCCGCACATCATTGGAATGTGGGAGGAAACCGGAGCACCCGGAGGAAACCCATGCAGACACGGGGAGAACGTGCAAACTCCAGACAGACAGTGACCCAAGGCTGGAATTGAACCCGGGTCTCTGGAGCTGTGAGGCAGCAGTATCATGTTATCAATGAAATTCCCATTGTAAATCCCCCTATCTCCAGTGTTGAAGAGGAAAAGGAGAAGCCATGGGGGATTCTCGGCAGGCCAGGATGTATGGGAGGAACTCTCTCCCTCCCTGCAGATAGCTGCATTTCCACATCAGCAGGTCAGAGCTCCTTATGCCTTATGTTTGCAGGATGATTAGTGCAGAGAGAAGTTTTCTGCTCCGTCGTAATCTGGGACTGCAGACCTGAGGGCAGCACAGTGTATGTGAATGCCTACACAACAACAGAAAGTTCTGGAAAATCTCAGCAGATCTGACAGCTCCTGTGCAGAGAGAAGAGAGCCAATGTTTCCTGTCTGGATGACTCTTCATCAGACCTGCTGAGATTTTCCAGCATTTTCTGTCTTTTGTTTCAGATTCCAGCATCTTCAGCAATTTGCTTTGAATTCTATATATATGAATGCCTGGTTGACCAGAATGTTAAATGCTTCCACAAACATTCTCTCCCTCCACCACTGATGAACAGTGGCAGCAGTTTGTGTCATCTACAAATGGACTGCAGGAACGCACTGCTGCCTGAGTAAATGCAACTTACAATTGGCACATTTAGTGACGGTAATTTGCAGTTCCATCACTTTGCAGCCATGCTGCAATATTGGTCTATAGGGATGTTGTTGTTGAGTTGGATGGTGGGCCATGCTTCTCTCCAGCACATGTGGCACCACATTCATCTCAATATAAATAGACACTCAGATACCAAGCTGTTCAGTCACTTGCCTGCATACTCTTCTTTTATTCTTTCATGGGATGTAGTGTTGCTGGCAATGCAAGAAAGCCAGGCAGGGAGTGCAGGAATTTCCTGTGGCCATTCCCCTGCAAAAACAGATATACTGCTTTGAATACTGTTGAGGGGAATGGCCTTTCAGAGGAAACACAGTAAGAAGTTTAACAACACCAGGTTAAAGTCCAACAGGTTTATTTGGTAGCAAAAGCCACACAAGCTTTCGGAGCTCTAAGCCCCTTCTTCAGGTGAGTGGGAATTCTGTTCACAAACAGAGCTTATAAAGACACAGACTCAATTTACATGAATAATGGTTGGAATGCGAATACTTACAACTAATCAAGTCTTTAAGAAACAAAACAATGTGAATGGAGAGAGCATCAAGACAGGCTAAAAAGATGTGTATTGTCTCCAGACAAGACAGCCAGTGAAACTCTGCAGGTCCACGCAACTGTGGGAGTTACAAATAGTGTGACATGAACCCAATATCCCGGTTGAGGCCGTCCTCGTGTGTGCGGAACTTGGCTATCAGTTTCTGCTCAGCGACTCTGCGCTGTCGTGTGTCGCGAAGGCCGCCTTGGAGAACGCTTACCCGAATATCAGAGGCCGAATGCCCGTGACCGCTGAAGTGCTCCCCAACAGGAAGAGAACAGTCTTGCCTGGTGATTGTCGAGCGGTGTTCATTCATCCGTTGTCGCAGCGTCTGCATAGTTTCCCCAATGTACCATGCCTCGGGACATCCTTTCTTGCAGCGTATCAGGTAGACAACGTTGGCCGAATTGCAAGAGTATGTACCGTGTACCTGGTGGATGGTGTTCTCACGTGAGATGATGGCATCTGTGTCGATGATCCGGCACGTCTTGCAGAGGTTGCTGTGGCAGGGTTGTGTGGTGTCATGGTCACTGTTCTCCTGAAGGCTGGGTAGTTTGCTGCGGACAATGGTCTGTTTGAGGTTGTGCGGTTGTTTGAAGGCAAGAAGTGGGGGTGTGGGGATGGCCTTGGCGAGATGTTCGTCTTCATCAATGACACGTTGAAGGCTCCGGAGGAGATGCCGTAGCTTCTCCGCTCCGGGGAAGTACTGGACAACGAAGGGTACTCTGTCCACTGTGTCCCGTGTTTGTCTTCTGAGGAGGTCGGTGCGGTTTTTCGCTGTGGCGCGTTGGAACTGTTGATCAATGAGTCGAGCGCCATATCCTGTTCTTATGAGGGCATCTTTCAGCGTCTGGAGGTGTCTGTTGCGATCCTCCTCATCCGAGCAGATCCTGTGTATACGGAGGGCTTGTCCGTAGGGGATGGCTTCTTTAACGTGTTTAGGGTGGAAGCTGGAGAAGTGGAACATCGTGAGGTTATCCGTGGGCTTGCGGTACAGTGAGGTGCTGAGGTGACCGTCCTTAATGGAGATGCGTGTGTCCAAGAATGCAACCGATTCCGGAGAGTAGTCTATGGTGAGCCTGATGGTGGGATGGAACTTGTTGATGTCATCATAGAGTTGTTTCAGTGATTGTTCACCATGAGTCCAAAGGAAGAAAATGTCATCGATGTATCTAGTGTATATCATCGGTTGAAGGTCCCGTGCGGTGAAGAAGTCTTGTTTGAACCTGTGCATGAAGATGTTGGCATATTGAGGTGCGAATTTGGTCCCCATGGCTGTTCCGTGTGTCTGGATGAAGAACTGGTTGTTGAAGGTGAAGATATTGTGGTCCAGGATGAAGCAGATGAGATGTAAAATTGCATCTGGAAACTGGCAGTTGTTGGCGCTGAGCACTGAGGCCGTTGCAGCAATGCCATCGTCATGGGGGATGCTGGTGTAGAGTGCCGAGACATCCATTGTGACGAGGAGCGCTCCTGGTTCAACTGCTCCATGTGTGCCGAGTTTCTGTAGGAAGTCCGTCGTGTCGCGACAAAAGCTGGGGGTTCTTTGTACAATGGGTTTCAGGATGCCCTCGACATAGCCGGAGAGGTTCTCGCACAGGGTCCCATTGCCCGATACGATGGGACGGCCGGGTGTGTTTGCCTTGTGTATCTTCGGGTATCTTCTCTGTTCTCTTCCTGTTGGGGAGCACTTCAGCGGTCACGGGCATTCGGCCTCTGATATTCGGGTAAGCGTTCTCCAAGGCGGCCTTCGCGACACACGACAGCGCAGAGTCGCTGAGCAGAAACTGATAGCCAAGTTCCGCACACACGAGGACGGCCTCAACCGGGATATTGGGTTCATGTCACACTATTTGTAACTCCCACAGTTGCGTGGACCTGCAGAGTTTCACTGGCTGTCTTGTCTGGAGACAATACACATCTTTTTAGCCTGTCTTGATGCTCTCTCCACTCACATTGTTTTGTTTCTTAAAGACTTGATTAGTTGTAAGTATTCGCATTCCAACCATTATTCATGTAAATTGAGTCTGTGTCTTTATAAGCTCTGTTTGTGAACAGAATTCCCACTCACCTGAAGAAGGGGCTTAGAGCTCCGAAAGCTTGTGTGGCTTTTGCTACCAAATAAACCTGTTGGACTTTAACCTGGTGTTGTTAAACTTCTTACTGTGTTTACCCCAGTCCAACGCCGGCATCTCCACATCATGACTGCCTTTCAGAGGAAAACAGCAACAGCCAAATCCATTGCACCACTGCTGCAGTGGGAAGGAGAAAAAAATGTGGGAATGCATTCGCTGTAGGGGATTCAATTCTAAGGAGAATAGATAGGTATTTCTGTGGCCGCAAACGTGATTCCATGATGGTATGTTGTCTCTCTGGCGCTAGGATCAAAGATGAATCGGAGAGGCTGCAGGATATCCTGAAGAGGGAGGGCGAACAGCCAGTGGTTGTAGTACATGTTGGTACAAATGACAGGTGAAAAAAAAGTGATGAGGTCCTAAAAGTAGAATATAGAGAGCTAGGAAGCAAGCTGAAAAGTAGGATCTCAAAGGTAGTGATCTCAGGATTACTACCAGTGCCATGTGCTAGTCAGAGTAGAAACTGCAGGATACATAGGATGAATACATGGCTGAAAATATGGGGAGGATTTCAGATTCCTGGGGCATTGGGACAGGGTATGAGGGAGGTTGGACCCATACAAAGTAGATGGGTTACACCTGGGCAGGATCGGGACTGATGTCCTTGGCGGGGGGTACTTGCTAGTGTGGTTGGGGAGGATTTAAACTAATATGGCAGGGGGATGGGAACCTTTGCAAGGATTCAGAGCAGGGGGAATTAAGACCAAGAGGAAAAGAATTTAAGGAGAATAAGGAAAGTGATAAGCAGAGAAATTAAGGACCAGAGTCAGATAGGACTGAGTAAAAAATACTAGGAAAGGGAAAAGAAATGTTAAAAGTGCCCACTTTAAGGTTTTGTACCTAAATGCTCAGAGCATTCAAAACAAAATAGATAAATTAGTTGCACAGATAGATGTAAAGGGGCATGATATAGTTGGCATTAGAGAGACGCGGCTCCAAGGTGAGTAAAAATGGAAATTAAATATTGAGGGCTAATCAGTGTTTATGAAGGACAGACAGAAATGAAAAGGTGGTGGAGTTGCATTGTTGACTGAAGGTGATATTGATATGATATTGAGGAAAGATATTCGCATAGATGATGTGGATCTGTATGGGTCAAGTTAGGAAACAACAAAGGGCATAAAACTTTGGTGGGGGTGGTCTACAGACCACCAAACTGTAGTGGTAATGTTGGGAAAAGCATTAGATAGGAAATCAGAGATGCATGTGTTAAAGGAATATCTGTAATTATGGGCGACTTTAATCAGCATATATATTGGGAGAGTCAAGTTAGTCACAGTACAATAGAGGAGGAATTTCTAGAGTGCATGCAGGATGGTTTTCTGGAGCAATACTTTGAGGAATCAACAAGGGAGCAGGGCATCTTAGACTGGGTGTTGTGCAATGAGAAAGGATTAGTTGGCAATCTAGTTGTGAGAGAACCCTTGGGGATGAGTGATCATAATATGGTAGAATTCTTTGTCAAGGTGGATAATTATATAGTTGATTCTGAGACCAGGGTCCTGAATCTCAATAAAGGTAACTGTGATGGACTGGAAAACATTATGAAAGGAAAGACAGTGCACAGACAATGGTAGGCTTTTAAAGAACGAAAGGTGAACTCCAGAAGTTTTTTATTCCTGTTTGGCACAAAAGTTGTCAGGGAATTGTGGCCAAACCATGGCTTACAAGGGAAATTAGAGATAGTATCAGATTCAAGGAAGAAGCATATAAATTGGCAAGAGAAAGCAATAGGCCTGAGGATTGGGAGCAGTTTAAAATTCAGCAAAGGAAGACCAAGGGATTGATGTAGAAGGGAAAAAATAGAGTATGAATGTAAGCGAGCGGGGAACATAAAAACTGACTGTAAAAGTTTCTATGCATATGTAAAGAGAAAAAGATTGACAAAAACAAATGTAGGCCCTTTATAGTCAGAAACGGGAGAATTCATAATGGGGAATAAAGAAATGGCTGCGGAATTAAATTTGTACTTTGCTTCAGTCTTCACAAAGGAAGACATGGATAATGTACCAGAAGTGCTGAGAGAAACATGTTTTAGCGAGGAGCTGAAGGAAATCAGTATTAGTAGAGAAATGGTTTTGGGGTAATTGATGGGATTGAAGGTGGATAAATCTCCAGGTCCTGATAATCTTCATCCCAGAGTAAATAACCACCAATGGATCTACTATTTCCAGTGGCTCTGGAAATAGTAGATTCATTGGTGGTTATTTTCCAAAATTCTTTGGACCTTGGAATAGTTCCTACAGGTTGGAGGGTAGCTAATGTAAGCCCACTATTCAAAAAGGGAGGTAGAGAGAAAACAGGGAATTATAGACCAGTGAGCCTAATGTCAGTACTGGGGAAGTTGCTAGAGTCTATTATCAAGGATTTCATAACTCGGCATTTGGAAGGCAGCGGTATAATCAGACACAGTCAGCATGGATTTACAAAAGGGAAATCATGCGACGAATCTATTGGAACTTTTTGAGGATGTAACTAGTAGAGTTGACCAAGGAGAACCAGTGGATGTGGTTTATTTAGACTTTCAGAAGGCTTTTGACAAGGTCTCACGTAACAGACTACTGTGTAAAGTTAAAGCACATGGGATTGCAGGTAATGTCTGGAGATGGATAGAAAGCCGGTTACCAGATAGGAAGCAAAGAGTTGACATAAATGTGTCTTTTTTTGATTGTCAGTCAGTGACTAATGGGGTTCTGCAGGCACCTGTGCTAACACCCCAATTGTTCACATTATATATGAATGATTTGGAAGAGGGAACTGAATGTAATATCTCCAAATTTGCAGATGATACAAAGTTGGGTGGGAGGGTGAGCACTGAGGAGGAAGCAAAGATGCTTCAGCGTGATTTGGACAGGCAGAGTGTGTGGGCATTTGCATAACAGATGCAGTATAATGTGGATAAATGTGGATAATGTGAGGCGGCACAGTAGCACAGTGGTTAGCACTGCTGTTTCACAGTGCCAGGGATCCGTGTTCGATTCCGGCTCAGGTCACTGTCTGTGTGGAGTTTGCACGTTCTCCTCGTGTCTGCGTGGGTTTCCTCCGGGTTCTCCGGTTTCCTCCCACATTCTGAAAGACGTGCTGGTTGGGTGCATTGACCCAAATAGGTGCCGGAGTGTGGCGACTAGGGGAATTTCACAGTAACTTAATTGTAGTGTTAATGTAAGCCTTACTTGTGACTAATAAATAAACTTTTAACGTTTAAATGTGAGGTTATCCAGTTTGGTAACAATAATAGGAAGACAGATTATTACTTGAATGGGTGTAAATTGAGAGACTTTGGAGTCCTTGTGCATCAGTCGCTGAAGGTAAGTGTGCAGGTACAGCAGGCAGTGAAGAAGACAAATGGTATGTTGGCTTTCATAGTGAGAGGATTTGAGTAGAGGGATAGGGATGTTTTGCTGCAATTGTATAGGGTGTTGGTGAGGCCACATCTGGAATATTGTGTGCAGTTTTGGTGTCCTTATCTGAGGAAGGATGTCTTTGCTACAGAGTACAGCGAAGGTTTACCATGCTGATTTCTGGGATGACAGGAGAGACTAAGTTGGTTAGGATTATATTCACTGGAGTTTAGAAGAGTGAGAGGGGATCTCACAGAAACTTATAAAATTCTAACAGGGCTAGATAGGGTGGATTCAGAAAAAATGTTCCCAATGGTGGGGAAGTCCAGAACTAGGGGTCATAGTTTGAGGATAAGAACCTTTAGAACTGAGGTGAGGAGAAATTTCTTCACCCAGAGGATGGTGAATGTATGGAATTCACTACCACCAAATGTAGTTGAGGCCAAAATGTCACCTGATTTCAAGAAGAAATTAGATGTAGCTCTTGGGGCCAAGGGGATCAAGGGATATGGGGGGAAGGGGGGAAATCAGGATATTGAATTCGATGATCAGCCATGATCAAGATGAATGGGAGAACAGGCTCGAAGGGCCGAATGGCCTACTCCTGCTTCTAGTTTCTATGTTTCTATGCCAACATTTATTGCCCATCCCTAATTGCACTTGCGAAGGTAGTGGTGAGCTGCCTTCTTGAACCACAGCAGTCCCTGTGGTGTAGATACATACAGTGCTATTAGGGAGGGAGTTCCCAGTTTGGGAGTTTGACCCAGTGACAGTGAACAAACGACGTTATATTTCCAAGCCAGGATGGTGTGTGACTTGGAAAGGAACTTTCAGGTAGTGGTGTTCCCATATGTTTGCTGCCCTTGTCCTTCAAGATGGTAGCAGTCATGGGTTTGGAAGGTGCTGTCTAAGGACCCTTGGTGACTCCCTGAAGTGCATCTTGTAACTGGACAGACAGCTGCCATTGTTCATTGGTGGTGGAAGGAGTGAATGTTTGTAGATCGGCTGCCAATCAAGCTGGCTGCTTTGTTCTGGATTGTCAAGCTTCTTGAGTGTTGTTGGAGCTTCAGTCATCCAGACAAATGGAGAGTATTCCATTACACTCCTGACTTGTGCCTTGTAGGTGGTGGACAAGCTTTGGGGGACTCAGGAGATGTGTTACTCACCGCAGGATTCCTAGCCTTTTACCTGCTCTGGTAATCACAGTATTTATGTGCCTAGTCCAGTTTAGCTTCTGGTCGATGGTAACCCCCAAGATGTTGTTAGTGGGTGTTTCTGAGATGGTAATGCCACTACATCAAGGGGCAATAGTTAGATCGTCTCTTGTTGGAGATACTCATTGCCTGGCACTTGTGTGGTACGAATGTTACTTGTAACTTATCAGCCCATGACTGGATATTGTCCAGGTCTTACTGCATTTGGACATGAATTGCTTCAGTATCTGAGGAATTACGAATGGTGCTGAACCTTGTGCAGTCATCTGTGAATATCCCCACCTCTTGGCTGGGACACTACCCTGAGGAATTCCTGCACTGATGCCTTGGAACTGAGATGATTGACCTCCAACCACCACAACCATCTTCCTATGTGTCAGGTATGATTCCAATCAGTGGCGAGTTCCCCCAGTTCCTATTGGCTCCAGTTTTGCTGGCGCTCCTTGATGCCACATTCGATCAAATGCCACCCTGATGTGAAGGGCAGTTACTCTCACTTGAGAAGGTGGTGGTGAGCCACCTTTTGGAACCATTGGAGGTACACCCCATGGTGCTTTTAGGAAGGAGTTTTAGACCCAGCAATGGTGAAAAAATGATGATATAGATCCACATCTGGATTGGAAGGGACATTACAGATGGTGGTGTTCTCATGCATCTGCGGTCCTTGTCCATCTAAGTGATAGAGTGCACAAGTTTGGAAGATGCTGTCAGAGGAAGCTTAAAGAATTGTTGCAGTGCATCTTATATATGGTACACATATTTGCTGCTACTGTGCATCAATGGTGGAGGGACTGAGTGAGTGTTTAGGGTGGTGAATGGGGTGCCAGTCAGGTTGGTTACTTTGTCCTGGATGGTGTTGAACTTCTTGAGTGTTATTGGAACTGTACTTAACCAGGCAAGTCATCAGCATTTGATCACACTCACGACTTTGTACCTTTTAGATGGTGGGCAGGTTTTGGGCAGTCAGGAGATGAGTTCATCACTGCACAATTGCCAGGCTTTGACCTGCTCTTGTAGCCACAGTATTTCTATCGCTGGTCCAATTAAGTTTCTGGTTGATCATAATCTCCAGGATGTTGAAGGTGGAGGATTCAATGATGGTGATAATGTTGAACATCAGTGTTGGGAGAAGGTTGATTTCTCTTTCATTAAGGATGGTCATTGCCTGGCACTTGTGTGGAACGCATGTTATTTGCCACTTTAGCAGTCTAAATCTGAATGTTATCTAGGTCTTGCTGGGAGTAAGAATGTACTTCATGTTTTGCATTTTGGATTTCCTTTCTCTTTGACATGAAGTAGCACATTAATCTGAAATCTGCTCTGCTTTATGTTGTAGGAATTTCTATGCCCACATGATGCTGAAATTTGTATTCATGCCTTTGTCACCTCCTTCAGATGCAATTATTCCAATGGTCCCAGTGTACCTCAGCTCATCAATATGCTCTGTTTCCTTGTTCTATCACCTTGCTAATCTTTTAATTTTAAGGGTTATTTTGCATTATTCATTATGCAGAATGTAGATACATTTTCAACAATAATGATCATACACGGATGCAAGTTGCTGTTGCATAATGTTTTAAAGTTTATTTATTTATTGTCACAAGTAGGCTTACATTAACACTGCAATGAAGTTACTGTGAAAATCCCTTAGTCGCCACACTCCGCTGCCTGTTTGGGTACACTGAGGGAGAATTTAGCATGGTCAATGCACCTAACCAGCACGTCTTTTGGAGCGTGGGAGGATACTGGAGCACCTGGAGGAAACCCATGCAGACACAGGAAGACGTGCAGACTCCACACAGACAGTGACCCAAGCCGGGAATCGAACCCGGGTGTCTGGCGCAGTGAGTCAGCAGTGCTAACCACTGTGCCATCTGCCGCCCATAATGCTGCAACTGAATGGGGCGTGAGGGATCAACTGCCATCTTGCACAACCCAAAATCTCTTTACAGTCACAATATACCAGTTTACTGACTGGCACTGAATCACAATAAAGTAGCTTATTTAAGGACACGAGTCACAATACACCAGTTTACTGAGTCATACAACGACAGTTTACTCACAGTACTCGCAATGTACCTGCTCACTTGCTAGTAATGAGTCACCGCACAATAGTTTACTGAGTGACATTAAAAGCCTATATAGGAGCAAATGGCCCAGTCCAAAATTCACTGGACAAAACAACTCAATTAAACCTATCTTGATGTTTTAAATAAATGACACAATACCTGTCTTAGTCCAGCAATGACAAGTCAAAGAATGAAATCTACTTTGGATGGAAATGACTATTCACTGGCCAATAATGTGGGTGGATGAAAAATATTCACAGTTGGCATTTCCCTTTAATGAGAATTTATTTCAGTATATTCATAATGCTATCCCATTCCCACAATGATGCTCATCTAACCCACATTCATATTCATAGGTAATAATTTGCTGGAACGATATTTTGAATGTTTTTGATTGATAGCTGCTGCTCATAACATCCTACTTGCTGTTACAAATGGAAAGGAGCATTACATTTCCATTATATGAGTATGACTATATGGTCACTGACCTCATATTAACACTTCACAAAGTGTACTTGATAGATTACAGACCAGGTATTGTGCCATAGATCATCATTGGAGTCAGAGTTGTTAACAGCTGCAGCATAGGAATGACCTAGACTAACCGTGACATTCCTATCAAAGCAGGTCACAAGTAACCATGACAAATGCTTTCTGGGCCATTGCTTTTAAATTTGTCACATCATTCTTTTATTTCGGTCTTGTGGGGCAGTGTCGAGTAAATCCACACCTCTGACATTCATCACAATCTTATTTCTCTCTCTTCAACGTCCACTAACTGCATTTGTATATCTGTCAACAGTGTACTGATGACTGCACTTATAAGGATGTGGCTCGCACTTTGAATGTAACTAGATATTGCACATGGCATATGAACCAGCCTTTTAATGATTTCAAGAATTTTGTGACCTGACATGTTTCGGTTGGTGTGATGACAGCAAAGGTCATGTACCGCTTCTAATAATAGTTATCATTGACGTTAGTCAGCTGCTGAGTGACAGCTGAGCAGATTTCTGCTATAGATTTACAGTGAGGTTTCAGGATGTACACTTGAGTGTAATTGTGCCCTTATGAAAGGCTTGACAGGAAGAATGTGGTTGGCACAACCCTTCCTTCCTCTGGGCTTGTGAGTATCTCTGAGAGCTTAGATTGGGTGGTGATGATTAGTGCAAACATATTGTGGTAGAGAGATATTGGCAACACAAGCTATTCTCCAAATATTCAAAACTGTAAGACTCCAATGTGTTATGCTTTACAGAGGCTAAGATTTTTTTAAAAAAGTTGAACATAACTTTTATGTTAATTTTTTATGCAGCATGGTAGCACAGTGGTTAGCACTGCTGCTTCACAGCGCCAGGGACCTGGGTTCAATTCCAGCCTTGAGTGACTGTCTGTGTGGAGTCTGCACTTTCTCCCTGTGTCTGCGTGGGTTTCCTCCGGGTGCTCCAGTTTCCTCCCACATTCCAAAGACATGCAGGTTAGATGGATTGGCCATGCTAAATTGCCCCTTAGCGTCCCAAGATGTGTAGGTTAGGGGAATAGTGGGGTAAATACATGGAGTTACATTTGTGTAATCTCTCTTCCTAATTTAACCTTTGGAGGCCAGATATTATTTTTGGTAAAGTAAGCTGCATTCCCTCCAATGCCAATATTTCATTCCTACTCGCTGTATTCCAAGTGTGTTCTACCCAGGGCTTTGTATAGTTGAAGTATAACTTCCACCCTCTTCTATCCAATTCTTCTTGATATAAAGCCCAGTATTTCATTAGCCTATTTAATTATTTTCTGTACCTGTTCAGGATATTCTAATTATCAGCGTACCTGAACCTCCCAAGTCTCATTGGACTTCCACTGTTTCTAGCTATTCATCATTTATAAAGCATTCTGTTCTGTCCTTTCTCGATCCAAAGTGGATTACCTCACATTTGCTGACATTGTAATCCATTTCCTTCCATTTTGCCCAATCAATCCATCAATATCCATTTGTAATTTTATTTGTCCATCTACGTTGCTTAGAATGCTTCCTATCTCCGTATCATCAGCAAACTTGGATATGTTGTTTTCTATCCAAAATCCTTAGTAAACACATAGAAAGTTGAGTCCTCATCACAGGTTCTTTTCGACACCACCTATCACACCTTGTCAATTTGAGTACCTGCTCATTATCTCTACTCTGTGCCTCCCATTGTTCAGCTAATTTCCTTAACAGATCAATAATTTGCTTCCAATTTTATGGGTTTCAGCTTTAGCTAACAGTCCCTTATGAGGGCCTATTAAATGCCTGCTGGAGGTCCATATAAATAGCATCCATAAACATTCCCCTGTCTACTACTATAGCCACCTCTTCAAATTATTCAATCAGGTTTGTCAGGCATGACTTTTCCTTTACAAATCCATGCTGGTTTTATCTGATCAGCTGAAAATGTTCAAGGTATTTATCCACCCTATCGTTAATTATAGACTCAGGGCGGGATTTTCTGGCCGCGCTCACCCCGAAATGGGAAAATCCCGCCTGAGGTCAACGGACCTTTCCGTGGTCCACCCCTCACCCACTTCGATTCCCGTGGCAAGCGGAACGGGAACATTTGTCCCTGGGGGTCGGTTTAGCTCAGTTGACTGGACAGCTGCTTAGTGATACACAGCAGTGCCAAATCCGATACTGGCTGAGGTTATTCATGAAAACCCACCTTCTCAACCTTGCCCTCACCTGAGGTGTGGTGATCCTCAGGCTAAGTCACTACCAGTCACCCCTTGGAGGACGAGAGCAACCTATTGCCATCTGAAACTATGGCGACTTTATCTTCCACCTTTACCTAATTATAGACTCTCACGATGTCCTGACAACTGATGTCAGGCTAATTACCGAATAATTCCCTGGTCCATCAGTTACTTTCTTAAATAGCAGAGTGACATGCACATATTTCCAATCTTTAGGAATGATATCTGAGTTGAAGGAGCTTTGGAAGATAGGGCAATTGTAATATTCTCGACAACTTTGAAACACTGGGATGGATGGAAGTGATCTGGTCCTGGGGGGTTGTCATTTTTTAGTGCCATTATTTTCTTCTTAACTGTAATCTTGCTTATGTTAGTTTTGGTAAGTCCTGCCCCCACCGGAATCAATAGTTAGAGTGAAAGTGGAACAATGAAGTAAAGTAGAAATGAGCAGCCAAGCAATCATCCAATTTGATTTTGTTATTCAACGCCCCCATGTAGAGGCAGCAAATAGAGTGTACATAACTCAGTGTGGTTTGATGGAACACTGCCTTGTTAAACATGTTGACCTTTGGATGAGATGCTGAACCAATGGTCTAAACCAGCTGTTCCAATGGTTAAAGTGGACCTAAAGTATTCAATAGTGTCATTTAAGATCATGACACGGTGGCACAGTGGTTAGCACTGAGGCCTAATAACGCCAGTGACCCGGGTTCAATTCCGGCCTCAAGTCACTGTCTGTGTGAAGTTTGCACGTTCTCTCCGTGTCTGCGTGGGTTTCCTCCCACAGTCCAAAACTGTGCGGGGTGCTCCGGTTTCCTCCCACACTCCAAAGATGTACGGTTAGGTTGATTGGCCATGCTAGATTGACCCTCAGTATCAGAGGGATTAGCTGGGGTAAATGTGTTTAGTAACAGGGATAGGGCCTGGGTGGGATTGCTGTTGCTGCAGGCTCAATGGGCCAAATGGCCTCCTTCTGTACAGTGGGGATTCTATGATTTAAAGAATTGGCTGAGCGTTGGCCTAGTGCCTTGGCCAACATTCTTCTCTCATCTAGCATCACCAAAAATAGTGATTCATTACTTGCCGCTGTGAGCCCCTGTGCCAATTGGCTGCCACATTTGGGTAGATAACAAGTGACTGAAGTTCAAAAGTTGGTTCCAAAGCACTTTGGCTTGCCTTGTCAGTATGATGAAGTGCTATATAAATGCAAATACTTTATTTCTAATATAGTGATAAATGAATACATGCTATTCATTCCATTCACCACAGAAGGATGAAAATCAGAGTGAACCAGTGACCTTCAAACCCAAGTTCCCCTGGCTCCAAATATGACCCTAATTCACTGGCCATTACTGCAGTGGTAGTACCAGTTGCAGTTGTACAGTTATCAGTCGGTAAAGAATGATAAAATACTGAAGAGTGATAAGTGCACTTTATATAAGAGAGTGTGTTTAGTTTATAATACATTGGCATCATGTCTCAAGGTGACCTGTTTAACATTTGATTTAGACTCCTTTTGTGTACAGCACAGGTGGCAAAGAATCTTGTCTGAATGGCTTACATGTGGGCTGTCCCCATACTAACCAATATCTACTATAAGACATTATTATTCAGCAGAATAACAATCACATCCCCTTGTGATTTGAACTGGATATTACTCAACCAGATTACTAGATTTGCTGTTAAATACCTTGCAATTTGATACATATTGGAGAACCTATAGGATCCATCTGCAGAATAAAGGTCACATGACCACACAATGTAAAGTTAATTTGATTTTTTTTATTCCTTCATGGGATGTGGGCGTAGCTGGCTGGCCAGCATTTATTGCCCATCCCTAGTTGCCCGAGCACACTTAAGAGTCAACCACATTGCTGTGGGCCTGGAGTCACATGTAGGCCAGACCAGGTAAGGACAACAGATTTCCTTCCCCAAAGGACATTAGTGAACCAGATGGGTTTTTATGACAATCAACAATTGTTTCATGGTCATCATTAGACTTTTAATTCCAGATTTTTATTGATTTCAATTTTCACCATCTGCCATGGTGGAATTCGAACTTGGGTCCCCAGAGCAATACCCTGGGTCTCTGGATTACAAGCCCAGTGACAATACCACTGTGCCACTGCCTCCAAAATCAATAACTTTCACTGCAATAAATATTTCACAGCAGAGTAAGTTTTTTTTTATTCCTTCATGGAATGTGGGTGTTGCAAGTAAGGCGAGCATTTATTGTCCATCCCTAATTGCCCTTGAATTGAGTGGCTTGCTAGGTAATTTCAGAGGGCAGTTAAGAGTCAACCACATTGCTGTGGGTCTGGAATCACATGTGGGCCAGACTGGGTAATGATAGCAGATTTCCTTCCCTAAAGGGAATTAGTGAACCAGATCAATCGATGATCCATCATGGAGATTAACTTTCTACTTCAGGTGTATGAATTAAATTTAAAATCTATCAACTGCCGTGGTGGTATTTGAACCTTTATAGCCAGAGCATTAGTCTTGGCTTCTGAATTACTAGCCCAGAGATATCACCATTATCCCCTGAATGACAATTTTTTTCTGCCATTCAGGATAAGAGGGAATAGAGAGTTACAAATGGTCAGGGAGTACTAATGAAGATGTATTTCCCAGTTTATAGCTGGAAGGGCTGAAAGCTCATGAAAGATTCCTTTTTTACGTGGAACTTGTCATCAATAACCTGTGATCCAGTGTTACTGAGAAGAATTGCTCAAGGTTTGTGACTTGTATTAGAGTCATAGAGGTTTACAGCATGGAGACAGCCCCTTTGGCCCAACTTGTCCATGCCGAGTATTGTTTTGGAACTGACTTGAAGTCAATTGAGGAATTGGCTATTTTGTGAGTTGCTGCTGAAAATTAATTAGCCTTCAGCAGGAATCATGTGGAATTTTATTTCTACTGACTTTGGAGAGGGATCCAAATAATCTGTTTTTGGTGATGCCGGATGGTTGGTCAGGATAACTCCCCTGCTCTTCAGTGGACAGTGCCATGGGATCTTTTATGTCCACCTTTGAGGAAGAGGGAATTTTGATTTAATCTGTCATCTGAAAGATAGCTGGGAGTATCTGTGGACGGTTTGCTAAAAGGACTGTAATTCTGTGGAGAGTGCGATGAGTGATAAGTATACAAGGGAAATCTCACTTGCTGTAGTTTAAAATATAAGTTCCCTCAAAACAAAGGTAGTATTTGGTCAATGGCATTTTTTATTGTCCATTTGCTACAGTAAACATTTTAAACCGTGAAATAATGGGTGGGATCCTATCCCTGATATTGATTTTGTGGACGGCACAGTAGCACAGTGGTTAGCACTGGTGCCTCACAGTGCCAGTGACCCAGATTCAATTCCGCCCTTGGGTCGCTGTTTGTGTGGAGTTTGCTCTTTCTCCCCGTGTCTGCATGGGTTTCCTCTGGGTGCTCCGGTTTCCTCCCACAATCCAAAAATGTGCGGGTTAGGTTAAATTGACCATACTGTCAGGGGGATTAGCAGTGTAAATGTGTGGGGTTACGAGAATAGAGCCTGGGTGGGATTGTGGTTGGTACAGATTCGATGGGCTGAATGGCCTCCTTCTGTACTGTACTCTATGATTTTCTGGCACTTCCTGAAGGTGCAATCTTCCGGTCCTGCCAAGGTTGACCTCCATGGAAGATTCAATGAGCCATACAGATGCCCATTAACTTCCAGTAGCTCGCTGCCTCCACTGTGAGAAAACCGACCATGGGGGAGGGGTTGTGGGGTGAGGGGGGGCGGGGGTGGGGGCGTGCGGAGGTGGGCGTTGCGCAGAATCCCAGCCTTTGAGTCATTCTTTCAGTTAGTAACTGGAAATTGGAATCTTGCATACAAGGTTATTGATCTCTGTGGAGACCCTAACCAGCTGTACATACAAAGGATATACTCAAGTAAGTAATGCCCCATGGTGAGCAGTTTGTGATGAGAAGCAACCGTTACACATATCTAATGTTGTGGAAGGACTATCCACTGGCCAAAAGAAGTGCCAGTTAAGTATGGCTAAGTTTGTGACGATTGTAAGATCACACGAGGCTTATAAATTTGGTCCATAGTTCTCCCAAAGATTCCCCCACTCATCTACCGTAACTATGGTAGAGTCACAGAAATCTTGGGAAAACGGCAATTAAGCTATCCTACTGGAACTTCCATCAAAGTGCCAGTGAGCCAGCAGGAAGGCCCTGGGGAACTTTACCATCTCCACCCCTGATATTATGACTGCATCTGCTCCCATCCAGCCCAGACTGGACATTGGCTTATTGTCAATAAAATGGGATTAAACTTGAATTCTGAAAGAAAATTCAGAAATGCTGTTTAACACACAGAGGGTCAGTGCAAAGAACCAATGTTAATGTTTCAGGTAGATGGACTTTCAGCAGAACTCAAAAAAGGATGAAAAAAAAAATGATAAGTGTTAAAGTCAGAACAGAAGGAAAGTAAAAAGCCAGTTATCAGTACAATGATCTGCATGCAGATGATTGTTTGCATCAGAAAGTAGAAAGAAGCATTAAAAACATTGGAGAAGTGAGGAATATGCAAATAGCTCTGACACTGGAGCAGCCAAAAAGATTGAGACATTTATAAGTATATTAAGTCTCATGTTACAACACAAATACATTGGTGCACCGGCCTCGAGACAAGAAAAAAGGCAGCTCCACACCAAGGAGACAAAATAGCCCCACTGTGCAGATCAAGAATCTCTAATTCAGATGTTAAAGCCTGGGTACTGACGGACTCACCACAGTTTGCCAGCCCCTGCTGTAAGAGGAAACAGACGCTACAATTAAGACCTGCAGTAACTGAAGTTAAATTTTCGGATGAGAATCTGCAGAATTTATCTCAAGATAAATTGTTGTCCCCAGTGTCATTTTAAATAGTGTCGCCAGTTATTGTAACTCCCTGTTGTGCATTTACAACCATTGTCCCTGTTTGTCTGCCTCTTATCTTTGGTCCGTTTCTCCCTTGGCGGGGAAATGCGTTTATTTTCTCCTGTTTGTTTAAATTAAATTCAGTTTTGGCTCTTGAATAATAAATGGTTAATTTGCACACTCTGCAGGCCCCAGCATTTCACACATTCCCACTGCTTTCACCCACATTATCTGAACAGCTGGTCCCGCTAGTGTCTCCTAGCAACCGTGAACGTGAAGATGCAGTTGTCAGAACTTGACAGGTAGGTGCTGGCAACTGCTACCAGTTCACTGAAATGGAACTGAAATCAATCAACAGAACCCAAAGGAAAACTCTTTAAAACAACTAATGATAACATGCAGGCCTATCGCTACACCACAGAAAGATTGTTCCTGAATTAAATTCAATTGTTTTTCTCTGCAGGCTTGGCTGCATTGTGAAGTCTATCATTTTAACTATTTATTTTTCTCATCTGTAAAGCCGCCTATCAAATCGGAGCTTCTGAATGATCATTCTGGGATACACTTAACATCCAATACAACATTGTGCTTTATGGAGCTGACTCAGAAATAGTAGCTTCCTGACATCTTCCAGGCACAAGTGCACTTTGTGTCAGATTTCTTTATCTGAATTGTCATATAAGAGGCAAGGTATGAATAAAGTCCTGCCCAAGTGCCATGAGTCCCTATTCAAAGAAGAGATTCACTCATACCAGCATTTGTCAAATACATCTAAAATAATAATAGACAAAGAATTTCACAGTATCAATGGTGGAACCAATGAAACAGAACCCACAAACAAGACCACTGTCAGTGCATCAGCTTGTTGTTGCTAGGTTCGGCGTCACTGAGTCTGCTTGTTATTGTTGGGTTCTGTGTCACTGGGTCTGCTTGTTATTGCTGGGTTCAGTATCACTGGGTCTGCTTGTTATTGCTGGGTTCAGTGTCACTGGGCCTGCTTGTTATTGCTGGGTTCAATGTCACTGGGATAGGTTGTTATTGCTGGGTTCTGTGTCACTGGGTCTGCTAGTTATTGCTGGGTTCTGTGTCACTGGGTCTGCTTGTTATTGCTGGGTTCAGTATCACTGGGTCTGCTTGTTATTGCTGGGTTCTGTGTCACTGGGTCCGCTTGTTATTGCTGGGTTCTGTGTCACTGGGTCTGCTTGTTATTGCTGAGTTCAGTATCACTGGGTCTGCTTGTTATTGCTGGGTTCTGTGTCACTGGGTCTGCTTGTTATTGCTGAGTTCAGTATCACTGGGTCTGCTTGTTATTGCTGGGTTCTGTGTCACTGGGTCTGCTTGTTATTGCTGGGTTCAGTATCACTGGGTCTGCTTGTTATTGCTGGGTTCAGTATCACTGGGTCTGCTTGTTATTGCTGGGTTCTCTGAGACTGGGTCTGCTTATTATTGCGGGGTTCAATGTCACTGGGTCTGCTTGTTATTGCTCGGTTCTGTGTGACTGGGTCTGCTTGTTATTGCTGGGTTCTGTGTGACTGGGTCTGCTTGTTATTGCTCGGTTCTGTGTGACTGGGTCTGCTTGTTATTGCTGGGTTCTGTGTGACTGGGTCTGCTTGTTATTGCTGGGTTCAGTATCACTGGGTCTGCTTGTTATTGCTGGGTTCTGTATGACTGGGTCTGCTTGTTATTGCTGGGTTCAGTATCACTGGGTCTGCTTGTTATTGCTGAGTTCAGTATCACTGGGTCTGCTTTTTATTGCTGGGTTCTGTGTCACTGGGTCTGCTTGTTATTGCTGGGTTCTGTGTCACTGGGTCTGCTTGTTATTGCTGGGTTCTGTGTGACTGGGTCTGCTTGTTATTGCTGGGTTCTCTGAGACTGGGTCTGCTTGTTATTGCTGGGTTCTGTGTGACTGGGTCTGCTTATTATTGCTGGGTTCAATGTCACTGGGTCTGCTTGTTATTGCTGGGTTCTGTGTCACTGGGTCTGCTTATTATTGCTGGGTTCAGTGTCACTGGGTCTGCTTGTTATTGCTGGGTTCTGTGTCACTGGGTCTGCTTGTTATTGCTGGGTTCAATGTCACTGGATCTGCTTGTTATTGCTGGGTTCAGTATCACTGGGTCTGCTTGTTATTGCTGGGTTCTGTGTCACTGGGTCTGCTTGTTATTGCTCGGTTCTGTGTGACTGGGTCTGCTTGTTATTGCTGGTTTCTGTGTGACTGGGTCTGCTTGTTATTGCTGGGTTCTGTGTGACTGGGTCTGCTTGTTATTGCTGGGTTCAGTATCACTGGGTCTGCTTGTTATTGCTGGGTTCTGTATGACTGGGTCTGCTTGTTATTGCTGGGTTCTGTGTCACTGGGTCTGCTTGTTATTGCTGGGTTCTGTGTGACTGGGTCTGCTTGTTATTGCTGGGTTCAGTGTCACTGGGTCTGCTTGTTATTGCTGGGTTCTGTGTGACTGGGTCTGCTTGTTATTGCTGGGTTCTGTGTCACTGGGTCTGCTTGTTATTGCTCGGTTCTGTGTGACTGGGTCTGCTTGTTATTGCTGGGTTCTGTGTGACTGGGTCTGCTTGTTATTGCTGGGTTCAGTATCACTGGGTCTGCTTGTTATTGCTGGGTTCTGTATGACTGGGTCTGCTTGTTATTGCTGGGTTCAGTATGACTGGGTCTGCTTGTTATTGCTGGGTTCAGTATCACTGGGTCTGCTTGTTATTGCTCGGTTCTGTGTCACTGGGTCTGCTTGTTATTGCTGGGTTCTGTGTCACTGGGTCTGCTTGTTATTGCTGGGTTCTGTGTCACTGGGTCTGCTTGTTATTGCTGGGTTCTGTGTGACTGGGTCTGCTTGTTATTGCTGGGTTCTCTGAGACTGGGTCTGCTTATTATTGCTGGGTTCAATGTCACTGGGTCTGCTTGTTATTGCTGGGTTCTGTGTCACTGGATCTGCTTGTTATTGCTGGGTTCAGTATCACTGGGTCTGCTTGTTATTGCTGGGTTCAGTATCACTGGGTCCGCTTGTTATTGCTGGGTTCTCTGTCACTGGGTCCGCTTGTTATTGCTGGGTTCTCTGTCACTGGGTCTGCTTGTTATTGCTGGGTTCAGTGTCACTGGGTCTGCTTGTTATTGCTGGGTTCAGTATCACTGGGTCTGCTTGTTATTGCTGGGTTCTGTGTCACTGGGTCTGCTTGTCATTGCTGGGTTCAGTATCACTGGGTCTGCTTGTTATTGCTGGGTTCAGTATCACTGGGTCCGCTTGTTATTGCTGGGTTCTCTGTCACTGGGTCCGCTTGTTATTGCTGGGTTCTCTGTCACTGGGTCTGCTTGTTATTGCTGGGTTCAGTGTCACTGGGTCTGCTTGTTATTGCTGGGTTCAGTATCACTGGGTCTGCTTGTTATTGCTGGGTTCTGTGTCACTGGGTCTGCTTGTTATTGCTGGGTTCAGTATCACTGGGTCTGCTTGTTATTTCTGGGTTCTGTGTCACTGGGTCTGCTTGTTATTGCTGCGTCTGTGTCATTGGGTCCGCTTGTTATTGCTGGGTTCTGTGTCACTGGGTCTGCTTGTTATTGCTGGGTTCTGTGTGACTGGGTCCGCTTGTTATTGCTGGGTTCTCTGAGACTGGGTCTGCTTGTTATTGCTGGGTTCTGTGTCACTGGGTCAGGTTGTTATTGCTCGGTTCTGTGTCACTGGGTCAGGTTGTTATTGCTGGGTCTGTGTCACTGGGTCTGCTTGTTATTGCTGGTCTGTGTCACTGGGTCTGCTTATTATTGCTGGGTTCTGTGTCACTGGGTCTGCTTGTTATTGCTGGGTTCAGTATCACTGGGTCTGCTTGTTATTGCTGGGTTCAGTGTCACTAGGTCAGGTTGTTATTGCTGGGTCTGTGTCACTGGGTTGCTTGTTATTGCTGTGTTCAGTGTCACTGGGTCAGCTTGTTCTTGGTGCGTCTGTGTCACTGGGTTGCTTGTTATTGCTGGGTTCAGTGTCACTGTGTCCGCTTGTTATTGCTGGGTTCAGTGTCACTGGGTCCGCTTGTTCCTGCTGGGTTCTGTGTCACTGGGTCCGCTTGTTCCTGCTGGGTTCAGTGTCACTGGGTCCGCTTGTTCCTGCTGGGTTCTGTGTCACTGGGTCCGCTTGTTACTGCTGGGTCTGTGTCACACGGTCTGCTTGTTCTAGGTTCTGTGACAATACATCTAGTTGTCTTTGCTTTGTTCTGTGTCTGTCTGTTCGGTAACTCCAGCAGGCAGTGGTGAACATGATCTTCTTGCTTCAATAAGGAACCTTCAGGGGACTTTATATTTTGATGCTACATGACAAATTGGTTGCGAAATCTTCGTGATCTTACACACAATGCATTGTGCTGGGACTTGTCAGGAGCAATAGATTGCAGAGCTGACTCTATAAAGCCCAATGTCGTTTTGGAATTCGAATTAGGAAGGACTGATTTAACGTGGAACCAGTTTGTCCCTTCAATAATCACAAAGATAACTCCAGAGCCTGTGACATCAAATTCAGCAATACCAGACTCAACTATTGTCGTGGATTTTCAGTGCAGGTTGAACCTAGCCTGGTGGGCTTCATCACATTCTATGCTACTTTCTGAGGGTTTATATTTCCTGTGAGAATGCTTTTTCATTGTTCTGCCTTCAGAGAGCACTTACTGCCTCCCACGGAGCAACTAAACACTTGTTGCAACTTCACTTTAGTCAAATAATCCATTTAATGTTCACCTGAAGCACATGGGAGAGGCAAGCAAGAGAAATAAATGATCAGCTAACATTAGCGGTAATGTATCGGCTGAAGTGCATTCGAACAATTCATACATCAATAGAAAGGAAAATCCGGAAGGGGGTTGGGGTTGTTTAACAGGTGATCAATCTGCTACCACCAGCTTACACTCTCCACTGAGGGTGAAATTTATTCCATCATATTTCACTGCATGTCAGGGCTTGGCTAGAGGTTCAAATTAAAATTACAGTGACTAATAAAGATGAAGGAAATATTCCAGTAGTTAGGGTGGCGGGGGACTACCGTGTAATCAAGAACTGTTGGTAGCTCAGGAGCAGTTAGCAATTCAAACTTCTCTTGTAATTACAGCATGGTTAGGAGTTAGAATTTGTCACAGTTAGGGAATATTTGGAAATTAAAACAGAATTGTATTTATATAATGCCTTGTCACATCTCAAAGCATTTCCATATCCAATTAATTACTTTGAAGGAATGAATTGCATTGTCAAAGAGCCAGCACCAACAGGATGGGCTGAAGGTCCTTCCTTTTGTGATGTATGATTCCATAAATGCAGCTGTTGTGTAGGCAAATGCAACATCCATTTGCCTACAATGGATGTAGGCATCCATTGTAATGCCACACTTGGAATACTGTGTGCAATTCTGGTCACCCTATTATAGAAAGGATATTATTAAACTAGAAAGAGTGCAGAAAAGATTTACTAGGATGCTACCGGGACTTGATGGTTCGAGTTATAAGGAGAGGCTGAATAGACTGGGACTTTTTTCTCTGGAGCGTAGGAGGCTGAGGGGTGACCTTATAGAGGTCTATAAAATAATGAGGGGCATCGACAAGGTAGATAGTCAATATCTTTTCCCAAAGGTAGGGGAGTCTAAAACTAGAGGACATAGGTTTAAGGTGAGAGGGGAGATATACAAAAGTGTCCAGAGGGGCAATTTTTTCACACAGAGGGTGGAACAAGCTGCCAGAGGTAGTAGTAGAGGCAGGTACAATTTTATCTTTTAAAAAGCATTTAGACAGTTACATGGGCACGATGGGTATAGAGGGATATGGGCCAAATGCGGGCAATTGGGATTAGCTAAGGGGTTTTTAAAAAAAAAGGGCGGCATGGACAAGTTGGGCCGAGGGGCCAGTTTCCATGCTGTAGACCTCTATGACTCTATGACCTCCTGCCCCTCACCTTGAACCTATGTCCCTTCGTGACTGACCCTTCAACTAAGGGGAACAGCTGCTCCCTATTCACCCTGTCCATGTCCCTCATAATCTTGTACACCTCAATCAGGTCGCCCCTCAGTCTTCTCTGCTCCAACGAAAACAACCCAAGCCTACCCAACCTCTCTTCATAACTTAAATGTTCCATCCCAGGCAACATCCTGGTGAATCTCCTCTGCACCCCCTCCAGTGCAATCACATCCTTCCTATGGTCTCCATATAGTCCATTTAATATCCACCTGAAGCAACTGGTTCAGGCAGGCCCTTGCTGTAATATCTGATCTCATAGGCGGCTCCAACAAAATGTGATTCTCGCTTTGGGTGCGAGAGGTCCCGGATTCAAATCCCAGACAAGTCCCACTTTTAGGGCAACACAGTGGCGCAGTGGTTAGCACTGCTGCCTCACAGCACCAGGGACCCAGATTCGATTCCCGGCTTGGGTCACTGTGTGTGTGTGGAGTTTGCACATTCTTCCCATGTCTGCATGGGTTTCCTCCGGGTGCTCCGGTTTCCTCCCACACTCCAAAGATGTGCTGGTTAGGTTGATTGGCCATGCTAAATTGCCCCTTAGTGTCAGGGGGACTAGCTAGGGTTATGAGGATAGGGCCTGGGTGGGATTGTGGTTGGTGCAGACTCGATGGGCCGAATGGCCTCCTTCTGCACTGTAGGATTCTATGATCTATGATCAACACAGAGCAGCCTCGCCACTGCACCAAAGTGTCAGTTGTGTTCTCAAATTGTGAGAGAGTGGCTTGAACCTACAACTTTCTCAAGAGTGCTGCCAGCTAAGCCAGGCTGGTTTAGGACCAGCTGTATTTAAGATGTGGTAGAGAAGTGTGAACTTTAATTATGGGGGCGGGGGGAGTGAATACATCATTAGTGAGAGTCGAGCTGCTGTTGTTCAAGGAGGTTGGGGCTTTGCTCAGGCAAAACATTTGTTGTCAGCCTGCCCCCTTCACAGTCTGTACATGACCGAGGTGACAAGAGACCTTGTCATGAGCATCTGCTGGATTCTTTCTTTATTGAACTGGCTGTCATTTGCATTTGCTGTACGTTTGTGGATTCAAGTCCTATTTAAGGGATATGAAGGCAATCCGCCTCTACCACCATCCCGGGCAGCGCATTCCAGACCGTCACCACCCTCTGGGTAAAAGAAGGTTTTGGATTCAAGTCCTATTTAAGATGCTGCACACAATCTCAGTTCATCAGCGTAATACTGGAGGTGGGTGGGGATGGGGGAGGGAGCTGTAGAAATGTGCTTGTGTAATTGATGAGATTGTAAGTGCATTTATTTAAAACTTGTTTGTGATATTATCAATTTGACAGGATTGAAGTTACCAGCTCTCGGATGAGACTTTAAACCAATGCCCCATCTGCCTAGTCATAGACTCATGGCATCCCTACAGTGCAGAAGGAGTCCATTTGGCCCATCAAGTCTGCGCCGACTCTCCAGCACAGCATCTTACCCAAGCCTTATCTCCGTAACCCCACAAATTTACCCCACTAATTCCCCTAGCCAATACATCTTTGGACACTAAGGGGCAATTTAGCATGGCCAACCAACCTAACCTGCACATCTTTGGAGTGTGGGAGGAAACCGGAGCACCCGGAGGAAACCCACGCAGACATGGAGAGAAGGTGCAAACTCCACACAGACTGTCAACCGAGGCCAGAATCGAACCCAGGTCCCTGGCGCTGTGAGGCAGCAGTGCTAACCACTGTGCCACCGTTCCACCCATACTCAGGCAAAGGTCCCTGATCAGTTTTTGAAGGTGAGCAAGTTGGTCCTAGCCTATATCCTTCAACTCAACAGATGATCTAGTCTTTATTTCATTGTTATTTGAGGAACATGCTATGTGTAAATTGTCTGCCATATTTACAACATTTAAAAGTAATTGGTTTTGAGGTCCTCAAAAGGAGAACAGGAAATACAAATTGTTCTTTCTTAATGGGATATCTGGTTTGTAAATGAGAAATTCTCATGACAATGTTTCATTAAACCAAGGGAATGATTGATATAATATATTGATTCGGAGCTTAGCAAAGATAAGGTAACAAAAGATGAAAAAAATCAAATGTAAGATTAATTTAAATATTTTCAGAAAAAGTTACAGATCTTTCCTTAACCAATAAAACCAGAGAAAACATAGAATCCTACAGTGCAGAAGGAGGCCATTCGACCCATTGAGTCTGTACCAACCACAATCCCACCCAGGCCCTATCCCTATACCCCATGCATTTACCCTAGCTAGTCCCCTGACAATAAGGGGCAATTTAGCATGACAAATCTACCTAACCCACACATCTTTGGAGTGTGGGAGGAAACCCACGCGAGCACAGGGAGAGAATGTGCAAACTCCACACAGACAGTGACCCAAGCCGGGAATTGAACCCAGGTCTCCGGCACTGTGATGACCACCGTGCCACCGTGTCGCCCCTAACAGATGAGTGAAAAATGCCACATCACGCAAATCTTCCTTTAATCTTTCTTCATTTCTGCCATTACTGACCTGATGGGGGAAGATTTTTCTTTCCAATTTCATTTTTATATTTTAATTATTAAAATGGTTGAAAACAAAAATGATTAGAATTGGACATAATGATGTTTACAGTGGATAAAAATGGACATAGCGCCAGGGATATCAAAGGGTAGCTAGGTAGAAAATATTTTGAATTGTTACAGCATTGCCATGATGGACAAAACAGCTTTATTCTCTTCAGACATCTTCAGCCACGATCACTAGTGACACCCCCTGGCAGATACTGATATTGCAAACACTTTCTCAATATTTCTGCCATTTAAGCTGCGTTTGCTGGGGTTCTTGTTTGATTCGATGACCCTTTTTTGTGCCATTTCCCCATAGCCCTCTATTCCTCAATTTATCAAATATTTATCCACCTCCACTTTAAATACTTCTAATGATCCAGCCTCCACCACCCTTTAGGGCAGAGAATTCCAGAGATTCACCACCCTCTGTGAGTAGAAATTTCTACGCACCTCAGTTTTTAAGTGACCGGCCCTCCATCTTGTAGCTATGGCCCCTTGTTCAAGACTCTCCCAATCTATCTATATCTCATTGCAGAATCACAATATCCTCATCACAACCTGCCCTTCCACCGAACTTCGTATCATCAACAAGTTTGGAAACGTTACATTCTGTTCCTTCCTTTATTTTATTCATTCATTGGACATGGGCGTCGCCACCTGGCCAGCATTTATTAAGAAGTCTCACAACACCAGGTTAAAGTCCAACAGGTTTATTTGGTAGCACAAGCCACTAGCTTTCGGAGCGCTGCCCCTTCACCAGATGAGTGGGAGTTCTATTCACCAACAGTTCACAACAATGGAACTTGTTGGTGTCATCATATAGTTGTTTCAGTGATTGTTCACCATGAGTCCAAAGGAAGAAAATGTCATCGATGTATCTAGTGTACAGCATCGGTTGAAGGTCCTGTGCAGTGAAGAGTTCTTGTTCAAACCTGTGCATGAAGATGTTGGCACATTGAGGTCCGCTTCATCCTGGACCACAATGTCTTCACCTTCAACAACCAGTTCTTCATCCAGACACACGGAACAGCCATGGGGACCAAATTTGCACCTCAATATGCCAACAGCTTCATGTACAGGCTCGAACAAGACCTCTTCATCGCACAGGACCTTCAACCGATGCTATACACTAGATACATCGATGACATTTTCTTCCTTTGGACTCATGATGAATAATCACTGAAACAACTCTATGATGACATCAACAAGTTCCATCCCACCATCAGACTCACCATGGACTACTCTCCAGAATCGGTTGCATTCTAGGACACACGCATCTCCATCAAGGACGGTCACCTCAGCACTTCACTGTACCGCAAGCCCACGGGTAACCTCACGATGCTCCACTTCTCCAGCTTCCACCCTTAACATGTTAAAGAAGCCATCCCCTACAGACAAGCCCTCCGTATACACAGGATCTGCTCAGATGAGGAGGATCGCAACAGACACCTCCAGACGCTGAAAGATGCCCTCATAAGAACAGGAAATGGCGCTCGACTCATCAATCGACAGTTCTGACGCACCACAGCGAAAAACCACACCGACCTCCTCAGAAGACAAACACGGGACACGGTGGACAGAGTACCCTTTGTTGTCCAGTACTTCTCCGGAGTGGAGAAGCTGGAACATCTCCTCCGGAGCCTTCAACATGTCATTGATGAAGATGAACATCTCGCCTAGGCCATCCCCACACCCCCACTTCTTGCCTTCAAACAACCGCACAACGTTAAACAGACCATTGTCTGCAGAAAACTACCCAGCCTTCAGGAGAACAGTGACCACGACACCACACAACCCTGCCACAGCAACCTCTGCAAGACATGCCAGATCATCGACCCGGATGCCATCATCTCACGTGAGAACACCATCCAGCAGGTACACGGTACATACACTTGCAACCCGGCCAATGTTGTCTGCCTGATACGCTGCAGGAAAGGATGTCCCGAGGCATGGTACATTGGGGAGACCATGCAGATGCTACGACAACGGATGAATGAACACCGCTCGACAAACACCAGGCAAGAGTGTTCTCTTCCTGTTGGGGAACACTTCAGCGGTCACGGGCATTCGGCCTCTGATCTTCGGGTAAGTGTTCTCCAAGGCGGCCTTCACGACACACGACAGCATAGAGTCACTGAGCAGAGACTGATATCCAAGTTCCACACACATGAGGACGGCCTCAACCAGGATCATGGGTTCATGTCACACTATCTGTAACCCCCACGACTTGCATGAGCTTGCAAAATCTCACTAACTGACCTGTCTGGAGACAATACACATCTCTTTAACCTGTGCTTAACCCTCTCTCCACTCACATTGTCTGTACCTTTTAGACTTGATTACCTATAAAGACTCAAATTCCAACCATTATTTTGTAAATTGAGTTTGTGTCTTTATATGCCCTGTTTGTGAACAGAACTCCCACTCACCTGATGAAGAGGCAGCGCTCCGAAAGCTAGTGGCTTGTGCTACCAAATAAACCTGTTGGACTTTAACCTGGTGTTGTGAGACTTCTTACTGTGTTTACCCCAGTCCAACGCCGGCATCTCCACATCACAGCATTTATTGCCCATCCCTTGTTGCCCTTGAGAAGGTGGTGGTGAGCTGCCTTCTTGAATCGCTGCAGTCCATGTGCTGTGGGTTGACCCACAATGCCATTAGGGAGGGAATTCCAGGATTTTGACCCAGCGACTGTGAAGGAACGGTGATATATTTCCAAGTCAGGATGGTGAGTGGCTTGGATGGGAACTTGCAGGTGGTGGTGTTCCCATGTATCTGCTGCCCTTGTCCTTCTAGATGGAAGTGTTTGTGGGTTTGGAAGGTGCTATCTGAGGATTTTTGGTGAACTGCTGCAGTGTATATTGTAAATAGTACACCTTGATGCTACTGAGGGTTGGTGATGGAGGGAGTGGATATTTGTGAATGTGGTGCCAATCAAGTGGGCTGCTTTGTCCTGGATGGTGTCAAGCTTCTTGAGTGTTGTTGTAGCTGCACCCATCCAGACAAGTGGGGTGTATTCCATTGCACCCTTGACTTGTGCCTTGTAGATGGTGCATATGCTTTGAGGAGTCAGGAGGTGAGTTACTCGTCGCAGTATTCCTAACCTTTGACCTGCTCTTGTAGCCACTATGTTTATGTGGTGAATCCAGTTGAGTTTCTGAACAATGGTAACCCCAAAGATGTTGACAGTGAGGGATTCAGTGATGGTAACAACATTGAATGTCAAGGGGTGATGATTAGAGTGTCTCTTATTGGTGATAGTCATTGCCTGGCATTTGTGTGGCGTGAATGTTACTTGCCATTTTTCAGCCCAAGCCTCCAGGTCATTAGTTTAAATAATGAACAACTAATATCAGAATAAAGGGCCGTACATTTAAAACAGAGATGAAGAGGAATTTCTTCTTTTGGAGGGTAGTGAATCTATGGAATTTTATTACCACAGAGTACTGGAGAGGCTGGCTGGTTCAGTATGTGCAAGGCTGAGATAGACAGATTTTTACTCAGTAAGGGAATCAAGGGTTATGGAGATAAGGCGGGAAAATAGAGTTGAGGATTCTCTTTCGAGATCAGTCATGATCTCATTGAATGGCAGAGCAGACTTGATGGGCCAAATGGCCTATTTCTGCTCCTACATCTGTCAGGTTCGAGGATCCATTCACCATCAGGCTTCCTGTGCCAGAGAAAGCTAAAGAAGGGAGAAGTTGATCAATCAAGTGTTCTGCTCTGATACATGATGATAAACTGTGGGTTATTTTCTAAATGACTCAGGTTAAGGGAGCTTCAAAATGTAACTTTATTTGAATGTTTTTTTAGAAATTTCTAAAACAAAAGGGCTGTGAAAAGTTACCCTTTCAAACAGGATCATAGAATCCATACAGTAGAGAAGGAGGCCATTTGGCCCTTCGAATCTGTACCAACCACAATCCCACCCAGACCCTATTCCTGTAACTCCGCACATTTACCCTACTAATCCCCCTGAAACTAGGGTCAATTTACCATGGCCAATCAACCTAACCCACACCTCTTTGGAGTGTGGGAAGTAAACTGGAGCCCCGGAAGAAACCCACGCATACACAGGGAGAATGTGCAAACTCCACACAGACAGTGATCCAAGGCTGGAATTGAACCTGAGATCATGGCGCTGTGAGGCAGCAGTGCTAACCACTGTGCACCATGCCTCTCCATCATGCCCTCTTTTTGATGAGAAGTCATTGCCCCGAAACATTAAAACTGTTTCTCTCTTGACAAATGCTGCCCAATCCTACTGATTATTTCCAGCATGTTTTGCTTTTATTTCATACTCACTCCATCTTTATCGGTGACTCAATACTCTCGCTGTTGGCTTTTATTTACACGAATCATGCACAACACAGCACTGCACCCATCTGAGAAATATGACTCAAATTCTTTGACATTTCGAAAGAAATCCTGGTGTTCTGGTTTGTTTGTATTTTTCCCTGAATCAATTCAAGCATTGGTATTCCATAGAGGTTTAGTCTTTAAGAGCTGGAGTTATGGGTCCAGTCTTCCTGCAGGGTAAGATAGAGGCTGGAATTCTGCGGTCTGGCATGCCCTGCTACCGCTGCCAGCGAGAATGGAGAATTCAGCGCTCAGCCAAATCTCCATTCACTGCAGTGGGACCAGAGAATCCCAGCTGCGTGCGAGGTTGTAGAATTCTGGCCATTCTCCCTAATTGCACTCCTTTCCCGTCCCCCAGGATCATAAAGCATTCTTTGATCCTGCGCTGAAGTGTGCTTGTTTTCTTCACTTTGATTGTTCATGCCCTCCCCAGCAGTGAGGATCTCCAGTTGTGCTTTTTTCTGTTGAGTTGGGACGGTGAAAGAGACAACGAGTGGGATTTTCCGGCTGCGTTCGTCCCAAAACCGTAAAATTCTGCCCGAGGTCAATGGACCTTTGCATGGTCCAACCCCCCACCTGCTATGATTCCCATAGCGGATGAGACGGGAAAATTCTCCTCAACTTCTATTTCTTCCTAAAGGATCACTGCAGATGAGGCCTAATTATTGTCTTATACAAAGTTCAACATGACTTCCTTACTCTTGTACTCAATACCCCTCATTAATAAAACCTAGGATACCATTTGCTTTATTAACTGCTCCCTTAGCATGTCCTAATACCTTCAATGGTAAATGTACATCTACACTGAGGTCTATCCCTTTGTCCCCCCAATTGGTTAATATTTGCTCTACTCAGCTACTGCTTTCTTATTGCTACTTGTTAATGCAATTACTTAAGCTATTTAGAGATTATCGAGTGTTAAATTGGTAGATTACTGCAATGTCTCAGAAAACTTCTTCTGTAGTCTAACTGTGATATAATCACAAAGTATTTCACTCTGGGCCAAGTTTTCAGTCAAATGACGTAGTGTAGTTACACAATCACCCACTGATTTGGTTTCATAGACTGGTTACAGCACAGAAAGAGGCCATTCGTCCATCATATCCATGCTGCCTCTCTGCAGGAATAGCTCAGCTAGTCCCACTGCTCCTCCTCCTTTTCCTCATAGCCCTGCAAATCATTTCTCTCTTGATCAAATTCCCCTCTGAAGGCTTCAGTTGAAACTGTTTTTACCAGTCACAG
This sequence comes from Mustelus asterias, assembly GCF_964213995.1. NCBI lineage: Eukaryota > Metazoa > Chordata > Chondrichthyes > Carcharhiniformes > Triakidae > Mustelus > Mustelus asterias. The sequence goes on from NC_135803.1 coordinate 141,784,146, forward strand.
GAAGGGCGTTCCAGACCCAAACCAATCTGTAAGAAAGATTTTCCTCACATTGCCTCTCGTCCCTTTGCCAATCACTTCAAAGCAGTGTTATCTGATTCTGAACCCATTGGCCAATGGGAACAGCTTCTCCCTATTTACTCTGTCTAGACCCATTGTAATTTTGAATATCTCTATCAAATCTCCACTCGAACTTCTCTTTTCTAAGGTGAACAGTCTCCATTCCTCAAATCTCCAGAGAACAAAGAAAGAACAAAGAAAATTACAGCACAGGAACAGGCCCTTCAGCCCTCCAAGCCTGCACTGACCATGCTGCTCGACTGAACTAAAACCCCCTACCCTTCCGGGGACCATATCCCTCTATTCCCATCCTATTCATGTATTTGTCAAGAAGCCCCTTAAAAGTCACTATCGTATCTGCTTCCACTACCCCCCCCGGCAACGAGTTCCAGGCACCCACCACCCTCTGTGTAAAAAATCTGCCCGGTACATCTCCTTTAAACCTTGCCCCTCGCACCTTAAACCTGTGCCCCCTAGTAATTGACTCTTCCACCCTGGGAAAAAGCTTCTGACTATCCACTCTGTCCATGCCTCTCATAATCTTGTAGACTTCTATCAGGTCGCCCCTCAACCTCCGTCATTCCAGTGAGAACAAACCAAGTTTCTCCAACCTCTCCTCATAGCTAACTCCCTTCATACCAGGCAACATCCTGGTAAATCGTTTCTGTAAATCTTTCCTCTCCAAAGCCTCCCATCCTTCTGGCAGTGTGGCGACCAGAATTGAACACTATATTCCAAGTGCGGCCTAACTAAGGTTCTATAAAACTGCAACATGACTTGCCAATTTTTAAACTCAATGCCCTGGCCGATGAAGGCAAGCATGCCGTATGCCTTCTTGACTACCTTCTCCACCTGCATTGCCACTTTCCTGTGTACCTGTACACCCAGATCTCTTTGCCTATCAATACTCTTAAGGGTTCTGCCATTTACTGTATATTTCCTTTCTGTATTAGACCTTCCAAAATGCATTACCTCACATTTGTCCGGATTGAACTCCATCTGCCATCTCTCCGTCCAAGTCTCCAACTGATCTATATCCTGCTGTATCCTCTGATGGTCCTCATCGCTATCCGCAAATCCACCAACCTTTGTGTCGTCTGGAAACTTACTATTCAAAGCAGTTACATTTTCCTCCAAATCATTTATATATATTACAAACAGCAAAGGTCCCAGCACTGATCCCTGAGGAACGCCACTTGTTACTGCTCTCCATTCAGAAATGCACTCTTCCACTGCTACCCTCAGACTTCTTTGACCAAGCCAGTTTTGTATCCACCTTGCCAGCTCACCTCTGATCCCATGCGACTTCATCTTCTGCACCAGTCTGCCATGAGGGACCTTGTCAAAGGCCTTACTGAAGTCCATGTAGATAACATCCACTGCCCTACCCTCATCAATCATCTTCGTCACTTCCTCGAAAAACTCGATCAAGTTCGTGAGACACAACCTCCCCTTCACAAAACCATGTTGCCTCTCACTAATACGTCCACTTATTACCAAGTGGGAATAAATCCTGTCTTGAAGAATCCTCTCCAATAATTTCCCTAACACTGGTGTCAGGCTCACCAGCCTGTAATTACCTGGATTATTCTTGCTACCCTTCTTAAACAAAGGAACAACATTGGCTATTCTCCAATCCTCAGGGACCTCCCCTGTAGCCAGTGAGGATACAAAGATTTCTCGCAAGGCCCCAGCAATTTCCTCCCTTGCCTCTCTCAGTATTCTGGGGTATATCCCATCAGGCCCTGGGGACTTGTCTACCTTAAGAACCCCAATACCTCCTCCTTTTTGAACTGAAGCTGCTCTTCCCTGTAAACATTCTTGGACTTTTCTCTGTACCCTCTCCAATGCTTTTATATCCTTCCCAAAGTGCGGTGCCCAGAAGTGGACTGAATATTCCAGTTGAGGCTGAACCAATGTTTTATAAAATTTCACCAGAATTTTGTGCTCTATGCAGGATCCTGTACACCTTTTAGCCACTTTCTCAACCTACCCCGCCATCTTCAGTGATTTGGACACATTCATGCCAGGTCTCTGTGCCTCAGGGATCAGTACAGGGACCTTTGCTGTTTGTAATATATATAAATGATTTGGAGGAAAATGTAACTGCTTTGATTAGTAAGTTTCCAGACGACACAAAGGTTGGTGGATTTGCAGAATTTTATCCTTTATTTTTATATTCCCTTTCCCCACTCTTCATACCAAAATGTTTTACTTCACACATCCCTGCATTAAATTCCATCTGCCATGTCTCCACCCATTCCAAAAGGCTTGTCCTATTCTCCTTACAATGCTTCCAGGTTTTGTGCAAGTTTTGAAATTGTGCCCTCTACACCCAAGATCATTAATCTAGCAGTGGTCCCTGGCCCCTGGCAAACCCCCTTATACACCATCTTCCAGTCAGATAAACTCCCTCTTTCCTGTCACTCGGCCAACCTTGTATCTATGCTTCCACCGTTCATTTTATTCCAAGAGCTTCGGTTTTTATTATTTATTCATGAGACATGGGCATCGCTGGCTGGCCAGCATTTATTGCCCATCCCTAGTTGCCCTTGTTCAGAGGGCAGTTGAGAATCAACCACATTGCTGCATATAGGAGGGAATGAACGAACTGAATCTTCCGAGACTGTATAGAACGTCAACAAAAATGACTTTATTCAACATGCATGAGGGAGAGCAAGCTGTAACTACAGCTTGCTTCTGAGTTACTCTACTGATCATCAGGTCTTACATATTCTTATACCTCTTTCTTTACATTACAAAGTGTTACATTTTGATTAGGTCATCAGCTTGTTACTTTGAATTGGTTACAGTTCTGTTTGTGATTAAGTTATATGGTTCCATTGTCTTGGGTGCTTCAGCTTTAATCACTTTGTGGACATCTCCTATCAAACTGATATCAAACTGATTTCGATGGAGTGTTAATTGTCCCATCTCCTGGATATTTGATTAAGTTTTCAGAGGCACAATGGCTCCTCTAGACTTTTTGGAGCCTTGATAATTGATATCAATCCTCTTATGGTTGTTGAAACCTTGGACCGATACCACCTGATGTGTGATGGTTTCAGTGCCGTCTGAGACGTAGTTATTTGCATTTTGTCTTGTCTGCCTGCAGTGAGTATGGATGCTACAGTGCTGTCCGTTTAACCCTTTCCATTCATTCCTCTCCTACTGCAGCTCACCCTCTCTGGGTTTGCCCTACTACACTGTGCCTCTGGAGTCACATTTAGGCCAGACCAGGTAAAGACAGCAGATTTCCTTCCCTAAAGGACATTAGTGAACCAGATGGGTTTTTCTGACAATCGGCAATGGTTTCATGGTCATCAGTAGATTCTTAATTACAGATTTTTTTTATTGAATTCAAATTCCACCATCTGCCGTGGCAGGATTCAAACCCGGGTCCCCAGAACATGAGCTGAGTTTCTGGATTAATTGCCTAGAATTAATACCACGAGGCCGCTATCTCCCCTTTGCAAACAAGTCTGTTATGTGGCACTTTAACAAATGGAAGTCCATGGAAGTCCACATTACCTGTATTACCCTCATCAACTCTCATCTTGATTTCTTTTGACTGAATTTGATTCTTTCAAAAATCAATTGTGAATCATTTTTCAGATTTATCCTTATCGAATTGACAACACCAATGAACACGTTTTAAAGGAGCGTACTTGCAATTTCACCAAAACAGGAACACATTTGCAATGTTGTCACACAAAATCAACCAGGGAAAATCTTGCCATGTTGTAACTTCATTCGTGAAGCGCTGGTGATGGCGAATAGATTCTTACCATTATTTAATCCAGTGTTTGACCTGTCTTTTTGATCAATGTAACTTCTTTTGTCTATTATTTAATTTACTAATATCAAACAGAGACGCCACTAGCATGGATAACTCACTGATAACGGGCTTGACATCTGTACAGGTTATTTCAGACTCGACTGTTGACCAGTGTCACAAAATGTAAAGTCACTCTTTGGAACAAAGAAGAACAAAGAAAATTACAGCACAGGAACAGACCCTTCGGCCCTCCAAGTCTGCACTGACCATGCTGCCTGTCTGAACTAAAACCCTCTACCCTTCTGGGGACCGTATCCCTCTATTCCCATCCTATTCAAGTATTTGTCAAGACCTCCCTTAAAAGTCACTATCGTATCTGTTTCCACTATCTCCCCTGGCAGCGAGTTCCAGGCACCCACCACCTTCTGTGTAAAAAACCCACCTCGTACATCTCCTTTAAACCTTGCCCCTCGCACCTTAAACCTGTGCCCCCTAGTAATTGACTCTTCCACCCTGGGAAGAAGTTCCTGACTATCCACTCTGTCCATGCCCTTCATAATCTTGTAGACTTTTATCAGGTCGCCCCTCAAACTCTGTCGTTCCAGTGAGAACAAACCAAGTTTCTCCAACCACTCCTGATAACCAAAGCCCTCCATACTAGTCAACATCCTGGTAAACCTTTTCTGTACTCTCTCCAAAGCCTCCACATTTAATATCGTCAGACCAATGGGACTCGTGCTTTATTCTGAAATGTTAAAACCGATCAAACCTTTCCATCGGATGAAAAATAAACCATCCAATCAGAATGTGAGATTCGGGATTTGCTGCCGTGGTAACCACTTGCACTGCTGATTATATATAACTATGAATAAAACACGGTGACATCATCCAACCTCTTAGTCACTTTTAGTGAACAGCTGTGTGTGTGAAAATATACTTCAAAGGACAAAAATAATTAAACAAAATGCGTGATTAAAAACAAAAATGGGAAATAAATGTGCAGTTGGACAGAATACTGTGAGGGAAAGGTTTTATTTTGGTTGTGCTCACTGTTTGTGCTCATCAAGACGCCAGGGGCAGGGTACTGAATACTCATCCATTTTGGGAAGCTCTTTGCAATAAATATATTCAGATAAGGTGCAGACACAGAGCCAAGTCCCCTTCTACTCTGCCTCAACAATGCACCTCTACCTCTACCGTATCTCAAGCATACCCTAGTGACTTTTTAAAATTATTTTTCTCTTACACCAAGTATCTCCTGACTTCACCAAGGGAAACTGCCAGTTGGTGTTATTTTATGGGCATCATGGTGTGGCACAATGGTTAGCACTGCTGCCTCGCAGCCCCAGGGAACTGGGTTCAATTCCGGACCCGAGTGACTGTGTGAGTAGAGTTAGCACGTTCTCCCCATGTCGACATGGGTTTCCTCCAGATGCTCCAGTTTCCTCCCACAGTCCAAAGATGCACAGGTTAGGTTGAGTGGCCATGTTACATTGACCCTTAGTTTCAGAGGGACTAGCAAGGTAAATATGTGGGGATAGGGCCTGAGTGGGATTGTTGTCAGTGCCAACTTGATGGGCCAAATGGCCTCCTTCTAGGCTGTAGGGATTTTATGATTCTGCTGAATTGTGATTATCTTTGTCCTACACTTAACACTCTTTGAGAAGTAGATATGTGCTGGGCAAAGGCTGCTTGGATAGGATTGCAGGAACACGCACACAGAGAGACTTTGCCTTGCTGGAGTCAAACTCCAGCCCCACAGATGAGCAGATGGTGTAAACAGCATGTCCGCGTTCGTTATAGCAGTTTGTTTGATAGCCACTTGAGACTTTAATTATCATGTTGTGAAATCTGCACAAGTGAACTTTCCCTTGATTAATAAGGACATTAATTGGCAATTATTTTGTAAACAAATGAAGAACTATGATCTTGTCCAAAGAGGATGGTTAATGTTCTCACTGCGGGACTGGGTTCAGGCGAGTATCTCGGCTCATTGTACTCCAGCGAGTTTACACTGGAGAAAAGCTGTTAACCTGCACTGAGTGTGGGAAGGGATTCACTCAGTCATCCCACTTAATAAGACACCAGCAAGTTCACAAGTAACTGCAGGGGTTGGATTTTGAAGTTAATCAGATCCAGGACTGAAACATGTTCATTCTCTCCGTGTCTGCATGGGTTTCCTCCAGCGGCTCCGGTTTCTTCCCACAGTCCAAAGATGTGCGGGTTAGGTGGATTGTCCATGGTAAATTGCCCCTTAGTGTCCCAAGATGTACAGGCTAGGTGGATTGGCTCTTCAGTTTAAAGATCTCTCTTTTTGGGCACCTATATTACACAGCTAAAATGACGTCTCTGCAGTTCCTTCTATACAATTGCACACTGTGTGAAAAAACATAGAACATAGAACAGTACAGCACAGAACAGGCCCTTCGGTCAACAATGCTGTGCCGAGCTTTATCTGAAACCAAGATCAAGCTATCCCATTCCCTATCATCCTGGTGTGCTCCATGTGCCTATCCAATAACCGCTTAAATGTTCCTAAAGTGTCTGACTCAACTATCACTGCAGGCAGTCCATTCCACACCCCAACCACTCTCTGCATAAAGAACCTACCTCTGATATCCTTCCCATATCTCCCACCACGAACCCTATAGTTATGCCCCCTTGTAATAGCTCCATCCACCCGAGGAAATAGTTTTTGAATGTTCACTCTATCTATCCCCTTCATCATTTTATAAACCTCTATTAAGTCTCCCCTCAGCCTCCTCCGCTCCAGAGAGAACAGCCCTAGCTCCCTCAACCTTTCCTCATAAGACCTACCCTCCAAACCAGGCAGCATCCTGGTAAATCTCCTCTGCACTCTTCCCAGCGCTTCCACATCCTTCTTATAGTGAGGTGACCAGAGAAGATTTCTTATTTCTATTTTTGCTGCCGCCACTGTCCTCTTCGGTGACTTTGTCCTTTGGTGGAATACCCAGGTAGATACCATCCAAGTGTGCATGAAGTGAGGAGCTCTGGATTTGGTGATCCTTTCTTGCACTGAGGTGAAGCACACTAGGCTAAAACCGCTGCCATCATTTTCTGATGGAAATCCATGCTTGCAGAAACAGGCCATTCAGCTCAACTGGTCCAAGCCAATGCACACAAACCTGCTCCCACTCATCTTCATCTAACCCCATCAACAGACCCTTCTGTTCCTTACTCTTGCATGTGTTTATCTAGACTTCCCTTAGATGCATCTATGTTAATCACCTCAACTATTCCTTGTGCTCTTGATTTCCATATTTTAACCAGCAATGTGATTTCCTAAAATGAGAATGATTGGTTTAAAATGATGTCCCACCTGCATCAGAAATTTCCAATGAGCTCCCAGTGGGTGAAGCGCTCCCTCCAGGAGCACAAACTGGTTAAATTACACCTCCTATATTCCAGACATATCTACAGTGCTTATGATTAGAGTCATCGAGGTTTCCAGCATGGAAACAGGCCCTTCAGCCCAACTTGTCCATGCCGCCCAGTTTTAACCACTAAGCTAGTCCCAATTGCCTGCATTTGGCCCATATCCCTCTACACCCATCTTACCCATGTAACTGTCTAAATGCTTTTTAAAAGACAAAATTGTACCCGCCTCTACTACTACCTCTGGCAGCTCATTCTAGACTCTCACCACCCTGTGTGTGAAAAAATTACCCCTCTAGATCCTTTTGTACCTTTCCCCTCTCACCTTAAACCTATGTCCTCTAGTTTTAGACTCCCCTACCTTTGGGAAAAGATATTGACTATCTACCTTATCTATGCCCCTCATTATTTTATGGACCTCCATAAGATCACCCCTAAGCCACCTATGCTCCAGGGAAAAAGTCCCAGTCTATCCAGCCTCTCCTTATAACTCAAACCATCAAGTCCCGGGTTAAGCATCAACGGATGTTGCTGCTCAGTTATTGTTTACATTACTCTTGAATTGCGGATATCTTTGGTCAACCGGACTGACTAGGTCAGAGGATCACTTGGTGGATCTGCTCATGTCCAGTGCATGTATCATCAGGAGGAATGTCCTTGTCTGCTCGCCTCTGCTTACTCTGGTCTCAGGCTGACACTCCAGTGCACAATGGGAGGTACCATCTTCTGTCTGACTCATTAAACCTGAGGTGGGTGTAAAAGATCCCAACACTTTATTTAATGAAGAACTGGAGGAGTGCTGCTACCTGGTGTCCTGACTAATATTCATCCTTCAATCAACATTACTAAAACAAATCAGCTGGTCATCATCTCATTGTTATTTTTGGTGCCTTGCTGTGAACCAATTGGCTTCTGCCTTCCCTACATACCACCTGTGGGGTATCTGGTTTGCAAATGAGAAATCCTAATGACAATGCCCCTATAGAATCAAGCAGAACGTGCCAAATATATTGGTGCAGAGCTTTCAGAAGGCAGCTTCATTGATGTCAAGTGCTTTGGGACATGCTGTGGTGGTGAAAGGTGCTATATAAATGCAAGTTCTTTATTAGTGCTGGGTTGAGGAGGTGGTTGTGTTCTGGGTTGAGGAGGTGGTTGTGTTCAGTGCTAACCTATCAGACTACAAAACAGGACAGATTCACTTATATTCAGGTTGAGTAGTAAATATTAATATATTAAAAGATAGATTGCATTGCAGGATTTATAAAGGCACCAGGAACCAGAAACTGGGCAAACTGGGTAAGATTTTAATATATTAATATACACCCCCACGTTTTGCCTTCAAACAACCGCACAACCTCAAACAGACCATTGTCCGCAGCAAACTACCCCAGCCTTCAGGAGAACAGTGACCACGACACCACACAACCCTGCCACAGCAACCTCTGCAAGATGTGCCGGACCATCGACACGGATGCCATCATCTCATGTGAGAACACCATCCACCAGGTACACGGTACCTACTCTTGCAACTCGGCCAACGTTGTCTACCTGATACGCAGTAAGAAGTTTAACAACACCAGGTTAAAGTCCAACAGGTTTATTTGGTAGCAAAAGCCACACAAGCTTTCGAGGCTCTGAGCCCCTTCTTCAGGTGAGTGGGAATTCTGTTCACAAACAGAACTTATAAAGACACAGACTCAATTTACATGAATAATGGTTGGAATGCGAATACTTACAACTAATCCAGTCTTTAAGAAACAAAACAATGGGAGTGGAGAGAGCATCAAGACAGGCTAAAAAGATGTGTATTGTCTCCAGACAAGACAGCCAGTGAAACTCTGCAGGTCCACGCAACTGTGGGAGTTACAAATAGTGTGACATAAACCCAATATCCCGGTTGAGGCCGTCCTTGTGTGTGCGGAACTTGGCTATCAGTTTCTGCTCAGCGACTCTGCGCTGTCGTGTGTTGCGAAGGCCGCCTTGGAGAACGCTTACCCGAATATCAGAGGCCGAATGCCCGTGACCGCTGAAGTGCTCCCCAACAGGAAGAGAACAGTCTTGCCTGGTGATTGTCGAGCGGTGTTCATTCATCCGTTGTCGCAGCGTCTGCATAGTTTCCCCAATGTACCATGCCTCGGGACATCCTTTCTTGCAGCGTATCAGGTAGACAACGTTGGCCGAGTTGCAAGAGTATGCACCGTGTACCTGGTGGATGGTGTTCTCACGTGAGATGATGGCATCTGTGTCGATGATCCGGCACGTCTTGCAGAGGTTGCTGTGGCAGGGTTGTGTGGTGTCTTGGTCACTGTTCTCCTGAAGGCTGGGTAGTTTGCTGCGGACAATGGTCTGTTTGAGGTTGTGCGGTTCTTTGAAGGCAAGAAGTGGGGGTGTGGGGATGGCCTTGGCGAGATGTTCGTCTTCATCAATGACATGTTGAAGGCTCCGGAGGAGATGCCTTAGCTTCTCCGCTCCGGGGAAGTACTGGACAACGAAGGGTACTCTGTCCACTGTGTCCCGTGTTTGTCTTCTGAGGAGGTCGGTGCGGTTTTTCGCTGTGGCGCGTTGGAACTGTTGATCAATGAGTCTAGCGCCATATCCTGTTCTTATCAGCGCCATATCCTGTTCTTATCAGCGCCAACAACTGCCAGTTTCCAGATGCAATTTTACATCTCATCCGCTTCATCCTGGACCACAATATCTTCACCTTCAACAACCAGTTCTTCATCCAGACACACGGAACAGCCATGGGGACCAAATTTGCACCTCAATATGCCAACATCTTCATGCACAGGTTCGAACAAGACTTCTTCACCGCACGGGACCTTCAACCGATGCTATACACTAGATACATCGATGACATTTTCTTCCTTTGGACTCATGGTGAACAATCACTGAAACAACTCTATGATGACATCAACAAGTTCCATCCCACCATCAGGCTCACCATAGACTACTCTCCGGAATCGGTTGCATTCTTGGACACGCGCATCTCCATTAAGGACGGTCACCTCAGCACCTCACTGTACCGCAAGCCCACGGATAACCTCACGATGCTCCACTACTCCAGCTTCCACCCTAAACACGTTAAAGAAGCCATCCCCTACGGACAAGCCCTCCATATACACAGGATCTGCTCGGATGAGGAGGATCGCAACAGACACCTCCAGACGCTGAAAGATGCCCTCATAAGAACAGGATATGGCGCTAGACTCATTGATCAACAGTTCCAACGCGCCACAGCGAAAAACCGCACCGACCTCCTCAGAAGACAAACACGGGACACAGTGGACAGAGTACCCTTCGTTGTCCAGTACTTCCCCGGAGCGGAGAAGCTACGGCATCTCCTCCGGAGCCTTCAACATGTCATTGATGAAGACGAACATCTCGCCAAGGCCATCCCCACACCCCCACTTCTTGCCTTCAAAGAACCGCACAACCTCAAACAGACCATTGTCCGCAGCAAACTACCCAGCCTTCAGGAGAACAGTGACCAAGACACCACACAACCCTGCCACAGCAACCTCTGCAAGACGTGCCGGATCATCGACACAGATGCCATCATCTCACGTGAGAACACCATCCACCAGGTACACGGTACATACTCTTGCAACTCGGCCAACGTTGTCTACCTGATACGCTGCAAGAAAGGATGTCCCGAGGCATGGTACATTGGGGAAACTATGCAGACGCTGCGACAACGGATGAATGAACACCGCTCGACAATCACCAGGCAAGACTGTTCTCTTCCTGTTGGGGAGCACTTCAGCGGTCACGGGCATTCGGCCTCTGATATTCGGGTAAGCGTTCTCCAAGGCGGCCTTCGCGACACACAACAGCGCAGAGTCGCTGAGCAGAAACTGATAGCCAAGTTCCGCACACACAAGGACGGCCTCAACCGGGATATTGGGTTTATGTCACACTATTTGTAACTCCCACAGTTGCGTGGACCTGCAGAGTTTCACTGGCTGTCTTGTCTGGAGACAATACACATCTTTTTAGCCTGTCTTGATGCTCTCTCCACTCCCATTGTTTTGTTTCTTAAAGACTGGATTAGTTGTAAGTATTCGCATTCCAACCATTATTCATGTAAATTGAGTCTGTGTCTTTATAAGTTCTGTTTGTGAACAGAATTCCCACTCACCTGAAGAAGGGGCTCAGAGCCTCGAAAGCTTGTGTGGCTTTTGCTACCAAATAAACCTGTTGGACTTTAACCTGGTGTTGTTAAGCTTCTTACTGTGTTTACCCCAGTCCAACGCCGGCATCTCCACATCATGACTACCTGATACGCTGCAGGAAAGGATGTCCCGAGGCATGGTACATTGGGGAGAACATGCAGACGCTGCGACAACGGATGAATGAACACCGCTCGACAATCACCAGGCAAGACTGTTCTCTTCCTGTTGGGAAACACTTCAGCGGTCACGGGCATTCGGCCTCTGATCTACGGGTAAACGTTCTCCAAGGCGGCCTTCATGACACACGACAACGCAGAGTCACTGAGCAGAGACTGATAGCCAAGTTCCGCACACATGAGGATGGCCTCAACCGGGATCTTGGGTTCATGTCACACTATCTGTAACCCCCACGACTTGCCTGGACTTGCAAAATCTCACTAACTGTCCTGGCTGGAGACAATTCACACCTCTTTAACCTGTGCTTGACGCTCTCTCCACTCACATTGTCTGTACCTTTAAGACTTGATTACCTGTAAAGACTCGCATCCATAAGGCACAAGTCAGGAGTGCGATGGAATACTCTCCACTTGCCTGGATGGGTCTCACAACACTCAAGAAGCTTGACACCATCCAGGACAAAGCAGCCCACTCAACTGGCAGTGCCTTCAACAGCCACTCCCTCCACCACCAACACACGTGGCACAGTGGTTAGCACTGCTGCCTCACAGTGCCAGATACCCGGGTTCAATTCTGGACTTGGGTGACTGTGTGGAGTTTACACATTCTTCCCGTGTGTGCGTGGGTTTCCTCCGGGCGCTCCAGTTACCTCGTACAGTCCAAAGATGTTCAGGTTAGGTGGATTGGCAATGGTAAATTGCCCCTTAGTGTCCCAAGATGTGTAGGTTAGATGGATTAACCATGGTAAATGTTAAAAAAAAGGGCTGTGGGGATAGGGCGGGGAGAGGGCCTGGGTAAGATTCTCTGTCAGAGAGTCAGTGCAGACTCAACGGGCCGAATGGCCTCCTTCTGTGTTGAAGGGATTCTGTGATTCTATGAACACACAGTGGCAGCAATGTGCACCATCTACAAGGTGCCCTGCAGCAACTCATCAAGCCTCCTTCGGCAGCACTTCCCAAGCCCGTGACCTTTACCACCTCGAAGATCAAGGGCAGCAGGTGCGTGGGAACACCACTCCAAACCACTCACCATCCTAACTTGGAATTATAATGCATTCTTTCACTGTCGCTGGGTCAAAATCCCAAAACTCCCTCCCTAAGAACACCCTGGGTGCACATGCACCACATAGCCTGCGCTGGCTCAAAAAGGCAGCTCACTACCCCATTGTCAAGGGCAATTCAGGATGGGCAATAAAAATACTGGCCGAGCCAGTGGCACCCACATCCCATGAAAATACATTTTAAAAAGATCAGAGTCTCTATCCTCTCTGAGACTGATTCGCAATTATCTCCCCATTTCTATAGTTTCCTCTTCTAAGCTCGTATTCACTTCTAAGAAACTGCCATACCTTAAGGCTCATTTGGACAATGCTACTGTACACTATTCACCCAGCTGAATAAAATGACAAACCTTCCTCTGGGTTATGAAAATAGTCATGATGTGGAGATGCCGGCGTTGGACTGGGATAAACACAGTAAGAAGTTTAACAACACCAGGTTAAAGTCCAACAGGTTTATTTGGTAGCAAAAGCCACTTTTGCTACCAAATAAACCTGTTGGACTTTAACCTGGTGTTGTTAAACTTCTTATTATGAAAATAGCACAATCCCAATGGCAACATTTCACCTGCACTGCCATATCTAAGCAGTAGATGGCAGCAGAACACTATGGCAGAGATTTCTAATTGGTAACACAGATGAGAAGGATGACACTCAAATTTACACAATAATCTATCTCTCATTGATGTATAATCATCAACAATTTCAACATCTGTACATTTAATCCATAACAGAGTTTTGAATCAAACAAAACAAAGCAACAATTTGACGAAAAGTCTCACATGGACTGAAATGGCTGCTAAAGAATTTAAAATGAATTAATCTGGAGTTTGCACCATCCAAACCGTTGTTACATTTTCTTTGTTAGGATGTACTTTCTGCCCAATGATTCACCGCGCATGAAAGCTGCAATTACCTTTCAGTCATAGATCCGCCGCACGTCAGTGACAAGGATCAGGGTGAGACGGTGGTATTGTGAGAACTTCACTGGACTAGTAATCTAGGGAGCCAGTCTAATTCTCTGGGGACATGGGTTCAAAGCCCATCATGGCAACTGGTGGGCTTTGAGCCCAATTAATAAAATTTGGAATGTGGAGCTAGTCAGTAATGGTGACTGTGGCAAGTTTTGTTGATTGTCATAAAAAACCCATCTGGTTCAGCAATGCTCTTTCGGGAAGGAAATCTGCCATCCTTACCTGGTCTGGCCTACATGTGACTCCAGAATCTATAGCAAAGGATGTGACAATGGGACGCTTCAGAAAGTCATGGTAAGATTGAACTGAGTCAACATGGATTTATCAAAGGGAAATCATGTTTACAAGCCTGGGTTTTTTGAAGATGTAACTTTCATAATAGATAAGGGGGAACTGGTGGATGTGATACATTTAGATTTAAAGTTATTTATTAGTGTCATAATGTAGGCTTACATTAACACTGCAATGAAGTTACTGTGAAAATCCCTAGTCGCCACACTCCGGTGCCTGTTTGGGTACACTGAGGGAGAATTTAGCATGGCCAATGCACCTAACCCGCACATCTTTCGGACTGTGGGAGGAAACCAGAGCACCTGCAGAAAACCCACGCAGACACGGGGAGAACGTGCAGACTCCGCACAGACAGTGACCCAAGCCAGGAATCAAACACAGGCCCCTGATGCTAACCACTGTGCCACCCATTTCAGAAAGCTTTCAATAAGGTCCCACATAAGAGGATAGTAAACAAAATTAGAGCACATGGGATTGGGGACGATACACTGACAGGCACTGAGAACAGTTTGACAGACGGAAAACAGAGAGCAGGAATAAAAGGGCCATTTTCAGGCTGGCAAGCTGTGATCAGTGGGGTTCTGCAAGGATCAGTGCTTGGGCTCCAGCTGTTCACAACCTATATCAATGATTTGGATGTGGGGATTAAATGTAATTTGTAACATTTTGTTGAAACAGAACTAGGTAGAAGTGTGAGTTGTGAGGAGGATGCAAAGACGCTTCAAGGGGATTTGGAGAGGCTGAGAGAATGGGGAAACATGTGGCAGATGGAATACAATGTGGAGAAATGTGAGGTTTTTTACTTTGGCAGGACAAACAGAAATACAGAACATTTCTTAAATGGTGAGAGGCTGGGACATGCAAAGGGACTCGGGTGTCTTTGTTCATGAGTCACTGAAAGCTAACATGCAGGTACAGCAAGCAATTAAGAAGGCCTTTATTACAGGAGAATGTGAGTATAGGAGTAAAGATGTCTCACTGCAGTTATATAAAGCCTCAATGAGACCGCACCTGGAGTATTGTGTGCAGGTTTGGTCTCCTTACTAAAGAAAGAAACACTTATCATCAAGGTAGTGCAATGGAGGTTTATCAGACTAATTCCTGGCATGGAGGGATTCGTCCTGTGAGGAAAGATTAAATAGACAGGGCCTTTATTCTCCAGATATATGAAGAATGAAAAATGATCTCATTCAAACGTACAAAATTCTTACCATTCAAAGGTCTATTGACCTCGGTGAGATTTTCAGGCTTTGGGACAAGCACGGTGGGAAAATCATGTCCACAGTCTCAGAATAAGGGGCAGGCCATTTAGGATTGTGATGAGGAATTCCATGGGGTGTGGGAGGCTTAGTTGTTGAGTATGTTCAAGACTGAAATCAGTAGATTTCTACACATTATAAAGTTCCCAGGTTATGGGATTGTGCAGTAAAATGGAATTGAATTAGAAGATCGGCCATGATCTCACTGAATGCCAGGGCAGGCTTGAAGGGCTGAATGGCCTCCTCCTGTTTCTTATGTTCTCAGACCCACAGTCATGTGGTTGACTCTTAACTGCCCTCTGAAATGGTCTGGCAAGCCACTCTGTTCAAGGGCAATTAGGGATGGGCAACAGATGCTGGCCTTGCCAGTGACACCACATCCCATGATGAAGAAAAAAATAGATCTACACTTAACCTATGGGGATTGATTTCCTCACTCTCTGTTAGAGACCATAAAATCCAAGAACACTGCATTAATCCAGATTAAAATCAACATGATATCAATTATACTGCCTCAGCAGCAATAAAGGCCACCGGTCACAGACATCATAAGAGCATAAGAAATAGGAGCAGGAGTAGGCCTATCTAGCCCCTCAAGCCTGCTCCGCCATTCAATAAGATCATGGCTGACCTGATAGTGAGCTCAGTTCCACTTACCCGCCCGCTCCCCATAACCCTTAATTCCCTTAATGGTTAAAAATCTATCTGTGACTTAAACACATTTAACGAGGTAGCCTCTACTGCTTCATTGGGCAGAGAATTCCAAAGATTCACTACCCTCTGGGAGAAGAAGTTCCTCCTCAACTCTTCTAAATTGACTCCCCCGTATTTTGAGGCTATGCCCCCTAGTAACTTCGCTGCTTCTACCCTGTCTAGCCCCTTCATTATCTTATATGTCTCTATAAGATCTCCCCTCAACCTTCTAAACTCCAATGAGTACAGGCCCAGTCTACTCAATCTCTCCTCATAAGCTAACCCCCTCATCTCCGGAATCAACCTGGTGAACCTTCTCTGTACCCCTCCCAAAGCTAACATATCCTTTCTTAAATAAGGGGACCAAAATTGTACACAGTACTCTAGGTGTGGCCTCACCAGTACCCTGTACAGTTGCAGCATGACCTCCCTGCTTTTATACTCCATCCCTCTCGCGATAAAGGCCAACATTCCATTCGCCTTCTTGATTACCTGCTGCACCTGCAAACTGAGTCTTTGTGATTCATGCACAAAGGTCCCTCTGCACAGTAGCATGTTGTAATTTTTCACCGTTTAAATAATAGTCCATTTTACTATTATTCCTTCCAAAGTGGATAACCTCACACTTACCAAGTTATACTCCATCTGCCAGATCCTCGCCCACTCACTTAACCTATCCAAATCTCTCTGCAGACTCTCTGTGTCCTCCACGCAATTTGCTTTCCCACTCATCTTTGTGTCATCCGCAAACTTTGTTACCCTACACTCGGTCCCCTCCTCCAGATCGTCTATGTATATGGTAAATAGTTGAGGCACGCCACTAGTCACTGATTGCCAACCAGAAAAGCACCCATTTATTCCGACTCTCTGCTTTCTGTTAGATACCTGTTAGATTCTGTTAGATAGCCAATCCTCAATCCACGCCTACACTTTACCCCTAACTCCGTGTATCTTTATCTTATGCAGCAACCTTTTGTGAGGCACCTTATCGAATGCCTTCTGGAAATCTAAATACACCACATCACTGTGCCGACAACCTCCAGGGCCTGCTAGAAACATCCTGCAAAAGAACATGATAAAAATACATTTCTTAAAGGCACAGTACAATTTGATACAGCGCTGTGCTGGGCTGTCACACCTGACCAGTCTCACTAAAGTGTTTACATATGTCACGCTGCAGGGCTGTTTCCCACCCTAGATGAGGATTTGGACACCAGTAGGTTATCATTTGTCTACATAACATAATATTAACTTTTTATTCTCTCCTAGGGAAACAGCTCACAAGTGAGCTGCCTCATTAGTGTCTTCCTCTGGCAAACTATTTCAAATCACATAGCTTTTAAATCAGGTCAGCTTTTCCTTGACAGTAAAATATTGTTCCTTTGAACTTTCACAAGCCAACATTTTAAATTGATAATGATATATTATTCAATGAGCAAAACTGATTGTTCCAAATGTCTCTGAACTGATATCTCTAATTCACAGAAGGAACATTTTCTATAATGTTGAAATACTTTGTGAGCACACAGCTCTTGTACAGTGACTCGTCCAGTTCTTAAGCACAGAGAGCATTCTGACAAAGACTTCATTCTTACAGAAACTGCAGATAGGATCTCCACACAAATATTGATAAGCATGGGAGCAGGGTATCCACACGGCAACCTCAACCTGAGAGAGGAGGATGGACTTGTTCAATTTGTGTTTCATACTCAGGGTGGTCAAATCGTATTCGTTGATTTGATTTTTCATCCCCATTTCAACTGTCCTTTCCTGCTCATTGGATCCTTTCCCCTCCCACTTCCTCAATTATTCACAGCCTCGGCACACTATTTTACCCCGAACTAAACTTCCATCCCATATCCACTCCATGCAAAGAACTGCCTACTTTACACTCCATAACATTGGCTGAGGTAGGGATAAAGGCAGGCAATCGGCTCGTTGGTCTAGGGGTATGATTCTCGCTTTGGGTGCGAGAGGTCCCGGGTTCAAATCCCGGATGAGCCCTCATTAGGGCGGCACGGTAGCACAGTGGTTAGCACTGCTGCTTCACAGCTCCAGGGTCCCGGGTTCGATTCCTGGCTCGGGTCACTGTCTGTGTGGAGTTTGCACATTCTCCTCGTGTCTGCGTGGGTTTCCTCCGGGTGCTCTCGTTTCCTCCCACAGTCCAAAGATGTGCGGGTTAGGTTGATTGGCCAGGTTAAAATTGCTCCTTAGAGTCCTGAGATGCGTAGGTTAGAGGGTAAATATGTGGGGGTAGGGGTAGGGCCTGGGTGGGATTGTGGTCGGTGCAGACTCGATGGGCCAAATGGCCTCCTTCTGCACTGTAGGGATTCTATGATATCTATTGCTGAAAACCTTATCTGTGCTTTTGTTACCTCCAGACCTGATCATTCCAATACGGGGGAGGTGATGGCCTAGTGGTATTATCGCTGGGCTATTAATACAAAAACTCAGCTAATGTTCTGGGGACCTGGGTTCGAATCCCAACATGGCAGATGGTGGAATTTGTCTGGTTCCCCCCATGCTGACACCCATAGTTAAGAAAGCCCACCAACACCTCTACTTTTTCAGAAGACTAAGGAAATTTGGTATCTCAACTATGACTTTCACCAACTTTTATAGATGCACCATAGAAAGCATTCTTTTTGGTTGTATCACAGCTTGGTATGGCTCCTGCTCTGCCCAAGACCGCAGGAAACTGCAAAAGGTCTTGAATGTAGCCCAATCCATCACACAAACCAGCCTCCACTAATTGACTCTGTCTACACTTCCCACTGCCTCAGCAAAGCAGCCAGCATAATTAAGAACTCCACGCACCCCAGACATTCTCTCTCTTAAACCTTCTTCCTTCGGGAAAAAGATACAAAAGCCTGAGGTCACGTTCCAACCGATTCAAGAACAGGTTCTTCCCTGCTGCTGTCAGACTTTTGAATGGACTTACCTTGCATTAAGTTAATCTTTTTCTGCACCCTAGCTATGACTGTAACCCTACATTCTGCACTCTCTCCTTTCCTTCTCTATGAACGGTATGCTTTGGCTGTATAGCATGCAAGAAACAATACTTTTCACTGTATGCTAACAGATGTGACAATAATAAATCAATTCAAATCAAAGAATCTACTGATGACCATGAAACCATTGTCAAATGTTGGAAAAACCCGTCTGGTTCACTAATGTCCTTTAGGGAAAGAAATCTGCCGTCCTTACCTGGTCTGACCCACATGTGACTCTGAAACCACAGCAATGTGGTTGACTCTCAACTGCCCTCGGGCAACTGGAGATTGGCAATAAATGCTGGCCAGCCAGTGATGCCCATGTCCCATGAATAAAAAAAAACCTCTCTTGACCAGTCAACCTTCCATGATTTGAGTTCTACTATTCCACTGGCTGTGTTTATCCATCGCCCCTGTATTTGCACATTGTCCACCAGCCTGAAAATTCTCATTCTTGTGCTCAAACCCCTTTTGTAGCCTCACTGCTCCTTATCTCTGTGAACTCATCCAGCTCTGCAATCCTTTGATAACTTTGCATTCCTCCAAATCCAGCCTCTTGCACATTCCCCACACACTTCAACATAACTGAGGGTGAGCTTCCAAATAGCTGGTTGCACAGTTCCATTGAAAGATGAATCAATATAACTTAGGGTTAGTGTCCTTGTCCAAACAGGAAAAACACTCTTCTGGTTTATGCTCAGATGTTCCTCCAGCATCATATTCCAGCACCTTCTAAACAGTTCTCTGGGTGGCCACCTCAACTCTCTCTGCTTAGGTAAAATTACGCAGAACTTAATTCCATGTAATTAGAATTAAACAGGCCATTCGGCCCAACTAGGCTGTGCTGGCATTTATACTCCACATGGGTCTACTCATAATCTAAATACTTCTGCCAGTCTTTCGCATATCTTTTCATTCCCCTTTCTCTCATGTAAGTTTAAGTTTATTTATTAGTGTCACAAATCGGCTTACATTAACACTGCAATGAAGTTATTGTGAAAATCCCCCAGTTGCCACACTCTGGCGCCTGTTTGGGTACACTGGGCAAGAATTTAGCACAGCCAATGCACCTAACCAGCACGTTTTTCAGACTGTGGGAGGAAACTGGAACATCCAGAGGAAACCCACGCAGACACTGGCAGAACGTACAGACTCTGCACCCAAGCCGGAAATTGACAGCAATGCTAACCACTGTACCACCGTGCCGCCCACTTTCCTAGGTTAGAGGAGAAAGTGAGCAAGTGACACCAAAAAAACGGAAAATTCTGGAAACACTGAGACAATCACTCAGTAGATTTTGGGTGACAATTTGAGGACGGATCTGGTGAACCTTTTATTCAATTCAGATTATTTATTATTAATTATTGCCACATGTATTAGTATACAGTGAAAAGTATTGATTCTTGCAAGCTATACAGACAAAGTATACCGTACATAGGGTAGGAAGGGAGAGAGTGCAGAACGTAGTGTTACAGTCATAGCTAGGGTTTTGAGAAAGATCAACTTAATGCAAGGTAGGTCCATTCAAAAGTCTGACAGCAGCAGGGAAGAAGCTGTTCTTGAGTCGGTTGGTACTTGACCTCAGACTTTTGTATCTTTTTCCTGACGGAAGAAAGTGGAAGGGAGAATGCCCCGGGTGCGTGGGGTCCTTAATTATGCTGGCTGCTTTTTTCAATATATGTTAGACGCAGAATCTTATTCTGATGAAATGAGTCGAACTGCAGCTATTTAAACAATTGATTCAAGCATTTTATCTAATCTAAATAACATAAGCTTTGAGTTGACCTGTCCATACCACTATTTGGAGTCGGCACTTTGATTAGTTCTCCCCCGAGAACACAGCAGAGCTTGTATTATTGATATGCAGTGGGAGTGCCTTGGTGTTAATCAGTGGTGGCCATAAACGTGCCCAGACAGGTCTGTGAATCACTGCCCTGAAATGTACTTGTATTTGTTTCTAAACAACTTAATCTTGATGTCTTTTTTCAGAGTCCCGCACGATTGGCGCTGTTTGATTCCAGGGAAACTGCAATCGGTGGCCCAGTACAGAGGCTGTAGGAAGTGAAAACACGAATATACACACAGGTCTGTCACCATCTGAAAGAGAAGAAACAATATTATTGCTCGAATGGAGACCCTTTATTAAAATTTGGGTTTCAGATCAACAGAAGCATTAACCCGCCCGGTTGATTTGAGAATCTAACAGACTGCTTAAGTATTTTAAGCATTTAATGTTTTTCATATTTCCTCGACCATGCATTGTGCTTACTGTTGATTGCCAGTTAAGCAATGCCCCGGTTTCAAAATCCTCATCCTTGTTTTTAAAATCCTTCCTTGGTCTCTCCATTCTTTATCTCTGCAATCCCTATGGTCCCTTCCCTCTCTCTCTCTCTGCAATCCCTATGCACCCGTCCCTCTCTCTCTCTATAATCCCTATGGTCCCGTCCCTTTCTCTCTCTCTGCAATCCCTATGGCCCCGTCCCTCTCTCTCTCTCTGCAATCCCTATGGCCCCGTCCCTCTCTCTCTCTGCAATCCCTATGGCCCCGTCCCTCTCTCTCTCTATAATCCCTATGGTCCCGTCCCTCTCTCTCTCTCTGCAATCCCTATGGCCCCGTCCCTCTCTCTCTCTATAATCCCTATGGTCCCGTCCCTCTCTCTCTCTCTGCAATCCCTATGGCCCCGTCCCTCTCTCTCTCTCTATAATCCCTATGGTCCCGTCCCTCTCTCTCTCTCTGCAATCCCTATGGCCCCGTCCCTCTCTCTCTCTACAATCCCTATGCTCCCGTCCCTCTCTCTCTCTCTACAATCTCCTCCAGCCCCATAACTCTCTAATTGTGGCCTCTTGTGCACCCCCAACATCATTTGCTTCACCATTGGTGGTTGCACCTTCAGTTTCTTAGGCCCCAAACTCTGGAATTCCTTCCCTATACCTCTCCATCTCTCCACCTAACTTTCCGCGGCACGGTGGCACAGTGGTTAGCACTGCTGCCTCACAGCGCTATGGATCCGCGTTTGAATCTGGCTTGGGTCACTGACTGTGTGGAGTTTGCACATTCTCCCCATGTCTGTGTGGGTTTCCTCCAGGTGCTCCAGTGTCCTCCTACAGTCCAAAGATCTTGCTGGTTAGGTGCATTGACCATGCTAAATTCTCCCTCAGTGTACCCAAACAAGTGCCGAAGTGTGGCGACTAGGGGATTTTCGCAGTAACTTCATTGCAGTGTTAATGTAAGCCTACTTGTGACACTAATAACTAAACTTTAAACTAAAATCTACCTATTTGACCAAGCTTTTTGGTCATCTGATCTAATATTCCATGTGTGGCTCAATCTCAAACTTTGTTTTTCTTTAAATGTTTCCACAAAGTACCTTGGGACATTTATTATTTTAAAGGATCGATATATGTAGGTTCTTGTTGTTGCTTAACTTCCAGAAGTTTCTGGCTTTCTTTCATATCTTCAGCATTCGCAGTCCTTAAAAAAATGAAACACTGAATAAATGAGTTTTAACTTCATGGGGAACATTTGAAACCTTTGTGTCCAGTATGAAGAGGGTGGGTTAGGGGTTAAGCTATTGAAATTGAATTTTATTGCCTCATTCCTGCCAGAATTATGCATGACACCATCTTAAACACTCACTAGAGTTGGGTTGCCTGCTGGAAGCGGGCAAGAGCTTCATATATTTATGTAATTTGGGGTCCCACACACAGAGGGACCCCAACTCAAGCCTGAGTGGGGAAGTAGCTGTAACTGTCCTCCCAGATTATGGCAGTTCATTAGCCATGAGGAGGACCAAGATGTCACCTCCGAGGTGAATTGAAATCTTTCCTTTGTGAAGCTGTACTCTTTGGAGTTTAGAAGGATGAGGGGGATCTTATTTGAACTTACAGGAAGCTGCGAGGCCTGGATAGAGTGGATGTGGTGAGGATATTTCCGCTCGTAGGAAAAACTAGAACCAGAGGGCATAACCTCAGGCTAAAGGGACAATCCTTTAAAACAGAGATGAGGAGGAATTTCTTCAGCCAGAGAATGGTGAATCTGTGGAACTCTTTGCTGCAGAAGGCTGTGGAGGCCAGGTCATTGAGTGTCTTTAAGAAAGAGATAGATAGGTTCTTGATAATAAAAACTTGTGCTACCAAACAAACCTGTTGGACTTTAACCTGGTACTGTGAGACTTCTTACTGTGCTTACCCCAGTCCAACGCTGGCATCTCCACTTCAATAATAAGGGGATCAGGGGTTATGGGGAAAAGGCAGGAGAGTGGGGATGGGAAAAAAAAATCAGCCATGATTGAATGGCGGAGCAGACTCGATGGGCCGAGTGGCCTAATTCTGCTCCTATGTCTTATGGTCTAAGCCAGGAAAAGCAGGAGCCTTCCTCCAAGCACCTAGGAGAAAGTCGTAGCAGCCCTGCTCTGGAATCCTGGCCTCCCCCAGCCACTTCCCCTCCAACAAGATCCTCCTTTGGCTGCTTCTCCATGGACTAACTGCTTGCCAGCCAACTCACCAGATAGCAGCCCACACCTCTGCTCCCACCTGAAAGATAGCTCTTAGTTTCCACCTGTTCCAGGCTGGAAGCCAATCAGCAACTTGCAGTTGGGACTTTGTGAGTTAAAATATGCCAGGACTGAAATCTGGAGAAGAGTCCTCTTCAACTCGAAATGTTAACTCTGTTTCTCTCCCCACAGATGCTGCCAGACCCTGCTGAGCATCTTACGTACTTTCTGCCTTTATTTCTGAAATCCAGATCTGTGAATGTGTTTGACACACACCCTGCACAGGTCTTGTCTCTTGTCACTCCACGATGTGGTGTCATGGTGCTCCGATATATAATGCTTTTCTTTGAATACAAACAATGTCTACATGGGACTCCATATGATTTCCTGCTCCAAGCTGTGGCCAATAGCTCCACACAAACACTGCATGCCAACAAGGCAATCCCCTGGCTTCACAACCTCCAATGGTTAGTGTAATAAGTTCTCGGAGGCAGAAGTCCCTTCACCAAAATCCCTTTATTTACAAGTCAGACAACAGCATACAGAGTGCTTTCAGTTAGCAGTCTACACTAGGAGTCCCAGAGGAACTGACACGCCTGGTTAAGTACAAAGCAAGAGGCTCCCTGATTAGCCCATCAATTTGGCCCTTAATCATACAGTTTATATTCTAACAGGCCCAGCTCAATTGCCTGATTAAAGTCGTTACAATTAGACCAATGCAAATGAAAGCAAAATGCTGTGGAATTGTGAGACACAGAGAAAGTGCATTGCTTTTGTGCTTTCAAGTGACGTTTCAACAGTTGACATTCAATGATGTATTTTTCTCACTCAGCTGACCTTCTCAACCGTACGCAGGCGTATAATCATCGGCAACATGAATAAACTAGACCTT